>NC_061112.1:52254028-52360898 GCF_002878395.1 Capsicum annuum
TATTTTTTCATACAGGTCTTTTAGTATTTGTAGTTCTTTTTTTAATTCAGCAATCCAACTATTTTTAGTTTCTTCTATTTTTCGTATTTCTTCTGTAATTTGTTGTTTTATTTTATCTATTTCTTTTTTCCTATGTATTTCTTCGTTTTCTCTTTCTACTCTTACCATGACTGCCAACTTATCTTCTAATTTTAATTCTTCTTTTTCTAGCATTAAATATAAATGTTCACCTATAATATCAATTTGATATAATCAAACTATAAGAATATGAGAAATTCATGGAATGAAATTTTTGAAATTATAAAGGTAATTAATATCAATTGTTTCCATATTTTAGTCCTTTATGTGATTGTAGATTAATTATATATTCAAGCTATAAATTAGGATAAATTATGGTTAATAAATCTATAATATTAATAATAATTTTATTGTTATCAAATTAATTAGATTAAATTGAGGTAAAAATTCATTATTATTGACAATTATTTTAATAAAAAATATATACAAAGTTCCGTAATTGATATACATATATTGATTAAAAAGAACAACGAACATTGACTACTACTTTAGCCATAAATATATTTTGAAATTTACAACATTAAATTTATGGAACTTTAGTCTATATATTATGATCATAAAATGTATTCTAATTAATTGAAATTAATTAGTTGATTGTGTAGTCTTATTACAATTATATCGTACATTGTTTAGTTAATGGAAATATATATAATTAATTAATTAATTTTGTGCTGTCTACTATGATCTTATTAAATCAAATGAAATGATTTTTAAATGGTAAGTTTAGACTATAAAAAGAAAGGAGATTATTGTATGACTTTAGTATTTCTTATGTATTAAAACAAGAGCTAGAGATTAAAAAAATATAATATTACAATATTTTTGGGTTATTTAATTAATTTATCACCTTTCAAAATATTGTTTATATTAATTCAGTGGTGTTTGTATGAAAAAGTTAAATTTTGGAAAAGCAAATATCTTAAATTTCATAATTTAAGTTAATTTGTGTACTAATTTAAAAAAGTTAATTTATAATTTATATTCTACTTTTATTATATGGAAAATTTGACCTCAGATGGTTATATATAGCCATTGAATGACAAAAAAATATTTGTTACACTTTTTTTTTTTTCTCTCTCTGATGGGTATTTCTCAAGTTTTTCATTATGAATATGTAGAAATAAGAATTGTTAATAGTTTGCTCAATATTAATTCAATTTTTTCTTCATGAATTTCAGGCTTTAAAAATAAAGATTTTGACATAATAAGGATCACACATTGATAGAATGTTATCAATAAATCAGAATGAGAGTTCAGCAGAAGAATATACTTATGAAGAGGTTGAACAATGTAATCGCAATATAACATAGGTTTGAAACAAGAAAATCATTTGTTGAAAATGATTTGAATTATTCGTAGTGATTTTTCTTTCTCAAGAAAAATAAGTTTGTTAGTTTTTAAATCTCTTTATACAAATACAAATTGTACTATGAATAATATAATTTCTTAATTATATATTATTTTGAGGTCTTGCATAATTATGATACAAAGATGATTGATTTTCTTTATTTTATTAATCATTATTTAATATCATATTTGGTAGAGTAAAAGATCAACATGTTGAAGGAATGTAGTCACTAATTAAAAATGAGATTTCAAGAAGAAGAAACCTATGAGAAACTCACTATATATTCAAACAATATAGGTTTGAAACAAGAAAATTATTTGTCAAACATGACTTTAATTATTCACTATATATTCAAACAATATAGGTTTGAAACAAGAAAATTTTTTGTCAAAAATGACTTTAATTATTCATAGCGTTTTTGTTTCTTGAGAAAAACAAGTTTGTTACTTTAATGATTTCTTTATCCAAATACAAATTTTTGGTGACATAGTATCACTAAATAATGAATCTATTAATAAAATTAAGAAAAATATATCAATTGTTTTGACACAAATGAAAAATAGAAATTGCAAGATCTTGCTTGAGATTATTATGATTTATTTGTTAAAAATTTTAAAATTTTTAGAGATAACTGTTATCTCTTTTCTATATTTGGTATCTTTATGACTCTATTTTGACTTAAATGTAATTGTTATAAATGGTATGATTAGAATGATAATATTTTTTCTCTATACTTAGACTACTTTTAATATTCGTATATAAGAAAGTATTTTCAAATTAATTTTTTCTTCTTTTGCTTTTCACTTTGAAATGATTTATTATGAATTATTTGTTATGAACTATTCAACAAACTATAATTGATAGGAGATGGTGACTTACATTTCATTAGTCAATGTTGGTTTATTTATTGGTCAATGAAATATTTTTTTATACTTTTACTCATTTAATAAATTTGTAAATCTAATTTTTTATAATCTATCTCTATTTAGTGATTACTTTTACTTAAATATGATCCGCACATCATGCGGATACTAATAGTAGTATGATTTAAAAGGACAACTCTTTTAGGATATTTTGATATGAATGTATTCATAATTTAGGTAGCTTTCTTCTGCATAAGGTAGCTTTCTTCTGCGTATTATTATTCATCAGATAGTAGCTTTTCCTAAATAGAGAAATTACTTTTATTTTCCCCATTATACACAAATTGGGGTAGGGTGGGGGTTTTGGGGGTGTGGGTGGGGGCTTTTGGATTTATTTGTTACTTATTTTTAACTAGGTATTTAAGATAATCATTAGCACGGATCTAATATATATTATTCTATCTAACCAAATTTATGTGATATATACAAAATTTAGAGTCAATCAAATCTTTAAATATTTTAAATTATTAATTATTGTGATTTATAGTACATTTTACATTATTTTCAAAAAATATATATTTTTTCTTTTATTTCAATTTATATGATGTAGGTGAAATTTGGACCAATCAATCAAATTTTCTTTATAATTTTTAAATATTTTAAATAGTTAACTAAATAATTTACAGTACTTTTAACGTAATTTTTAAATACCATGTGATACTTTTTTGACCCTATATACACGGTCTAGTAGAATTAGGAGTCAAATAAATTTTTAATATATTTATTAAGTATTTTAAGTGGTTTAATATGATTTTATTAGTTAATTTTACACATTAAATGAATGATTTTTGCTCAAACACAATAAAATAACAGCTCAAAAATCAAATAACCATGCAAGTTAGTCAAAATTAATAAATGATGTGTGTAGAGTGTGATGGGACGTGTGGGGACCGGGATATGATGTCCACACATCAGCAAATTTTATGCCTCGCTGGTCATTGAAAAAGCCTCAAATAGTCAGTATATTTACCAAAAGGAATCAGTATATTTGTTGTAAAATGGTACAAAAGGAGGGGCAAATGAGACTTGTAAGAAATACTGCAATTGGGTGCCCTTGAACCTCTCAGACACAACGGGAATTAAAGGAAAAAATTAATCAATGCCGAACTATAAAAACAAACTGTACAAATAATAGAGCATACAGAAAAGCACATAAGCACATCAAATGACCAAATATAGCACTAACTAGATAAAAACCGAAATATGTGAATAAAAATAAAAAATCTAATGCGAATGCAAAAATTGCAAAATTTAAGTTCATATAAGGATTTAAAGATATACGAAATTTAAAATAAAGTCTCCAAATTTTGAAATAAATATTAAAAATTCTAATTGATTTCGGTATTCAAAATTAGGAGATTAATTTTGACACTAATAGAGTTTTTAAAAATGAAAATAAGACCCGAGGTCCCTTGTATGATTAATCAAAACAGGAAAATAACATGCCACAAAAAATCATAGCTATGTATTTATACTTTCTAAACTGGTGATTTTTTTTTTTAAAAAAATCAGATAAACATGCTACATTGAATAATTGAATGAAAAAAAGGATGAAGGATGCTTACAGTAATGAGATTCTAGATTCAAAAATGAATTTAAATTTAAAGGGACTTTGATTAATAACGGATTTGAAAGTGGGTTTGGTTGCATGGTAAAAGACAGAAATTAATGATATATGTTTGTCCAATTGTATCTATGTATGAGAAAAAACACACGCTTACCCTCAGAGTTGTCCCGGAAATTCACTTAGACCCCTCAACTAAGATCTGTACCTATCAGATCCCTAACCTACCCGCATTTTAATCTAATCAAACCTTTTTTTCCCTAATCGGCAACAGGCATAGAGTGTGTAATAGGCTCGCCTAATGTGGCAAAATTAATCAATTAGAAAAAAACACGTGACAATTTTTTTTAATATATGATTTTGTCCATTTTCTATTTAAATATCTATTTAATAATAATTTTAACCATTTAGAAAAAAACACGTGGCAATTTTTATTTTAATATCTGATTTGTCCATTTTCTATTTAAATATCTATTTAATAATAATTTTTTAATTAAAAGAAAATAAAAAAAGCACCCCTACCCACCCAGTCGTCTTCTTCACCCCACCCCCTCTCCCCGTGCCGTCTTCAATGATTATTTGCTCCATTAATGGAGTTGTTGATAATTTTCTAACTAAAGCACTTTAATGAAAAGCACGATACATACTTCTGACTCAATCTTTTCGTCTTCAATGATTATTTGCTCAATTAATGGTGAAAATATCTATTGGCATTGAAGATGACTTAAAGCACACTTAAAGTTAACGACAATGACGACATTAGTAATGACAAAGTGAAGGTGGGTTGCTGTGAAGAAATAATTAACAATACTGGGGTAGGGGGTTGAAGACGACGATGACGGGGTAGGGGTAGGGGTGGAGTGTTGTGAAGAGGATGAACTGGGGTGGGGGTGGGGTGCTATGAAGACGACGAAGACGCGGGGATGAGGTGAGGTTGAAGACGATGAAGACACAGGGATGGGGTAGGGTGGGGTGGGGTTGAAGACGATGAAGCCGCGGGGGGTGAGGTGTTGTGAAGAAGATGACACGGGGGGTAGGGTGCTTTTTTTTTTTTTTTTTTAAAAAAATATGAAATTATAATAATTAAAAATTATATTAATAAAATAATTTAAATATAAATTTTTTAATTAATATTTTTTTGGGTCCCTCAGTGCCACTTGGCACTTTTCTATTCGTGATTTAGTATAAAAATACTCTTCACGCGTCTCCCGCGAGTACATTGCACGCGGTGTGACACGTAGACAAAAAAGGCTTGATTGAATCAAAATTCGGATGGGTTAGGGGCCTGATAGGTACAGACCTTAGTTAAGGGGTCTAAGTGAATTTTCGAGACAATTTTGAAGGCATGTCGATGACTTAAGTAAAAAACACAAATACATATTAATACAATCAATTATGTCTATATATAATATTGTGTCAATTGTATTCCTAATACAATAATATGTAATACTTGTTTCTGTGACTTGCATATTCAAATACATCATTGGTATATATTTGAGTCTGCCATGTACATATACAAATGTACTGTTTGATATAAATAATTATTTGTATTTAGATGATTCTGTTGTGAGTATATACAAATTGCATCATTTGTATTTGAATATAAATGCATTATTCGTATTTACTTGAGTCTGTCATACAGTAATAAAAATATATCATTTGTATGGGATGGTTCTGCAATGAGTATATACAACTGCATCAATTGTATTTGTATATACATGATTGTCACGACTCAGAGTCCAAGGTCATGATTGTCACGACTCAGAATCCAAGGGCATTCTGGACATTTTTTCTCTTACCCAAATTAAAACGTCTTATAACCCCTTTAGGGTATCATTAGCACTCAAAAACACAACAAAGTAACTCCTTAAATACTCTCAAATCTCCAAGGTCAAGAACACTTAGGGTTTTCAAGAGGTTGATCACTTAGGGATTTCGAGGGCAATTTTACTCCATACATCTTACTATTTCAGGCATGTGACTCTTCCCTCATTGTTAATTTGTTAAAAAACATATGTATTAAAGTGTTGTTCACATAGAATTATTATGATTTTGAAACAAGGGTTGTGGGTTTTGATTGCTTATTGTTGGATAATATTTTTTCATGGTTTAATTATGGTTAATCATGCTTTAAATATGGTTTTGAACATGTGGGTACATGGGTATGGTGAAGGAATTAGGGAATTGTGATTTTCCCAAACTTGTGATTTTTGAAGTGGTTATGACCTCAAACCCAAATTGTGAATTTGATTTTATTATGAGGAATGTGGGAATTGAACTGTTCTTGAACTATTGCATTATGATGTTGAATTGAATCTTATGAAAATTGTATTTTCATAAGTTATAGCCTAATTGAACCAAAGGGGTTGTGAATTTCCACAGGTGATGTAATTGTTTGGGGATATTGTTGTTACCTTACAAGTGTAATTGGTATGAGGATACCAACAATGTATACCTTAATGTGAAATATGGTTCAATGAATGGAAATATGTGGTAAATATTTTTAATTGGGCTTTAAGAAAGGGTTGTGTAGCTGACTCGTAAAAGTGGAGGTCCAAGTGACCAATACTGAAAATCGTGCTAGCCGGTGCGGGGGTCATTATAGCTTGAGGGTTCGAGTCTCCTTGCTTGTGACCAGGTGGTTTGAGTCCACCTTATTACTAATATTATGATTGGAGGGTTCGAGTCCCCCGTATCATATTTCATGATCGAGTGCTTAAGTCACCTTAGTATATGTTGAGAGGTTTGAGTCCTCCGTGCGTATATATATAATATTTCTACAATTCATGTGGCTACATGTAATGGGGCCCGACCAGTGGGTGAGAGCTGGCCCACATATCCCGTGGTAGTATGTTAAGACGGTTGAGCTACACAATCCAGACTAAAGTTTTAAAGTGCATGTTAAGCTTTGTTCCCTGTCCTGGCATTGTTATAAGTATACATATATGCATTTGATTATGTGCATTTGATTTGCATAATTTGAAGTTGTTGATCATGTCATTATTTTATCTTTATCCTTGAGTTACATGCTAGCGTTCACCCCGCTAACCATCTTCAAACATTGTATTCCCACGCGATGTAGGATTTGGCCATACTTCTACTTCTCCTTCTTAGTGATTGTAGATTGATCGAGAGTCGACTTGAAGTAGTGATATTCCATACTTTGGAAGGCTCCATTTCAAGATTATGTTTTCTTTTGAGTTATAAACTATTGGCATTGTTTTTAGCTATGGTCGGGGGCATGTCTCGACACTTTATTGATATTCAATTTGGTAGAGGCTTTTATGGACTACTGTGGACTTGGGATGGTTTGGTTATTGGTTGGTTTTGTTATACACATATCATAATATCTTTAATTTCAAGTTCTCTTATCTTTTTATATATTGGAAATTCATTCGACATGGGTGTAAGGTGGTCGATGGGTTGGGTGTTGGGGGTGGCCTCCATTCCTTGTTGGACTTGAGATACCCATCATGACCAGGTCCTGGTTTGAGTCGTGTCAAGGTGGTATAGAGACTAGGTTAATGATCAACTGGGTGTCAAAAAAGTCGTGTCGAGTAGAGTCTTTTTATGGGTGTGTAGCGCTCCACACTTATAAGGGAGAGGCTACGAGGCATTTAGGAATGTTTTCATTTATTTTTGTCTTATTTTGAGCTTAAAGTCTAGGGTCTTGAATCTCCTCTTATTCTCGTGTGATCGCTTTTCAGATCATGCCTCCAAGAAGATCTGATATCTGTGGCAAATCTTCTGTCCCATCTGAGGACAATATGGTTGGAGCACGTCTAACGTTAGTAGTTCAGATGAGGTCAAGGGTCGCTGCTTCTGATTACCCTGAGGGAGATCCATTGGTTCCCTCTATTCCTCCTTAGGCACTTTCGCCAGTTGATTCATTTGATTACACAGTTGGTGGCTTCCTAGATTGAGCGTGTTACTTCTGTCCCTCCTTCATCTGAGACTACAACGGTTGGTCAATTCATGAGGTTGAGTCCTTCTGTTTTCACTGGTTCTAATTTGAGGAAGACCCTTAAAGCTTTATTGATGAGACGGAAAAGATCTTTTGAGTTATGTATGCTTCATATATTGAGGGTATGGAATGTGCTTCCTATCAATTAAAAGATGTTGCATACCAATGGTATGAGGAATGGGAACAGTCTAGGGGAGATGATGCCATATCCATAATGTGGGATGATTTCTCTAGTGCTTTTTTGGACTGCTTCTTTCTGCAGAAGTTGAGGGAGGTGAAAGTAAAATAGTTTGTTAATCTAAAATAAGGTAGGATAATGGTCAAGGAGTATGCCTTAAAATTCTATCATTTGTCCCAATATGCTCCCGAGTTAGTGTATATCATGAGGGATAGAATGAGGAAATTTGCTTCTAGGTTGTCCCATGATTTGATTCAATAGAGTAACGTTTCCTTGTTGAATAAGGAGATGAACATCTTCAGATTGGTTATGTATATACAGCAGGTTAAGAAAGAGAAGAAAAAGCAGGCAGAGATAGGGGAAAGACAGACTAAGAAGTTTAGATTTTCTGATCGGGGTGAAGGTCAGCAACAGAGTGGTAGAGATTGTGGAAAGTGGTCTAAGAAGAAGTGGGAGAGTTCTGGTTCCTACTTTACGCTAGTGTCCCTTATTCGAAGCCTCGGGTGACCGCCATTCTCAGCTTGATAGTAGCTTTAGGGCACATAAAGCCTAATCTCAGGATGGTGGGGCTTAGTTAGCTCCATCATATCCTCCTTATAGATTTTGCGGGCAAGTGCATCGTGGGTTTTATGAAGAGTGAAGGAACTTGTGTTTTAAATATTGTCATATGCAGAGAGATTCCTTTTAAGGTTGCTTCAGGGGCAAATAAGATTCCTGTTTCCACTTCATTAGCTCCTTCACCAAAGGGTGCTGCTTCTGCTTCTGGTACTGGCATTGGCTGGAATCGCTTGTATGCTCTTGCTACCTGCCAGGACTTTGAGGCATCTACCGATGTTGTCACTATTATGTTACAACTCTTTTCTCGTGACGTGTATTGCTTGCTTGATCCGAAGTCTACTTGTAACACCCCACATTTTTCTAGCATACTCTAAGTCCCTATTCATGAGTATTCATATATAAAATTTTTGAAATGCTCATTGTTTTTTAGTTTAGAGCCTGCCATTGTGTAGTAGCTTTCCAACGATCTAAAATTCGCCTAAATCCGATAACCGGGTAAGAAGTTATGACAATTTTAAGTTCCAGTCGTTAAATACCATCATTTTAAACCTTAGCGCATCACGTAGGCAGCCCAAATGACAATTATCGATTTCCAGTGTGACTCTACGATCATGGCACGTCACGGAGCAGGCCATTTTCCTATTTGTCAATTTCCAGTGGAGGTACGCGATAGTGGTGCATCACGAAGTTGGCCAAAATAGCATCTAAAGCTTTACCGCAATGGTACCGTGTCGCGGTGTTTGTCCAGGTCCCAGTTGTCCAAATTCCAGTGGCTTGGCGTGATAGTGGCGCATCGCGCCAAGGCCAAAAATTGGGTTTTTCAGTTTTCAGCTTTCATTTTTAAATACGTATAAGGGTATTTGGATTTTTTTCCTAATCCCTAAACTCATCCTAAACATGAAATTTAATCCCTAATTGACCTAGATACCCATCATTACTCACTTTCTCTCAAATTAAAAATCCCCTCTTTCAAGAACAAGAAACCCTAGCTCTCAAATTTAAGGCTATTTCTCAAGAACTCTCCATCAATCCTTTCAAATTCATTAACCGTGGTATGTTAGATGTTCATCCATGGATCCCTTTCATCCATGGATTCCAAGCAACCTTTTTAAATT
Source organism: Capsicum annuum (assembly GCF_002878395.1). Taxonomy (NCBI): domain Eukaryota; kingdom Viridiplantae; phylum Streptophyta; class Magnoliopsida; order Solanales; family Solanaceae; genus Capsicum; species Capsicum annuum. The sequence goes on from NC_061112.1 coordinate 52,263,757, forward strand.
ATAAAAATTTTGATCTTTTCAAGATTTATGTTTTAAATTATGATTTCATCCACGAACTTTCATGAATATTGATTTTATATCATGAAATTATTGTTATTATTCAATCTTCCATGTTTTAATACTATGACTTACTGAATTAAACTATGATTTAATGCTATTATGATGAATTCATGCTATTTCTATATGTTTTAGAATATTCCTATGATTGTTTTCCACCATGAACTACAAGTGTTTGATAAAATGCCTATAAGAGTAAATGTTTTATGAAAGCCTTCATGTCATGTCCCCCAAGTTTTGGTGTCATATTAATATCATTGTTTTGAGTCCTGGGGGTATTAAATACATAAAAACCATAGTTGTTTTATTCGTCTAGTTTTAGTACATTACAGAATAGTCTTCAGATTATACTATGAGCATTATCAGAATAGTCAGATATCAGTCATTAAACTAGAAACAGTCTAGTATCTCAGTGTCATTCAGTTGGGAGTAGGTTTTAGCACCAAGCGAGTTTAGGGATGGCAGCTTCCCCCTCAGATAGGCAGAGTCATTAGTAGCAGTTCCTATACTCCAGAACTACGTAGCCAGTGTAGGATATGAGTAGTCACCCGTCAGATTAGGCTTGACTATCTTGTAGGGGTCACCCGTCAGTTCAGGCTTGACACCCTTAGTTCTTTGGACATTATATTAGTTTAGTGGATCCACATAGCCAGCATTAGTACCCATGGCATAGTATTAACACCCTTCAAACTGGGGTTACAAGTTGGATCCCAATTACCTTAGATTGGGAAATATCGGTTAGATGATACCTCCCATAGTCTCAGATATAGTCTCAATTACAGTCCTAGTTCAGTTATTCAGTCTTTGTGTTGTTTGATCAAGGTATACAAATATTAGTATATTTTTCAGTACTTCAGAGTACAAATTTTACTTAGTCTATGTTATATGTTTGGTCATGTATTTACAGTATCTATAGATTTTAATGTATTTTTAGTATTTTACAGACTTTCATGTATGTTCAGTATCTACAGATTTTATGTTCTCTGTCTAGTATTCCATGCTTTACATGTATACTCAGATAGATCATTACTCATATTCATGAAACCTTGCATGCTAGCCTACCTCATTTAGCATACCAGTTCATTCAAAGTACTGATCGCATACTTTTTTATGCTATGTTGTCTCATATCATTGGTACTGATGCTCAATTCCCGGATCGGACTTAGTCCCTTAGATTCTCAGCAGTACAATAGCAGTGGTGAGTCCTCAACACCTGAGGACAGGCTATTTTATTTCATGACTTTATTTCAGTAGTCACTAGAGTTAGTTGGGGGATTATCCCATCAACTCTCAGTCAGTCAGTCTTATAGACTTTTCAGATACTACAGTCAGTTAGTTATTTAGTTTATCTGTATTTTATCAGATTCAGACAGTTGTCTTTCTTAAATTTATATTTCAGTTTTGAATTGAGATATTAAAAAATTATGGAATTTCAGTTATTCTTCCGCATTTATGACTATATTTTTCAGTACTCACAGTAGGTACTACATAGGGTAGATTGTGGTTCCTCAAGACTGTAAGCATCGTATAACGACTAGGGGTAGTCTCAGGTCGTTACAAACTTTGTATTAAATTCAAGTTTTAAAGTGTCCTAGGAAGTTTGAAAGCCACATCGAGTAGAGTCTTGTGCATGGGTGTGTAGTGAGCCATACTTATGGACGAGAGGCTACAAGGCATTTAGGAAAAAGTTTTTCTTTTTTCAATAATCATGTTGTGCGATTGAGCATGAGATCAAGTTAAACTCTCAGTCTAATCAGTTTCCTCCTTCTATTTACTGAACATGCCTCCCAAGAAGAACAGGAACTCAGCCAGCCCCTCAGCCTATCTAGGCAGATCCTCTGGACGAGCATGTCTCTCACGCAGAATTCAGGGCTACATTCACTATTCTAGTAAACTCTGTAGCAGCACAGAATGAATGACCAGCTGCTGTTTCGGCCAATCCATTGGCCAATACTGCTACAACTAGAATTTGGGGCTTTACCCAGATAAATTCTTCTTCTTTCACGGGATCCAAGTCTGAAGAGGATCCACAAGAATTCTTAGATATGGTTCAGAAGGTAATGGATTCTATGGGGGTGACATCTAGTCAGAGTGCTGAGTTGGCTGTATATCAATTGCAGGATGTAGCCCATACTTAGTTTAAGCAGTGGAAAGTTGATAGAGATGTTGATGCAGGGCCTATAGAATGGAAAGTGTTTGCCACGGCTTTCTTAGACAGATTCTTTCCATTAGATTTGAGGGAGGCCAAAGTGTTAGACTTTATTAATTTGAGGCAAGGCAACATGAGTGTGAGAGAGTGTTCTCTCAAGTTCACTCAGTTAGCTAGATGAGTAAGTTTGTGTCTGGCATATCTGATAGTATGGTCAAGGAGTATAGGACCGTAATGCTGATTAGTAAGATGGACTTGTCTAGATTGATGGTCCATGATCAACAGATAGAGGAGCAGAAGATTAAAAAGAGGGAGAAAAGAAACAAGAGAGCTAGAATGGGTAATTTTAACTTCAGTTAGCCAAAGTCAGAAGGTGGTACCATTCTCAGTTTCATCAGAGGTCTTCAGCCTCAGTACCTTCTTCAGCCAGTGCCCCAGTGCCCAATTCAGAAATGATAATAGGGATAGGGAACCAAGATCTATGTCCCAGGTAAGTGTTAATAGTGTTTGTACCAATCCTTTATGTCAGAAATGTGGCAAACACTATCAGGGTGAGTGTGGAGCGGGTAGTGATGTGTGCTTCGGGTGTGGCAAGTCAGGCCATCAAATTCGAGAGTGTCGGGTAGTTGCTCAGAAAGGTAGGGATGTGCACCAACAGGGCCAGTCCTATCAGTCATCAGTTCTATTTGGTCATCCAAATCAGTAAGGTGCCGCTTCCAGTGCTACCAGTGGTCAGCGTCCGAATAGATTATATGCTCTTCAGTCCTGCCAAGATCAAGAAAATTCTCCTGACGTAGTTACTGGTATGTCGCAGTTTTTTCACTTATATATTTATGCTTTACTAGACCCTGGAGCTTCTCTTTCTTTTGTAAATCCATATATAGCTGTCTATTTCAGAGTTAGTCCCGAAACTCTAGCAGAGCCCTTTTCAGTGTCTACCCCAGTAGGTGTTTCCATTATAGCCAGGCAGGTATACAGGAACTATCCGGTCATAATATCTCAGAAAGTTACCTCAGTTGATCTCGTGGAGTTAGATATGACAGATTTTGACATCATTCTCAGCATGGATTGGCTCTACTCATGCTATGCTTCAGTTAATTGTAGAAACAGAATAGTTCATTTTCAGTTTCCAAATGAACCAGTCCTTGAATGTAGGGGTAGTACTACAGCTCTTAGGGGTCATTTGATTTCATACCTTAGAGCCAGAAAGATGATATTCAAGGGGTGTGTTTACCATCTTGTGAGAGTCAAGGACTCTAACTTAGAAACTCCTACCCTTGAGTCAGTCCCAGTAGTAAATGAATTCTCAGATGTGTTTTTTAAAGATCTTTCCGAAGTTTCTCCCAAAAGGAAAATTGACTTCGGAATAGACCTTCTCCCAAATACTCAGCCTATATCTATTCCGCTATACAGAATGGCTCCAGGTAAACTCAAAGAACTGAAAGAACAGTTAAAGAATCTCCTATTTAAGGGATTCATCAGACCCAACATCTCCTCATTGGGCGCACTTGTTCTATTCATGCATAAGAAAGATAGTTCCTTTTGAATATACATCAACTATCGTCACTTGAATAAGGTCACAGTCAAGAATAAATACCCACTTTCTAGAATTAATGACTTGTTTAACCAACTTCAGGGTGCCAGTTACTTTTTCAAGATAGACTTAGATCAGTCTATCATTAGCTTAGAGTCAAAGAATGTGACATTATATAAACAACTTTCCAAACTCGGTATGGTCACTTCGAATTTCTAGTCATATCCTTTGGTCTTACAAATACCCCAATAGCCTTCATGGACTTGATGAATCGAGTGTTCAAGCAGTACATAGACATGCTCATCATAGTCTTCATTAATGAAATTCTTATCTATTCTCGTAGCGAAAGCAATCATGCAGACCACCTCAGCATAATACTTTAGACTCTTAAAGCTCAATAGTTGTTTGCTAAATTCAGTAAGTATGAGTTCTGGCTAAGATCAATAGCTTTCCTTGTCCATATTATTTTTGGTGATGGCATTAGGGTTGATCCTCAAAACACCGAGGCAGTGAGAAACTGGCCTAAACCCATCTCTCTATCAGATATCAGGAGTTTCTTAAGTTTAGCTGGATATTACCATCAGTTTTTTGAAGGGTTTTCTTCTATTGCCTCCCCAATGTACAGATTGACTCACAAAAAAGTTAAGTTTCAGTGGTCAGATTTATGCGAGAAGAGTTTTCAGGAGTTGAAGACTCAACTCACCTCAGCCCCAGTCTTGACTCTACCAGATGGTTCAAATGGTTTTGTTGTGTACTATGATGCATCCAGAGTAGGTTTGGGTTGTGTCCTCATGCAGAGAGGTAAGGTCATTGCCTATGCCTTCAGACAACTTAAGCCTCATGACAAGAATTATCCGAATTATGATCTTGAGCTAGCAGCTGTAGTGTTTGCCTTAAAGATTTGGAGGCATTACTTGTATGAGGTGCATGTAGATGTGTTCACAGATCACAAAATCCTCCAGTATGTCTTCTCTCATAAAGATTTGAATTTGTGTCAGAGAAGATGGTTAAAGTTATTAATGGATTATGACATGAGTATTCTATATCATTGGTTAAGGTCAATGTAGTGGCTGATGCTCTCAATAGATTATCTATGGGTAGTATAGCTCATATAGAGGATGGTAAGAATAATTTAGCCCAGGAAGTTCATTAGCTTGCCCAACTAGGTGTCTGTTTACTCGATTCAACAGAAGGTAGTGTATGGGTACAGAGTAGCTCAGAATCATCTCTAGTTTCTAAGGTGAAGGAAAAGTAGGATAGAGATCCCAGTCTAGTTCATTTAAAGGAATCAGTTAGAGATCAGAAGGTGGAGGTTTTCTCTCAAGGGGGAGATGGTGTCTTGCGTTGTCAGGGTAGATTGTGTGCACCTAGTGTAGATGATTTAAGGCAATAAATTCTTGTAGAAGCACATGGTGCATGTTACTCTATTCATCCAGGGGCCACTAAGATGTACCACGATTTACGGGAGATCTATTGGGGGAGTGGGATGAAGAGAAATATTGCAGAATTTATAGCTAAGTGCTCTACATGTCAGCAAGTTAAGGTTGAGCACCAGAAGCCTAGTGGGTCCATGCAGGAATTTAGTATTCCCATATGGAAATGGGAAGAAGTGAACATGGATTTTATGACAGGTTTACCTCATACTCATCGTCAGCATGATTCTATTTCGATTATCATAGATAGGATGACCAAATCAGCTTATTTCTTGCCAGTCGATACCTCTTATTTAGCCAAGGACTATGCCAATCTCTATCTCAGAGAGTTGGTTAGGTTGTACAGTGTTCCCTTATCTATTATCTCAGATAGAGGTACCCAGTTTACCTCTCATTTCTGGAAAGCATTCCAAAAAGGGTCTTGGTACCCAAGTCCACCTCAGTACAACTTTCCACCCTTAGACAGACGGTCAAGAAGAAAGGACCATTCAGACTCTTAAGGATATGCTGAAAGTGTGCGTTGTTGATTTCAAGGGTAGTTGGGATGACCATTTTTCTTTGATTAAATTTGCATATAATAACAACTATCATTCCAGCATTCGTATGGCTCCATTTGAGGCTCTTTATGGTAGGAGATGTAGATCTCCACTTGGTTTGTTTAAAGTAGGTGAGGCTGCAGTAGTAGGGCCTGACTTGGTGTTTGATGCGTTAGAAAAGGTTCAGTTAATCAGAGAAAGACTTAGGGCTACCCAAAGCCAATAGAAATTGTATGCAGACATAAGGATAAAGGATTTCGAGTTTGAGGTCGGTGATTTTGTGTACCTAAAAATCTCTCCCATGAAGGGAGTGAAGAGATTAGGAAAGAAGGGGAAACTCAATCCCCGATATGTCGGTCTCTTCAAAATCCTTAGTTGTTTTGGAAATGTAGCTTACGAGCTAGAGTAAACTTCAAATTTAGCCTCAGTACACCCAGTGTTTCATGTCTCATTGTTGAAAAATGTATAAGTGATCTAGCATTAGTTGTTCCCTTAGAAAGTGTAGTTATTCAGAACAGTCTTTCCTATAAGGAAGTTCCATTCAAAGTCCTTGATCATCAAGTTCGTAGACTAAGGAACAAAGAAGTTTCACTAGTCAAAGTTCTTTGGTAGAATCAGTCCATTGAGGGAGTCACTTGGGAAGAGAGGGGCAGACATGCGGATCAAGTACCCTCATCTTTTCTCTACGAATCTAAATTCAATATAAGGTACTAATCTTTTTAAGATCCTTCTCTATCATGCTCAATTTCAGCCGCCCATCATGTTCATGTCAGTCGTGCATTCATGAATTAGTTCAGTCATGCATTCCATGCATCAAACATGCATACTCAGTGTGTAAGCTCAGTCCATCAATTTTCTCAGCTTAACCAGTTTTATTCGAGGATGAATGATCCTAAGGGGAGAAATTGTAACACCCCGTATTTTTCTAGCATACTCTAAGTCCTTATACATGTGTATTCATATATAAATTTTTGAAACACTCATTATTTTTTAGTTTAGAGCCTACCATTGCATAGGAAATTGAATTAGCTTTCCACCAATATAAATTTGCCTAAATTCGATAATCGGGTAAGAAGTTATGGTGATTTTAAGTTTTAGTCATCAAATACCGTCATTTTAAACCTTAGCACGTTGTGTATTCATCCCAAATGACAATTGTCAATCTCTAGTGTGATTTTGCGATCATGGCGCATTGCGGAGCAGGCCATTTTCCTATTTGTCAATTTCTAGTGGAGGCACGCGATAGTGGCGCATTGTGGAGCTGACCAAAATGGCATCCAAAGCTTTACCGCGATGGTACCGCGTCGTGATGTTTGTCCAGGTCCTAGTTGTCCAAATTCCAGTGGCTTAGGGCGATAGTGGTGCATCGCGCTAAGGCCAAAAATTAGGTTTTTCAGTTTTCAGCTTTCATTTTTAAATACGTTTAAGGGTATTTAGGCCTTTTTACTAAGCCCTAAACTCATACTAAACATGAAATTTAACCCCTAATTGACCTAAATACTCATCATTACTCACTTTCTCTCAAATTAAAAATCCCCTCTTTTAAGAACAAGAAACGCTAGCTCTCAAATTCAAGGCAATTTCTCAAGAACTCTCCATCAATCCTTTCAAATTCATTAACCCTGGTATGTTAGATGTTCATCCATGGGTCCCTTTCATCCATGGAGTCTAAGCAACATTTTTAAATTACAAAAATTTTGATCTTTTCAAGATTTATGTTTTAAATTATGATTTCATCCATAAACTTTCATGAATATTGATTTTATACCATGTTACCATGAAATTCTTGTTATTATTCAATCTTCCATGTTTTAATACTATGATTTACTGAATTAAAGTATGATTTAATGCCATTATAATGAATTCATACTATTTTTATATGTTTTAGAACATTTTTATGATCGTTTTCTACCATGAACTACAAGTGTTTGATAAAATGCCTATAAGAGTAAATGTTTTATGAAAGCCTTCATGTCATGTCCCCCAAGTTTTGGTGTCATATTAATATCGTTGTTTTGTGTCTTGGGGGTATCAAATACCTAAAACATATAGCTATTTTATTATTCTAGTCTTAGTACATTACAGAATAGTCTTCAGATTATACTATGAGCATTATCAGAATAGTCAGATATCAGTCATTAAACTCAAAACAGTCTAGTATCTCAGTGTCATTCAGTTAGGAGTAGGATTTAGCATTGAGAGAGTGTAGGGGTGGCGGCTTCCCCATCAGATAGGTAGAGTCGTTAGTAGCAATCCCTATACTCCAGAACTATGTAGCCATCGTAGGATATGAGTAGTCACCCATCAGATTAGGCTTGACTATCTTGTAGGGGTCACCCGTCAGTTCAGGCTTGACATCCTTAGTCCTTTGGACATTATATTAGTTTAGTGGATTCACACAACCAGCATTAGTACTCGTGGCACGGTATTAACACCCTTCCAACTGGGGTTACAGGCTGGACCCCGATTAGCTCAGATTGGAGAATGTTGGTTAGATGATACCTCCCACAGTCTTAGATATAGTCTCAATTACAGTCCAGTTCAATTATTCAATCTTAGTGTTGTTTGATCAAGGCATACAGATATCAGTATATTTTTCATCATTTTAGACTACAGATTTTACTTAGTTCATGTTATAAGCCTGGTCATGCATCTTCAGTGTCTACAAATTTTCATGTACTTTTAGTATTTTACAGACTTCCATGCATGTTCAGTATCTAAAATTTCATGTTCTCTGTCCAGTATTCTATGCTTTACATGTATACTCAGATAGATCATTACTCCTATTCATGAAACCTTACATGTTAGCCTACATCATTTTGCATACCAGTACATTTAAAGTACTGATCATGTACTTTTCTTTTGCACTATGATGTCTCATATCATAGGTGCTGACACTCAGTTCCCGAATCACTCTTAGTCCCTTAGATTCTCAGTAGTACAGTAGTAGTGGTGAGTCTTCATCACCCGAGGACAAGCTATTTTATTTCATGTCTTTATTTTAGTAGTCAGTAGAGTTAGTTGGGGGCTTGTCCCAACAACTTTCAGTCAGTCAGTCTTAGAGGCTTTTTAGACAGTACAATCAGTTAGTTATTCAGTTTATCAGTATTTTCTCAGATTTAGACAGTTGTATTTCCTAAATTTATATTTTAGTTTTGAATTCAGATATTAAAACCTTATGGCATTTCAGTTATTCTTCCATATTTATGACTATATTATTCAGTGCTCACAGTAGGTACCAGCTCATAGGTTAGTTTGTGGTCCCTCGGGATTGTAAGCACCGTGCAACGACTAGGGATAGTCTCAGGTCGTTACACTACTCTTTCTTATGTGACTCTATTTGTTGCTGTATATTTTGGTTTTGATCTCGAGTGTATCCCTAATCCTTTTTCTATTTCTACCACGGTGGGTGAATTTATTATTATTAGAAGAGTTTGTAGGGGTTTATGCATCTGTTGGTGGTATAGAAACTCTGGTGGAATTGATAGAGTTAGACATGGTTGATTTTGATGTCATATTGGGGATGGATTGGTTGCATTTGTGCTATGCCTCTTTATATTATTGAACTTGTAAGGTCATGTTTAAATTCCCAAATAAGTTAGTTATTGAGTGGGAAGGGGGTTCTTTAGTGCTGAAGGAAAGGTTTATATCATATTTTAGAGCCCAGTAGTTGATCTCCAATAGGTGTCTTTACCATTTGGTTTGAGTTAAAGATTCTTTCTTGGAGAGTCATTCCTTGCAATCTGTTGCCATGGTAAATAAATTTCTTGAGGTTTTCCCTAATGATCTTCCTGGTGTTCCTCTTGATAGGGAATTTGACTTTGGGATTGACCTTATTCCAGACACTCATTCTATCTCCATACCTCCCTATAGAATGGCTCTAACTGAGTTGAATGATATTAAGAAGCAATTGAAAAACTATGACATAAGTCTCCATTACCATCCAAGTAAAGCTAATGTGGTTGCTGATGCTCTTAACAGGTTATCCATGGGGAGTCCAGATCATGTGGATGAGAATAAGCGGGAATTGGTGACAGATATTCACCGTTTGGCTAACCTTGAAGTTTGTCTCTTGGACTTTAAGGATGGGGGTGTGTTTATGCAAAAGGTGGCGTAGACATCTCTTGGTACTGAAATAAAGGAGACGCAAGTGTTGGGTCCTATCTTAAAGAAAATTAAAGGAGACGTGGGTAAGCAAAATGTTGTAGCTTTTAAGATTAATGACAATGGTATCTTGAGATACCAAGGCATATTATCTGTTCCTGATATAGATGGGTTGAGAGAGAGGATCTTAGTTGAGGCTCATAAGTCGCGGTATACGGTTCATCCTAGTTCAATAAAAATGTATCACGATCTTAAGAAGATTTATTTATGGAATAATATGAAAATAGATGTGGCCAGTTTTATGGCTAAATACATTATGTGTCAACAAGTGAAGGTTGAGCACTTGAGACCCGAAGGGTTGTATCAAGAAATTAAGTTGCCTGTATGAAAGTTGAAAGTGATTAATATGAACTTCGTTACCGGCCTTCCTCGGTCTTAGAATCATTTTTATTTGATTTGGATCATCGTGGATAGGATGACTAAGTCTGGTCACTTTTTTGCTTGTAAGAAATAATTTTTCGACAGAAAACTACGCCAAGTTGTTCCTCTAGGAGATTGTGAAGTTGCATGGGGTGCCTATTGCTATCATGTCAGATTATGGTACTCAGTTCTCATCACACTTTTGGCATTTATTTTAGAGAGAATTGAGAACTAAGGTGAACCTTAGTACTGCTTTCCACCCGCAGTCGGATGGGCAAGTGGAACGGGCTATTCAGATATTAGAAGATACGCTTAGAGCTTATGTGATTGACTATGGTGGTAGTTGGGATGATAATTTTCCTCTTATAGAGTTTGCATATAATAATAACCACCACTCTAGTATTAGGATGGATCCATTTGAGACTTTGTATGGTAGGAGGTGTAGATCTCCTATTGGGTGATTTGAGGTTGGTGAGGTAGAGATGTTTGGTCCTGATTTGGTTCACCAATCCATGGAGAAGGTGAAGGTGATTCGGGATAAACTTAAGACCGCCCAAAGCCTCCAAAAGTCCTATACGAATGTGAGGCATAGGGAGATAGAGTTTGAGGTTGGCGATTGGGTGTTCTTAAAGGTATCTCCCATGAAGGGAGTAATGCGGTTTGGGAAGAAGGGAAAGCTCAGTCCCCGGTATGTCGGCCCATACTTGATCTTGAAGAGGGTTGGTAGTGTTGCATATATTATTTAGAGTTGCCTCCTAGTTTGAGCGCCATTCATCTGAGTTTCTATATTTTGATGTTAAGAAAGTGCGTAGGTGACCCTTCGACTGTTGTTCCTTTGGAGGAGGTGGGTATTTTAGATTCCTTATCTTATGAGGAAGTCTAGGTTAAAATTTTATATCGGCAAGTTCGTCGGTTGCAGTCTAAGGATGTAGTTTTGGTAAAGATTCTATAGAGGAACCAGAGGGTCGAAAAGACTACTTGGGAGGCCGAAGAGGACATGAAGTCCAAGTATCCATTCTTTTTTTTCGCTCCAGATAATCATACTTAAGAAATATGTTATTCTTAACATCTTTATTTTCTGACTTTGTTAAAGGAAAGTGTGGTTTTTAGTTGTGTTAAAATCGTCCTTGTAATTGCCTTGACCCATCTTTCAAGGACGAATGATCCAAATAGGGGAGAATTGAAACAACCCAGATTTTGTCCCTTGAAAATTTCTTGAGCTTTGAGCTCACTGTCTTGGTAATGTCTCACCCTATGAGTCGTAGGGTTTTGTTACGGGTCCTAGGGACCAAGTTGTTACCAAATAAGAGAGTAAATGGCTAAGTTTTGCTCTGAGTATGAGTGGCTCACCATGAGTCGTGAGTGCAAATCATAGGGTGTCCAGTGTTTAACCCTATTGGGTTCTGTGTTGACTACGACTAGACCCTATGAGTCGTAGTGTCTCATTACGAGTTGGTTGGTTGAGTCGTAAGGTCAGAAGTGGGTGATGTCCTAGAGACTTTCCTAGTTGTGATTCATGGTGACGAGTCGTAAGGAGTGGTCACGAGTCAATGGCTGACTCATAGTCAAAGGTGATACTTTTCCAGCTTTTAAGTTAAGGGCATTTTCCCTCTTACCCAAATTAAAACCCACATCTTATAACCCTTTTACATTATCATTAGCTCTCAAAAAATAAAACAAAGTAACTCTTCAAATCCCCAAGATCAAGAACACGTAGGGTTTTCAAGAGGTTGATCACTTAGGGATTTCAAGGGTGATTTATCTCCGTACATCTTACTATTTCAGACATGCGACTCTTCCATCATTGTTAATTTGTTAAAAAGCATATGTATTAAAGTGTTGTTCACATGGTATTGTTATTGTTTTGAAACAAGGGTTGTGGGTTTTGAATGCTTATTGCTGAATAATGTTTTCCCATGGTTTAATTATGATTAATCATGCTTTAAATATGGTTTTGAACATGTGGGTGCATGGGTATGGTTAAGGAATTAGAGAATTGTGATTTTCCCCAAACTTGTGACTTTTGAAGTGGTAATGAGCTCAACCCCAAATTGTGAAATTGATTTTGTTATGAGAAATGTGGGAATTGAACTGTTCTTGAACTATTGCATTATGATGTTGAATTGAACCTTATGAAATTTTTTTTCACTAGTTATGGCCTACTTGAACCAAAGGGGTTGTGAATTTGCACAAGTGATGTAATTGTTTGGGCATGTTGTTGTTACCTTGTAAGTGTAGTTGATATGACGATACCATCAATGTATGTCTTAATGTGAAATATGGTTCAATGAATAGAAATATGTGATAAATGTTTTTAATTGGTTTTTAAAAGAGGGTTGTGTAGCTGACTCGTGAAAGTGGAGGACCAATGACCAATACTGAAAACCATACTAGCTGATGCGTGGGTCATTATGGCTTGAGGGTTCGAGTCCCCTTGTTTGTGACCAGGTGGTTTGAGTCCACCTTATTGCTATTATTATGATTGGAGGGTTCGAGTCCCCCATATCACATTTTATGATTGGGTGATTAGGTCACCTTTGTATATGTTGGGAGGGTACACGCACTGGGGACCGACCAGGGGGTGAGAGCTGGGGCCCATATAGCCCGTGGGAAATATGTTAAGACGATTGATCTAAACAATCCAAGCTAAAGTTTTAAAGTGCATAATAAGCCTTATTCTTTTCCATGGCATGTTATAAGTTGTCACGACCCAACTTCTCAGGTCATGATAAGGCCTATCAAAACCTACCAATAGGCAAACCAATCCATAGTCCGGAACGACTAGTAACAAACTACTCAATAATATAACAAAAAGAATGTGGAATATATGAAATAAAGATCAATACATAGAAGAATCCCAAAAATTGGTAGTATCAGTACAAGAGCTTCTAATATCATAAAGGTACGAAAGTGATATATCAAGAAATATTCGATGATACAACTTGTCTTCGAATACAACTTAGAGACTAGTCTAATATATAAGAGAGAGATAAGTAATACTCTAAATATCAGGAGCTCACTCTAAGTTTCTAAACCAGGGATGCTCCGCACGATGCATACATCAACGATAATAACTCGTACAATGATCTGCAGGCTACAGAAGTGTAGTATGAGTATCAAATGAATGGTACTCAGTAGGAAACTTCCAACTGAGCTCCATAGATAAAGCAAATATACATAGCATATAAACAGAATAAAATCTACACCCAAGAGTCCAGAAATCATATAACAACTTAGTAAGAATAATAAGGTACAACTATCCTATTCATGTCCAAGGGTCTAACATAATAAGACTAAGGAAGTATCAGGGTGAACTATCCTATTCTAGCTACATTCAATATACACTAATGATATACCATATATCCCATGTCAATATACGAATAAAGAGCAAAAAAAAGATATATAGTAATATACAAGGCGAAGTAGCAACTATACAAAATGAACAACGAAGAAAGGGGTATACGGTAGTACCATAGACTCATATAGCTATACATATATATAAATATGAGGTCATCTCAAAGCAGAACCTATATCATCATATTCTCATTTAAGATCTCATTGTAACAATTATTTGGATTTAAATACTATCATACTCAGGGATTCTAATCCACATGGCTAGACATGAAATAATCATTCATAATAATGCAATCAAAAGATTGGAGAGGCCGAAAATGTACCTCAAATCCCGATACCGGATCAATGATAAGTCTGTCATAAACTATCCATAATAATAATCATAACAATGACAACAACAATCACAATAACAACGTGAATAACCGGCTACTCCGGACAAACAAATACCTAGACGAGCCTATGCATACCCCCACTGCCCCAGACTCAGAAGGTTCAATTAATATACAACAACACAAGGCATAGTCTTTACCCATATCTATGCAATCATCCCATTTCGGCTGATAGATATAGGTCCATACTGGTGATAGACGGTGCGCATACAGTAATGAATGCAAAGTACGCAATCAATATATCACAACTTATTATAATTGTCCTCATCAGGAACATCGTTATCGTAATCAACCTCCGGCCTGGCCGGGTATCAACACATCATCAATATCATCAATATATCCTCTGGTCTTTTCGAGTATCAATATGTCATCGATATATTCTCCGGCCCTGCCGGATATGAACATTATCACAACAGTATCCTCTGACCTTGCCGGGTATCAATATCATCACAATAATATCCCCCGGCCTTATTGGGCATCAATACTATCACAATAGTATCCTACAGCCTTGCGGGGTATCGATATCATCACAATAATCATTAGCTAATAACATAAACTAAAATACTTATAACATAATCATATCACCATAGAATATCTATCTAGTTAATACTTCCCGAATACTCGTTATTAGCTAACCAACTCTTATTATTATAAAATCACTAGTTTGCTAGTCATCACATAACCTCTAGTTATTAGTGTAGACATTATTCTTCACACAATCCTTATTCACAGGATAATAACTAACCACTATTCATTTAATAGACAACATCTAACATCTAGTCAAGGTTTATCATTAGACCAAAACCATCATTTATCCACCATTCATTATTATCAACTAATCACCCTATATCGTTAATCATTACTAGACAACACATTTTTACTTGTCACCTAACCATCTTTTATTTACTGGCATCATTTATTAACGAACCATCGTTAGCTACCATGTTTTAACTAAGCCAGATTCACTATCTAATACATTAGATTCCTAGCCATCAAGTGTTATAGTCCCCTAATAGACAACCAGTTACCATATAGATTAACCGTCTAACAAGAAGAACAACCATAAGATCACATTTCAGCTATAATCACATCATTTATAATGGTAAATAATCATGAACATACCAAATCTATGCATGCCATCACTAGTATTCAATCAGTGGAATAATAAGCATCATACTGCATCTTTCTCCGTCCCATACTAGAGAGATGAGTATACAAACATATATATATTCATATTCATAAAATGTAATCATGTTATTTATAATGGTAAATACTTCTTGGATATTCAATCAATACCATAACACAATTCTTGTCCCATTAATTTATCCAGAATGTTCACAACATCATAATCATGGCCTTAGGCTCATATACATATCCGTGACTCATATCAATAATCATATGTATAAGCCATAACATATGTCTAATAGGAGGTATCTCACATATAGGATGCATAATATCAAATAACATGTAATCATCTATAGGATATCTTATATTGATAGGTCATAAATCATGACTACGAGGAATAACACTTCTCCAGGCCAATTTACATATCAAAGAGGAACATCGCCTCTATAGGTCCAACAATCATGACTAAAAGAGATAGCAACTCTATAGGCCAAACATCAAGTCTAAGAGGAAATAACATCTCTATAGGCCAATCATTAATTGTAAGAGGAAATAACATCTCTATAGGCCATATAATGTATCTAAGAGGAATATCTTCTCTAAATTCCCAATATCAATTCCATAAGGAGTATCATAACCATAACTCAAAAGTCACAATCTGAGAACATCTATACAAATCACCAAGTTATGAAGTAACCTTATTCTACGGATTACTATCCTCATCTATATCTAACATCCGAACTAAGTCCATAAGACTTAACACAAGCTTAAGCCTAAGTTGGCCGAATGATCTCACTTCTAATCCACAATTTCCATAATTAGGCATACTATGTCCCAAACTAGGATAAGGTATCTAGTTCTTCTTCTAGATGACAATTAAGACATATCCAAGCCTAAGATTGTAACTTTGACTAGAAACAAGGGCACTCAAGTCAACTCTACCCAACTTACAATTCCAAAACTACCATAACTAGCCCAATAAGGCTAAATATACCAATCATTCTTCAAATGTTAAAACCATATTCCACGCATAGAATTATATCATATCCATGCTACAAATTCACCCAAACTAGAGAGAAGCCAATAAGATTCTAAAAGGGTATTAAGTAATTCAACCAATGCGTCAAAACCCCCATCTAATCCCTAAACTTATGTATATATTCAATACTAAGTCATTGTACCCAAAATCAACATTAACATTCACATTCACACGGAATATATATCATACATCATCCATGAAGAAGAGTAGACAAAAGCCTACCTTAAAGCCGAACTGCAAAATTCCAAATCATACAACTCAACTTTGCTTCAAAATCCCCAAAATACCATCACACTAACAAATCCATAATCTACTCCTTAATACGAGTATAATGGTACCCATATTGCACTATTGTGCTTCAGATTCAAAAATGACACCAAAAACTCCAAGGGGTCCCACATATAGAAAATGAGTTTCCGAGGACAACCCAATGCTCACATATGAACAAGGAATCATAACCCTCAAAGAATGGGTGAAAACTAAGCATACTTTGGGCTAAAATCAAGTCCTAAGCTAAATTGGAGTTTTGGGTCTAAACAAAGAAATTCAAGCATGAATTCAAGGAATTATTACCTTAATCTTGAAGATAATCATGATATAAGATGATAATTAAGCTCCCAAGTCACCCCCCATGACCAATTTTGAGTTATTACACTCATTTTGGGGTTTCTAAGTCTAAATAGTGAAGGGAAAACGGTCCAAACATTTCTTGGGACTTTTATATAGCCCCTATAGGTTCTCAAGTGCCACTATCATTGTCATACAGGCTGAGATTGTGCTCCCGCGATCGCTCACTCTTGGCTGCGATCGTTGTTGCACCAGATGATAATAAACTCAAAAATAAGTTTTTGACCCTCCGAACTCATCCAAAATCCAAATAACATGATACAATAGTGAATTTTGAGTGTAAACCACATTTAAAATCCATTGGAGTCATCAAAACTTTTATTGGAGGCAAAAAGAGGGGCACACACCTACAGTTTCATAACTTTTCATAAAAATCTGCTCAATAGCCCAACATATCTTTGGGAGCCTTGGGACCTGAACCAAGGGTCTTCCTAGACTAAAATTGATATTCCAGATATGATGGTGAAGTTAGATTTTCAATTCAAGATTATTTTGACCAAATATGGGTCCCACACCCATTCTTTCCAATTTTTAGCTTTTTGACTAATAGGTCGAAATAGCTCGAGTGCATTAGGACCCGAATCAAAGATCTACCTAGAATAAAATCAATATTTGGAATCTATTAGCGCAGTCAAAATTTGCATATGAGATTATTTCACTGAAGTTTTTGCTTAATGGCCATTTGGAACCAGCGAAGACTTCTAAATAGGGAATTGGCTCAAAAAACCAAATAAACTACCAATAACTGAACCATCAGTTTCAACAAGTCATAAATGACTTGGGGAAGCTATGAAGAATCTCAAACGGTGAAGATAATCATAAATATGAAAAATAACCTGAAGGGTCATTACATAAGTATACGTATATGCAATTGATTATGTGCATTGGATTTGCAAAATTTGAAGCTGTTGCTCATGGCATTATTTTATCTTAATCCTTGATTTACATGCTAGCGCTCACCCCGTTAACCATCTTTGAATGATGTATTGTTATACCCCAAAAATTTAGACCAATATTAGAATCTCGCTTTGAGTCAATGAGAAATGAATTATAGTGAATTAGTAGTTTTATGAACACGTTTGATGTATGTTAAGGACTCAAATACATCCTCTCTATTAGACGACTCAAAACATTCCTTACCGATTGAATTCTTAGGAAGGATATTGGTATAGTCAACTTCAAACAAGAATATCTCTCATTATACTATTAATTTTTGAGATCATGATCCACCAACAGATATATAATTGAATTATCTTTCCAACGATACCAATTTTTCCCAAATCTAATAGTGAAACAAAAAGTTATACCCATTTTACTCTAGCATGTCAGCCTAGCAGCTAAGTGACGACATATCTGATGGCTTATCAAATTTCTGATGACATATCTAATGGCTTATCACATTTCTAATGACTTATTAGCTAATGTAGTTAGCCTTAGGCAGAAACCCATCAATTTCAGGTCCTAGGTGACGACCTGGGCTGACGGGCTATCACAGATCTGAAAGGCTTATTAGTCTTGGTCGTCAGCTGAGAATTTCAGCAACTAGGAAGCATTTTCGTAGAGGTATTTTGGACTTTTCCTTCACCTTCATGATTTAAATAATCAAAATCATGTACATAACCATCATAAATCAGTTTTAAGAACCCTTAATCCTCTCCACTCTCCAGAACAAGAAAATTAGGGTTTCCTCTCAAGATCATCTCCCAAAAACAAGATTCAAGCTCTCCTTCAAGAAAACCAAGAAATTATCATTCCCAATTCCAGAACCTTCAAGAAAAGGCATTTTCTTTCATGATTCAAGATTTTGAGGTATGTTAGATGTTGATTCTTGAGTTTCTTTCACCCAAGAAGTTCAAGAATCCTTTTCTAAATTATAGATTATATATTTATGAGATTGTCATGATTTTTGTGAATAGAAATTGAAGTTCATGTTGTTGATGAGTTTTAATTTATGATTTATTTCAAAGATCTAAGCTTTGATCCTACTATGTGATATTCATGGTAAAACTCCTTCAAGTTGCATGATATTGTTGTATTCATGATAATTAAGTATGAAATCTGTGGTATAACCAAAGCATGCTCCCCATATGTTTGATAGAATGCTTAAGTATAGAGAATAGTGCCTTTTTAGTATGTTAATCATGAAATCCCCAATTATGTGATAACTAGTGTATGCCAAGCATTTGTTAAAATGCCTTAATAAATGTATTATGATAAGTTGCATGCATTCTTATACATGTGTATTTCTTATTGAACAACTATGAGATATTAGTATGCATACCCTATACATTTACATGTTTATGACATTCAAGTGATTGACGAGATATCGTATTGATTGTGTTGTGAATGAAAGTCTATTGTTATGATATTCAAGTGTGGTCCTGTCTTATTTATTTATGCTATCGAGTCCTGGGGGTATTTATACCCAAAAGCTTAGCTGTTTGTCTAGAGCGAGTCAGTCTCAAGATAATCTCAATCGTTCTATGATCCATAGAATTCAGTCAGTGACAAAACATTAAGGAAATTCAGTAATCTCAGTACTGGTTCAATCCAGTATCAGTATTCAGTCTAATCAAGCTCAATAGTCAGTTCAGATTTCAGTAAAGCTTAGTAAGTTACAGAACTCAGTCATATTCAGATAAAAAATAAAATTCATAAGTATTTCATCAGATAACGGAGCCAAGCAAATTTAGTCAGATTAGTCAAGTAAGATAATCAATAAGAGATTCAGGTAAGTCTAGTAAAGTCTAAGGATCAAGTCAGTGTCTTTCAGTTGGAAGTAGGA
This sequence comes from Capsicum annuum, assembly GCF_002878395.1. Classification (NCBI taxonomy): domain Eukaryota; kingdom Viridiplantae; phylum Streptophyta; class Magnoliopsida; order Solanales; family Solanaceae; genus Capsicum; species Capsicum annuum. Next base: position 52,283,309 of record NC_061112.1, read on the forward strand.
TTCAGCACCGAGTGAGCCTAAGGATGGGAACTCACTTACTAGTAGAGGGTGTGATTCTTAGAAGCAATCCTTGCGCTCCAAAACTACGTAGACAGCATAGGTTGAGACATCAAACCTGATAGATGAGGGTTGATGAGGTGGATTAACCTATTAGATAAGGGTTCTACCATTCTTGTTAGAGTACCTGATAGATGAGGGTCGTGTAAAGTTGTCTTTACCCATGAAACGGTATTGACACCCTTCCGACTGGGGTTACAGGTTGAACTCTAAAGAAGCTAGAAGGGGCATGTAGGTTATATGAATACTTCCCACAGTCTCAGTTTCAGAATCAGTTTCAATCTTCAAGAAAGAACTTAAATTATTGTTATAGAAGTCAAGGCTATTAGGTACAGGCCATAAAGTATTATTATTTACAAATTCAGAGATCCGCTACTAGATAGGCCTAATCTCAGATTCGGTTAATCTAGTATTATTACCAACGGATTCAGATACCATCTGCTAGATAGGGTCGATTTTAGATTTAGACAATCATTCTTATTATTAGTAGATCCAGATAATAACCTGTTAGATAAAGGTGTGATATCAACTTCAGTCAATAAGTATTAGTATCATCAGCATTAGTAGACTCAGTCATCTGTAAATCAGTATCTAAAAACCAGTTTCAGAATTTAGTATTCTGTGTTACAACGATTTCAGTTATGGTTTACGCATTCATGCATGTATCTTCATTTATTATTCTCTTGTTATTCAGTCAGTATAGTTCATGCATAAGTCCTTGCATTCAGCCTTACCTCATCTAGCATATCAGTACATTTAAAGTACTAACACATACTTTTCTCTTGTGCTATGGTGTCTTATACCATAGGTTCCGAAGCACGAGATCCAGAGCACCCATAGCAGTCCAGACTCAGTCAGCAGTAGTAGATGTAGTAGTGAGTCCTCATTATTTGAGGATGCTTCTTATTTCAGTATTACATTAGATTCAGTTTATTTTTAGTAGAAGGAATTAGTTGGGGACATGTCCCATAAAATCCACAGATCAGACAGTTAAAGGCTTTTTTGACAGATGTATGAGTATCCAGTTTTTAGTTTTGAGTATTTTAGATGTTTTGAACCTTATGGAAAGTTTCCGCCAGTTTTTCGCATTTATCATGGTATATTATGAAGTGCTCAAATACAAATATTAGCATAGGGTTAGCTTGTGGTCCTTCAGGATCAGGAGCATCGTATGGCATTCCGGTTATAGAAAGTTGGGGCGTTATATGTATCCCCATGCGATGCAATATTTGGCCATACTTTTGCTTCTCCAGCTCATTTATTATGTATTGATCGAGAGTTGACTTAAAGTGGTGAGATTTTATTCTTTGAAAGGCTTCATTTTTGGATTATGTTTTCTTTTGAGTTATAGACTATTAGATACTATTTTTGGCTATGGTCGGGGGCATATCCTGATACTTTATTGATATTTAGTTTGGTTGAGATTTTTTCAGACTTCTGGTGACTTAGGATGGTTTGGTTGTTGGTTTGTTTGGTTATACACATATCATAATATCTTTATTTTAAGTTATCTTATCTTGTTATATGTTCAGAATTTATCTAATGGGGGTGTACTGTGGTCAATGATTTGGGTGTTGCGGGTGGTCTTCAAACCTTGTTGGACTTGAGATACCCGTCAATACCAAGCCCTGGTTTTGGTCGTTTCATTCTACCACTGAGCAACCATCTCCGATAATAACTCCCTTCTTTATTTATCCATCTACCATCTAATTTTTGTTTCAATTAGAGAAACCATCAATGACAAAATTGATGGAGCAAAATTTTAATCCGATGAAATGGGTGGCATAATCGATGAAAAACTCTATTTTCATAGCTTCCATCATACAGTCACCATTGTAATACCTCAGGTTTTGAACCTTATAAATATTTAGGATTAGTCATCACTATCCTGGGTACTGCTCAGATGATGAGTCAGGAAGACTTTTCATGAGTCGAATAGACCCATTCATAGTCTAACCAGTAAGGTTTCCAAATATTTCTATCTTGGTCACTGCTTGGTCCTCACGAGTCTTAGGGTAAGGTCACAAGTCATAGGGAAGGAATCATGATCTTAACAGTGATAGTTCAAAGTTTGTGGTCCCAAGCTATGAGTCTTGGTGACGACTCATGACCAGTGACCACGAGTTATTACTTGACCCATAACTACTGATGATAGTTTTCCCGCATTTTAATTTGGGGAACTTTGGTCAATTCTCTCTCTTTAAACTTAGTGCCCACGACCTTAAAATACTTAAGGGACTTTATTTTCATCACTTATCAAATCATAAACTGTCTCTCAAATTCCCAAGTCAAGAATAGGCTAGGGTTTCAAAGGGGTAATCATATAGGCTTCAAATTGTAGCTTCTTCTCAGAAATTCTTCGGTATTCAGGAATGTATATCTCTCCTAACTTGTTTTTTCATAATGGGATGTGTTTAATCATTATTTATGTGATTTTAATTATGGGTTTTGAATGATGGGTTGAGGGTCTTTGGATTATTGTTATTTGAATTGGATTTCTAAGGTTTAAATGCATTGATTGGGCTTTCATTAAGCAATTTTGGAACTAATTGGGTTCATGGGCATGGTGGATAGAATGGGAGTTGTGGATTCCCCCAAATTTATGTATTTAGCTATTGGAATTGGTATTAACCTCAACTCATCTTATAAAAATTAGTTTTGAAATATGAATATATACATGATTTAGCTCACTTTTAGAACCTTGTATTGCATAAAAGGTTAATGGAATATAAAAATATTTTTGAAAGGCCTTAGTGGCTATGGATTGGTTTCTAAATTGGAACTTTGGAGTCTATTTAGGTAATTGGTTTAGAGTGGCATAATGGAATTGGCTTGCAAGCTTAACTTAATTTGGTATGACGATACCAACAATAATGCCTAATTAAACGACTCCTTGGTTAATGGATGAAAATGCATAAATGGTTTTAATTGGGCTTAAATGGGGTAGTGTAGCTCATCTTATAAGGTGGAGGTCCCAAGGGGATTGATACTGCAAATCACGTTTACCGATGTGGGGGTCTTGGTGACCGTGTACATAGTTCACACATCATATATATATATATATATATATATATATATATATATTGAAATGGTTCGATCCTCGGTGGATCTGGCCCTTACTCGAATTTTCCTTGTTCGTGCGGCTAACACATGTAGATACCCCTTTAACACGGAGAGTTGAACCCATATAGCTCATGGGTGCCCTTAGGATGGTTAGAGCTATATATTCTAGGTTAATGGTTTTAAATCATTGTTTAAACCCTGTACCCTATCCCAACATCTCTTATATACATGTATATGTATGTCTGTGAACATGTACATTGAATTTAGTTTTTTTTTGAAAAATGAAATTATTTTATCCCTCCCCTGAGTTACATGCTAGCGCTGACCCCGCTAACCATCTTTGGACACTACATCATTTTATGATATAGGGTCCTAGGGGTTTTTTGTTATCTTGTGTAGTGGTAGGTGATCCGGTTCATTGGTTGGTCTACTTGAAGTGGTGAGCCTCCATCTTTTGAAAAGCCTATTACTTTTTTGCTTTACTATGTATTTCTTAGATTATCACTTTTATATTCCATTTTGGCTATAGTCGGGGGCATGTTCCGACCCAGTTTGGTATCTTGATTTTGGTAGAGGCTTTTGTAGACAATGTGTGGGAATAGATATTGGTTTGGACTCCTAGTGTCCCTTTTGGTTATCTTATCTATCTTTCTTATATGTTTGGTTATTTTTTTCTGTTATCCCTATTATCTTCTGGTTGGCTAGGATAAGGGGGTGGTCTTCAATCCTCGGTGGACTTAAGATACCCGTCATGACTAGACCCTGGTTTGGGTCGTGACAACTACCAAACCCGCCGCCACTCTTTCCCCCTTCTCTTTTTTCTTCACTCTGTTCTCATCTCTTCTGCTTGTTGGATTTTATAGTTTATTTATTCAGAGAAACAAATCATATGGAAGGAAAATATGAACAACATTGGATGGTTTTTGATGGGTTATTAATTGGAGAAAATGGTTTATGTTGGTCGGAGTATACGGTTGTGGAGCTATATGATTGGTTGGAGATCAAAAAAAATGAAAAATGGGTTCTTTGGTGGAGATGGGTGATGGGTTGGATAGGAAGGGGTACATCAGTAATATGAAAGATACATAAAGAAAATACAAGATACACACAAATTATTTCAATACACATTGAACAAATACACACAATCTTTTAAGATACACATAACATGAAAAAATGTTATATCGAAAAAATGCAAGATACATACAAAATATATGGATAAATGAAAGATACACCAAAAAATGAAAGATACACATGAATTTTTTTCAGATACGGAGAGTCATATTTAAGAAACACAAGCATTAAAAATATTAAGATACACAAAAGATTTTTTTTAAAATAGACAATCTTAAAATATTCAAGATGCATAGGTTAAAATATCTAAGATACATAGTTAAAATTATTTAAGATACACTGAGCCTTAAAATATTCAAGATACGTGTAACTTAAAAATATCTAAGATACACAGAGCTTTATTTATTTCAGATACACAATCATAAAATATATCAAATACATAATATTTAGATAAATCATATAATTTCCGCAACATTGATGTATCTAAGTAATTAGAGTCTAAACCTCCTACATTTATATAAGTTAAACTTTATATTATTTTGGCCATTCTTCTCAATTCAATTGGACACTTATATTTTTAAGCATAAATTACACAATTACACCTTAACTTATTATTTTTATTTAAAATCTCAACCCGTTAAACTAATTATGAAAATTCCTATTTTCTCGTTCTCTCTCTAAAAGGGTTGGATACTTTATCCCAATTTCAAAATTCAAAAATATCACAAAAAAAAAAATCTCTTTACTCAACATAGCTGACCCCTCTTTCTTCCTTCTCCTCACCGGTGATCACCACCACGTAAATTCTATTGCTTGTTTCATCTACCTAACTACCACTAGCAGCTCTATCCACCTCTCTCGTCCGTTTAAGTCATAGCTCCAGCGAGGAGATCTGGCTTTGATGAATCACAAAGAACCACGACACCGCAGTGATGAAATCACCCAAGCTCCAATGAGTTCAAACCAACCAACACATTGGTGAGCTCGTCCACAACGAATATATATATATATATATATATATATATATATATATACACATATCTTGAATGATTCATACAAAATTCATATATAGATCTCAAATTTTCACCATCAAATATCGAATACATGGTGTCCTGCACCATCACATTTCAAATCTACCATGGCGTACAAGATAATTCAAGACATGAAAAATTGTGAAACTTAGAGAATCATCAATAGAGGTTGAAAATGATGATGTTAGTGAAAATACATAAGAATGATCTATCTTTTAATAGAGTTTGGACATACATAAGAATAAGAATTCCGTATCAACTAGAAAAGGACAAAATGATACATCACATGATCCTCTACCAAATGTAAAAAAGCAATGCATCTTATTGAATATTAGGTTACAGATACATAAGAAAGATGTGTTTGGTTGAAAATCTACAAAAATTATGTATGAGAATAACTTTTGTGATACTGATACATAAGACTTATATGTCTAGATGTATTTTCGTGATATTAATACTTAAGAGTTATGTATCGATACTTATGTATCAGATGGTGATGTATTGTAACTCTTAACTATGTATCATGATAATAATGAAAAATTAGAATTTTACATAAACATGAAAGTAGTCAAAATTGTATGTAATTACGTACTAAACAGTTGAAATTTATGAAAATTATTTTCTTTTCATAAACCCCTAGATCCCATTCCAATTACACTGTCATGACTCGGTCCAACTCCAATATACATTAATCTCTCCCCTTAAACCCCAAAGCTAGCATTGCCTCAAATTTCTTTAACTTCTCAGTATCTTGTACGAATTTATAAAGTAGTGAGCTATAGAACCTTATTCCCATTTTTGAATTTCAAAATTTTTAAGTGTTTTTTCAATTTTGTCTTTCAAGATTCCCTCAAATTCCCATCTAACAAAACTCCTCTCCCGTCACTATTTTGGAGATTGGCTTCTTGAAAATTTTTAGATTTTTGAAGAGGGTATTTGGATTGAATTATTTTTAGGTATTTTGACTTTTAAGTACTTTTTAATTTTTGAACAAGTTTGATAAAGATACAAGGCGAAATGATCAGATGGACCCTTGTACTTGTATGAGTTTGTAATGCGAACACTTCTACTTATCCTTTTACCACCTGAAACCTTAAACCCATCAAAATATAATCTTTTAAATTATTTTTTCATCAAATTAATATGAGTGTAATACACTCGATGACACGTGGCATGCCACATCATTTTTAAATGACATGTAGGAACTCAAATATTTAGAATATATATAAAATATAAATAATATTTAAAAAAAGAAAAAACAAAAGAAACACCTCCACTCCCCGCTCCCGTCATTCTTATCTTCTTCGTACCACCCTCAACCCAACAACACCCACTTCTACCTCTCACAATATTTTCTCAAGAAATTCATTTTCCATTAATTTAAAAAAATGATCAAATAATTGCTACGACAATCTAATAATCAAAGCAATTGATAAATAAAATTCTTATTCAATATATCTATTTTTATGAAAAAAATATAATTTATAAAGAAAATAAGTGATTGTGTTATAGGAGTTGATATTGGAGTTAGAGATTTATTTGATAGGGAGAGGGGCATCAAAGTGAGTTTTTATTTTGGGATGAGGGGAGAGGATGAGGGCCGAGAGAAGGGAATGGGTGGATGGAATGGAGTTGGTGGATGGGGGAGGAGGAGGGGAATGATTGGCTGGAATTGAGGGGTGAGAGATAGGGAGGGGGGAGGGGAATGGCTGGCTGGTGATGGTGCTGAGTGAGGGTGGGGGATGGTGGAGAAGAGTAGGGAATGGTTGGCTGCTGGTGGTGATGAATAGTGGGGGTTAGGGGAGGGGTTAATGAATATGGATTTGGGCTTTTTTTTTAATTTATAATTTTTTTTAAGAAATATTTTTAAGGAAAATTTTTTGACTTGCTGAAAAATGAGTGTAAAACATACATTTTTCTATTTCACTAATTTAATGCCACATATGCAAAAAAGAATTTAGAATATTATGTTTTGAGGATTTTAAGGTTCAAATGACAAAAAGTAAGTAGACGTGTCCACATTACAAGCTAGGACAAGTACAAAGATACATCTGATAATTTTTTCAAGATACAAAGTGCTTAAAAAAACTTTACTTTAAGCTTAAAAAGTAAAAAAAAAAATGGTCAAAAAAAACCAAAAATTGATTGCTATCAACTTTTGGCTTTTAAATTTTAGCTTGTAAGTCTCTTAAGAAAAAGCTAATCAAAACACCCTCCAAATTTCATTCTCTGGCTCTCAAAGTCAATAAGTTGCAACAACAAAACACACAAATTTTTTTTTATTTTTTGGTAAGAATCAATATGAACTCCAGTGGTATAAGCTGCTAGTATGATTTTATTTGGTGTTATCTCATTTATTTTTATTTTTTAAGGATAGATTAGTGTTGCTTTCTCATTTCATGACTCCATGAATAATCTCATAGTAGTTTCTATATATGATGTTTTATGAACTTGGTTCTTAGTATTTGAGTTCTGACCGTAACTTTGTGTGTAGGTAGTAATTGATGTCGGGTTTAAGCAATTAAATAAAATGATTAATATTGTGATTTGGATGTGTTTCCAAGACAAGGATGGGTTCCCTAAATATTTTCTTAATTTATGATATCAAGTAGAGTCTGTAATGGAAGGGACCAAACTATTTTTATCTTTTTATGTAAATTTGTTTTTTTTTCCAGTTTGGTTGATGTTTTTATTTGACCTAATATTGAGCATTATATTTTAAATTTGTGATAACTACATGAAGTTACTCCTCTAAAGAAACAAATCAGTCCATAAAAAGCTTGTATATATGATGAGAGTAAGAAAAGTGTTTTTATCATTAAATAGAGTTTGAAAAAGTGACATTTTAGCTTAAAATGCATTTTGTTCTCAGCCAGTATTATGAAGAACTTCTCTTAAATATGTCTTCGATCCCTTGACCTTGAAATGTGGTTCTCTGGCTTTAATATGAATATGATAGTGAGATGGATTATCTATTATCTACTTGAGATAATTTCAAACCTCCATATTGGTGTTTAAAAATTTTATTTTTTAGATATCGAGTAGGGCAATAGCTTATTTTCTCCAACAATTTGATTTCTTTTTTTCTTTCCCTCTTTCTTAGTTGGATACCAATGGTGTTATAAGTTAAATTTTTTCTATGATTGTGGTTGTTTCAATAATTGTTGGGATTTTCAAGTAGCCAATGCTTGATATTTGTATATACCTTACCAAGTTTAGTTGTGTCACATTGATATTAAGGGAATCCAATTTATGATTTCAAGGTATGGTCTCAATTTATTCTAGGGATCTACACAAGAGGATAAGATTATTATGTAAGTTATACTATCAACAATCTAATTTTTTTAGCTCACTTGTAGACACGTCTATTGCACTTGAAACCTTTTTTGAAAATCTTATTACCTTTTTTTATTTTTATTTCAACGTCTCATTCTTCTTCAGTCTCTTTTGTTCTCTCACTTTCATCTCCTCTCTTATTTTCTTACTAATTCTCTATGCAAACTTTGAGATTCAGGCTATTTTTGATGAGAATTGGCTATTTTTTCTGATCTTGCTTAATTTTTATCGGTAATAATTTGATGTATTTTTTATTTGTTACTTTTTAATTATTCTGTATATAATTCCTTGTTAAAACTTCAAGTACATGTTATTAATTTTAGTTGATTTACACATTCATTATGTCTCTTTGATTAATTTTGTGTTTTGGTTGTTTTGTGTTCAAGTTGTAGGTATTTTTTTAGTTTGCACATGTCTTCTTATTTTTTTCTTTTCTGGGCTGCTTCTGAATTCCTTCCACACTTTTTCAATGACAATTGAGGATTAAATCTATGTTTTTTTATAGTTAATTTTGCTTGTATCTTCTTTTCTACATTATTTTTCTCCTTTTTGAGTTGCTTCTAAATTCCTTCCATACTTCTTTAATGACATTTGTGAATTAAATCTATGAGTGTCATTGGAAGGTGATAGCAACAACATAACAGATGATGGTAGTAATTCTTTATTAAAAAAGAGATGATGGTAGTAGTTTTATTTATTTTGAATTTTTTCTTGAAGAGTACTCTGTTTGAATAAGGTTAGATTGGAGTTCTATGCATTATATCTTAGATTTTCTTTCATTGTTTCTTTAAGTGTCTAAATTATTTTTGTGTTACAGGAGTTGATTTTTTTAAGGATTTACCTGTATTCCACCAATCACTAGAACATGTTGTGCAATATCATTTTACATATTGTGCAGTAACATATTAAATTAAGTTATTTTAAAGTTATTTTGAAAAATCAAAATTAGAATGTTACAATGTACTCGATCAGTCATATATTAATATGTGATGTGACCTATGTTATGTTGGAAAATTGATCCCTATGTTGATTTAGTGAATGAATTTACATTTTCATGATAAAAATGAAGTTAAAAAAATGAGGAAAGAATGACTTTGCATTTTTTTTTGTCAAACTAATATTTTTCTATAATCATGTGGAGATGGTAAGTTGATGATACACTGTCATAGATAAGTATGACGGTAAATATATACATGTGCATCAATCTATCGATGTTCATACCAGGCCAGTCTTCAGTCAATGGATGTGTAGGTTAGTGAGAGAAACTATAGAAATTATAGGGGTAGTATATATTAAAAGAGATATTGCAAATCTATAGGTAGTTGATATCAGAAAACTCTATAAGTCATCCAACTTGGAACTTTTAGCGCAAGAATTGATTCAAATAGCATGAATCCCTTGACTTTTACATTTGCTAGATTGTTGAGCCTTTTAAGTAAATTAATTTGATTAGTTACTATCTAAGGCCTCTTCCCTCCAGAAAATAAAGAACATCTAACTATGAATGATTATGTTTAAAGTTTGGCTTATCACAATACATTGATTTTTGTGCACAATGCCTAACTTATAACATTTTGACGGAAAGAAACAAAATAGCAGAACAGCAATGGCAATTACCCTTATTCTATTAGCATTTTTAACAGAAATGATAGGATAGATTTCTTTTCCTTCCCCTTATCATCTTTGTCATAATTATCTCAAAATAAATATTGATAATATGTTCATAGAAAAATAGTTGAGTAAGTTACTTAAAATATTATTCTTTTAGCGTCATTATATTTACGAGTCATATGAAGAAGAGATAAAATAATAGATGGAGTCCCTGAGAGATTGCATTTGCTCAGGAAAAAGTTAGTGTTTTTAATGTTCGGATGCTTTGCATACTTAAATTTAATTACAAGATTTCTTTTAACATTCAATTTATCGTGATTCAAAACAAAATTACTTTTTCATAAGAAAAGTGTGGTAACAAAATCATTCACTAAAGAACTGGTTGTTCCATCTAACTTTTTGTTGAATCGTGGGGGTGCATGATGCGCTACAGAAATATAGCACTTTCGACATTTAAAACAAGGAAAATATGCAAGTTTCTAATGTTATTTTGTTAGATTTGATGCTTTTAGGGTATATTTTGCAAAAATCTATGTTTTGGATGCTAAGTTCATGAAAAGGTGAAAAAAGGTATATTTAGCTACTTTTTGGAGCAGTTATGGATGTTCGGGATACTTTCCGGCTTATTCGTGATCAAAGCATGTTTGAGAGTTGAAAAAGAGATGAAAAGATGACTCCCAGCACTTACCAAGTCAACATACGAACTACGTGTAGGACTTAAGGACCACAAGTAGGCAAAGCAAGTTTCAGAGGTCAAAATCTCGAGAGCTAGGCTACAGGATTTGTACCTGTACCCTGTACTTGCGATCACCCTGCTAACCGCACGTACTACCTAAGATCAGGGTCAGGGCATAGGTACAGACTGCAGGTACTACCTGCTCTCAGATTCAGGGAGTAGGTAGAGAGAGTAGGTGGCCACCGACCTTGTTTTCTCCTATTTTGTTTGGGCTTTAATTTTAGGATTTCCTCTTGTACTATAAATATACCTTATGTATTTTTTTAGTAGAAAAAACACACTTTTAATATTTACAAACATATTTTGATTTTGAGATACAATTTTGATCTCGAGATTCTCTTGTATTGATTTTGGTTCATTAATTATGTTACGGTTGTGGGTTTTCTACTTCTTATTATTGTATGATTTCATCTATGCTTTCAATCAAGAATGTTATTGATTATGTCACAAGCATGAGAGGCTAAAACCTATAGTTAGGGTTGTGGAAACCCTGGAGAATTGACAAAGTAGGGGAAATACTATTGTTGTTCTGAACCGATACCCATGCTTGTATTGCTTTATCTTCAACGTAATAGTTTTGTTAACGGGTGTCCAACATTAGGATCTCGCCTAGATTATTGCTACTTACTCCAAAAGAGAAGTAGTGACTAGAAAAAGATAAAGTCAATAATAATTTGGAGTTTAACTGTCGATCCACGCTTTCAGGGTTTATCTTAGTAAGATGGTTAGATTTCATCTAATAACTAGAGACTCAACAAGTAATAGTTAACTGGGATCAAGATAAGGGTTAGTAAAGGCGATATCGTGAAACTTAAAAGGTAAAAGGTGAAATTTGTCTACTTGTTCAAAAGATTATAGATAGTACATAACTTATCAATTCTGCATGCATGGTATTGGGTTGGTTCAACAAAGCACGATAAGCCTACGAAGTTGAGAAGCCATGGTTAACACAATCCCAGTGTTCACCAATACTGATTACAATCGAAGTTGATAGTTTCTCCTTGTTCGATATTGCTATTCAAATCCCCCCATTTACTTTTATAGATTTTTCCCATTGATTACCACATCTGAGATCCACTAGTCCACGTATTCCCTTGGGATTCAACCCCAACCTTTGTTGGGTTACTATATTTGACAGCGACAATAATTTTTCTTGGAGTAACGGTATAGCTTGGGCATCATCAATACACCACCGTACAAGAAAACAGGTCCATTAGAATCAGTTAAATACAATAAAACAGTAACAAATATAAAACAGGAAGAAATGTATAAAACACAGAAATTTATGTGGAAACCTCCTTGCCCAAGGGATAAAAAACCATGGCTTACCCTCGTAAGCACTCAAAACTCAACTATAATCAAAACTCCTTGATTACAGACTCTCTTAGAACTTAACTCTAATCTCCACTAATTTGTTATAACTCTATTACCAGACTTAGGTAGAAGGAGGTTTGGGGAGAGAAACTTAAGTAAGATCTCCATTCTAGCACTCTATGAAGCATAAGCATTTTGCAGTTTCTTAGTGAGGTCTTTAAGTTCTACATTCAAATTTTGGACCTTATTAGTGAGTTTTGCAACCTTAGTCTAGAGTTCTGCATTTTCAGCTGTAAGTGCTTCATTGGCACCTTGTCTCTCTGATGACAGTTGTTGATTTTTTAATTTCAGTATGAGGATTTCTGCATCCTTAGTGGCTATAGTAACTCTTATCTCCTCCAACTCCTTACTAAACCTCTCTTAAATTGCCAACAGTTCTAACACATGGGACATTATCCCAATTTTTCCTTCAACACACTCATTATCAATTAGTGTAGTCAAGTTGAACATTTGCTTTGCTATTCTAGGAGTTACTTTTTCACAGATTATCCCAAAGTAATCAAACATCTTATTCAAAAAGTATCCATAAGTCATACCATGCCTTCAATCTTTCTCATGGGTTACTTTGAATATGTGTTGAATCATTAATGCAGGCTAACTGATTAACTCAAATTTTCTTAGATACTCCATCACATACAAATCCACACCAGAAGCAATAGTCCTTTTCTCATATCTTTGCAACACTACTTTGTTGACAAACTCAAACACTAATTTAAACTCACCCTTGAGAAACTTCTTCCTTACTCTAGCAACAGAGGTTTCTCCAACATGTTGTTTTGAAATAGTCCTTACACCCACAATAGGAACATAGAAAATCTTTCCAAGAGTTTCTTCATCCAACTTAATTTTCTTTCATTCAACCAATGCAGTTAAGCTCTCCCCATCTTCAAAAAATTTCACAGTGTAGAAGAACTGTCTAACTTCTCCATCATAGATAGTAAGAACTGGTCCCTTTACGAGATGCAACTATACTTGGTATCGTACATACTCTACAAGCTCAACTATTCCAGTTTTTTCAAGGATCCTGGAGTCAAATACTCTTCCAGTCTACACTTTATGAGATTTCAACATTTCATTTCTCTTCTCTATGGACACAAACTTTACTTTCTCATACTTTTTTCTTCTTTTAGAACCACTACTTGTTTTTTTTTTTATAGCTTTTCTCTTCTTGGGACCAGGTCCCTTAGAGACTTTTTTTTTCTTCTTAACTATAATGTGTTTCTGTTTCATCCCTGTAGGGCTTCTATACTTTGAAGCGGAGGACCTAGTCCTTCCTTCAACATGGATTTCTTCTCTTCTCCATTTTTTTGTGGCAATAACATTAGGATTAACATCCCCACCCTCTTCAATTTCAATAAATTCAATATTTTCATCCTCCACTATATTGGTTTTCTCAGTCGTCTTCTCTTAGGAGTAGATGATTTGCTAGCCTTCATAGCATCCCCTAACAATTTCTTCTTAGATCCCTTAGTTGAATATGTTCTAGAAACTATAACACCAGTGTCTACCACTTTCTCTTTACCCTTACTTCCCTTTTGCTTCTTTACTGACCACCTCAGTGGTGGTTCATCATCATCGACCTATACTTCCTTATTTGGAGGTTGCACATACTCTCCAACTTTAGGAACATCTTTTTTAGAAGATGGATCACTTGCCTTTTCACCAACTACTGGTTGTTCTCTTCTAAATGAGATTTCTCTTGGATCATTAGCAAGTAGGATTAAATTTTCAGCAACCCAATTCTCACTACTAAAAAGATCAGACCTTTTCACTAGAACTTCTTCGTCAAATAATTGAGCAAATATGGGACTTGTTTCAGAGGAAGCAGGGGAACCAGGTACTTGTAGGGTTTTGGAAAGTCAGTTCTTTCTGGTTCTTTAGAGGGAAGGGGAATGTTAGAGACTCCAGGTTTAATGGGTGAACTGAAGCCCTGATTTTGGTCCACCACCATGGTTGACTCGATAGGGGTTTTCATGGTTGCTGAAATTTCTTCAAGAACGAATATATTTAGTGGATCAAAAGTTTCTAGGAAAGATGTGGTGTATGGAATTAACTGAGATTCTGGTTGAGGATTTAAAAATGAATCTTCTTCAATTTTAGATATAGAAGGATCTAGAAGTTCAAGTATGGCTTTTTGGACTTAAGAAAAGAGGATTGAGTAATTTATTAGTCTTTAGTGAGGCTCAAAGGATTAGGAATTTCAGCTATTTGAAGCTCTTGTGTGTGAGAGAGAATAGAAATGGCTTGTTTCTGAGAGGATGATTCTTTGAAGAGGATGATTTGAGAATCAATTTTAAAGAGAATGAAAGAGAAGGGATTTGATTTTATTATTTAAGGGGACTGACCATTGTCATTGTAAGAACCTTTTGAAAGAAATAATGTGTTTGGTCCTAATAGGTGCTACCCTTCTCCATTCTAAAGATTTGACAATTTTTACTCAGAGAAACAAAGACACGTGACTTTTTAGATATATTTTTATGATTTTTAAAATACACAGTTTTGGTACTAACCCGAGAGATGGGACCAAGTCTTTCTTTTCATTGAGTGAATCCTCAAAAATGGGTCTATCTCATTCGTTATCCTCTAAAGTTATTCCCATGCCTGTATACCTTTAAAGGTATGTTAATGAGTTAGAACAACCAGTGTATACTCTACCAAGGATACTTGTCTCCTGATCATAGCCAATTTATGGAGGAAAAATAAACTATTAAGTAGGTCAGTTCATTTTGATCAGCTCCAATCTCAATCTGTTCTTTAAAAATTGATCCTTATGAAGAGTGTTTGTAAAGATATCAGCTATCTAATCTTCAGTCTTACAGAACTTCATACAGATTACTCCCTTCTTAACACTGTCTCTCAGAAAATAATGCCTTACATTAATATGTTTTATCCTCTTATGCTGCATTGGATTCTTAGCCATGTTAAGAGCACTTATATTATCACATATTAGAGGAATAGTGTCAAAGACAATCCCAAAATCCTTCAATTGTTGTTTGATCCATAACAATTAAGCTTAACAAGAATCCACAACTATATACTTAGCTTCAGTAGTAGATAGAGCAACTAAATTCTACTTCTTAGAACTCCAGGAAATTAAGGAAGAACCAAGAAAATGAGCCATTCCTTAGTCGCTTTTTCTGTCCACCAAATATCCAGCATAATCAGCATCAGCATAGCCTATCAGATCAAAACTATCTCTAGCTGTATAGTATAGGATCAAGTACCTTATACCTTTCAGATACCTAAGAGATTTTTTTGCAACTTTCAAATGAGACTCTTTTGGACAAGCCTAAAATCTGGCACATATTCCCACACTAAATACAATGTCTGGCCTGCTTGCAGTAAGATATAGTATGGATCCAATAATCTATACATGGTCTCATTCGCTGAGGAACTAGATTCATCATTATCCATATTTGAACTGGTTCCAATTAGAGTTTCAATAGGCTTGACATCTTTTATATTGTATTTCTTCAGTAGCTCCTTGATGTACTTTTCTTGACAAATCATTGTCCCTTGAAAGGTTTGCTTAATCTGCAATCGTAGGAAGAATATTAATTCACCTGTCATGCTCATTTCAAATTCACTCCCTATCAGCTTTGAAAACTCTTCACATAGGGATTCAAAGGTGGCTCCAAAAATTATTTCATCAATATATATCTGAAAAATTAGTAAGATGCTACCTATGGAATTTAAAAATATAGTATTGTTAATTTTTCCTCTTTTAAATCCATTTTCCAAACTTTGAACGTCTCTCATACCATGCTCTAGGTGTTTTCTTCAACCTATATAGAGCTTTATCTAATTTAAGCACATGATGTGGTCAGTCTACATCTTCAAAACCTAGAGGTTATTTAACAAAGACATATTCCTTCAAGTGCCCATTTAGAAAGCCACTTTTAACATCCATTTGGAAGAGTTTGAATCCCATAAAGGCATCAAATACAATAAGAATTATGATGGCCTCAATCCTTGCTACAATGACAAATATCTCATCATAGTCAATTCCTACCTCTTGGTTATAGCCCTGAACAAACAACCTTGTCTTGTTTTTTTTTGATAGTTCCATGCTCATCTTTCTTATTTCTGTACACCTATTTAGTCCCAATAATTATTCTATTAGTAGGCCTGGGACAAGGTGCCAGACTTTACTTCTTTTAAAATGCTGAAGCTCCTCCTCATTGTATTGGTCCAGTCAATATGTTTTAAGAGCTTCTATCATATCTTGGGCTCAATTTTTGATAAGAAGGTTTAGAATTCCATGAAATTTCTAGTTTAAGCTCTTGTTTGGATTCTAGATTCCAAAGGTGAGGTCAAGTTCTCAAGGGGATAAGAAGATATATGCCTCGAATTTGTCATTTTTGAGTTGAGTTTCATTGGGACCGGGTCCTTAGAGATTTTGACTAGACCCTTCTTATAGTGCATCTCCTGAAACTAGGGTCTGCAACTAAGATCCTGAGTCACCATCACCTTCATCCTTCTCAACTTCACACTTGGTTCTTGACTGTCATCTTCATTTGTATCATCCCTTTGAATAGGAATGAGTTCTTTTATATCAAAATCTTTCTTTCCACCATAATTCTCTTTCTTATTTGACTCATCAAAAACCACATGTACACATTCTTCTATTGTATGAATAAGAAATTTTCCAATTTTTTTCATACCATGGATATAACCCTTTTTACCATTTCCAAATGAGATACCTCCACTTTGAAGTGTCTTGAAAGAGAGAAAATAGTCAGTCCATCTAGTTGTCTACTATGCATGAACCATTTCTGACTGCAATCCCTTTCTTCTACCTACAAACAAAGTCATTTGTTAGATTTTGAAACCTATTTGAGTTTAAGTTCCCAAAGGAAGATAAAGGTGTAATCAAATCTTTCTTGGCCCAGCTTGGTAGTGAGTTCTTCTTTACATTTTTTAAAGGTTTATAACCCTTAAGCTAGGAATTCTCCTACTGTATATATTTAGCACCGTTCATTCTAGATTTAAGCCTATTTTGATTGTTTTTCTTCAAGTGCCCATATCTTTCATAATGAGTACATAGAGGTTTGTGGACCTTGCTTCTAACACCGTGAACAACCTACCCTTAAGATATAAGTTATTGGGCTCTACACTGATATACAAGACCTTTACCATTATTGACTCCCTGAATAGTTAAATTAAGAAAGGATTTGTGAGGAAGTAGTCCATTTTAGGGATTTGTTAAGATCTTCTCTTATATGGACAAGGTCCCTTCCTAATTCCTTATTTTTATGGAATGCAGTCATGAGGTGCTTTTGAGAATCCCTCAATTTTCGTTCAATCTCAATTTGAAGCCTTGAGGATTCATTCTTCCCTTTACCATCAAGATTATTTACTTTCTCCAGTTGACTTAATAAACTCAGATTTTTAGATTTTAATTTGCGGATAGTTCCGCAGTTTAGATAACTGGAGAGCTAGGGCAATCAATTAAATCTCTTGATTTTCTACTTTTTCTTCTAGAGTATTTTTCTCGACAGTCAGTTCACACACAAAATCAATCAGTACATTTGCAAGCTTCTGTATTATTCTAGCAAAGTAGTTATCTAAATTTTTCTTAATGTCAAAGAGAGTTACCTTATTTTCTTATTCATCATCCATGTTTTCCATAAGAGTAAATAACGAATCATAGATGACTTCACTATCTTCCACAACTAGCATAGACGCATCTTCAAGCTTATCAGCTTATCAGATTCACTGGAGGAATCTCCCCAGAATACTAGGACATGTTTCACTGCATAATCAGCTGCAACCATTTTTTTGAATTTTCAGGGACCTGGTCTTTCTTCTTTCCTTAGTAACCTCCAGACTTTAGATATTCTTGATAATCTATTTTGTGCATTCAACAATCCTTGATGAAATACTCAGGACTTCCATATTTGTGACAAACTTTAACAGTACCTCTCTATTACTGCTACTTCCTCTTCTTTGAAACTGAACATTTTTCTTCATGGCTCTAAGAATTCTGTTTTCCAAATAGGAAACAATTGTGTCCTCCTCACTTAAAATAGACTTTGAAGCCTTCAATGCAGAGACTTTTTTATTTTTGCTTCCTTCTTCTCTTTCCCTTGCTGCTTCTTGAGTTCGTGAGTCTTTACATTACCAATAAGTTCATCCATAGTGAGAGTGTTACAGGTTCTTGCCTCAGTAATTGATAACTCTCAAACTACACCTCTCTAATGAGAATGCAAGAGACCGTTGTCAATATACAACCCAACTAGGTTGGGGTCGAATCCCACAGGGAATATGGTGTGAACTTAAGTTGTTTGTGATTTAATCAACTGATAGTTGTATGTTTCCTGAAATGGGCATTTTGGAGATTAGCCAATAATTGTTGGTCACTTTAGTTTCAGTGTTTGTAATCAAGAGTTTATGAAAAACCAGAATTATGTTTGCTATGGGTTTTAGTACTTGACAGATGCTAATAGTGATTCAAGATTCTCACAGTAGGTAGGACAACACATTATATTTATGGAAGTTATGCCTAAATGTCTCTCAACCTACTTAAGCATTTAATTACCAAATCCTCTCGGACTTAGGAAATTTATATTTACTAACCAGACTTCACCTTAGGTTAATCAACCTTGTTACAACATCAATTATTAAATGGAAGTTTAGTGCTTCCAAGTCCCTATTAATAATTCACTTCCTATTATATTTGATTTCTTATCTCAAGTAAATCAAAGCAAGTGTTATCTATCGTTTGCAACCAATAGACAATAACTAAAATCTTAGAATTATCAAGGAGTCCTATTACCTTTAGAATCTTAAACACTTAGCATCTTACAAGGACTTAGCCCATAGATCCCATAATTCGGGTTAAAGAGATTTAGCCACTCATAATGTAACAAGTGAAACAACCAGATGTATTCATAGTTTAAAAGATGAACTTACCACAAGATGAATAGTAACTAATGATTCCCAGATTAGATCACACAATAGAAATCCCAAAATATTGATGAAAATCTCTTCAAAGTTAACTATTTTTCAAGCCAAGAAACTAGAAAGAAAAGTAACAATATATGTGTGTCCCAAAACAAGTTCAGAATCTGTTTAGAAAACCCTAAACTATGCTTTAAATAGTTCAGCCTAATTATGGAAACAAAATCACAGAGTTCAGCAATTTCTTGGATTAGATGACGACATTCGTGACACCTTATCAGGAGTCTGAAGACTTATCACAAATGTCGTCAGCTCCTTCTTCAATTTTACCACTTCCTGCTTAAGGTTGACAATGAAACCTGACGACTTATCAGCTCTTTGATGACTTATCACAGTTCTCGTCAATTATTCACTTCAGCTCTTATGTTCTGCCTTAGGCTAACGACAAACCTGATGGCTTATCACACTTATGACGGCCTAGCACCAAATATCGTCGCAACTTTCAGTTGAGGTCCATTCTCTGTTTAAGGATAATGGTAACTCTGATAGATTATTACAAGGCTGACGACTTATCAGGAATGTCGTCATCCACACTTCTCTTCTATTTGCTTCAGATTTCAACTTTTTTGCTTCCGTCCTTGTTGGTTCTTTTGCATTTTGGCTTCTACTGCAAAATCAAAGATAAAACAATCAAAAATGACAAAAGTTGCTTAAGACCTTGCAATTATTCTCACTTAAAAGCCTCAAATATGTTAGCGTCTGCTCATACATCAACACCTTCAACTTAAAACAATTGCTTGTCCTCAAGCAACCCAAACACAACCAAGAGGATACAAAGTACATTCGGCAGTCAATTATCCATATTATCTCAAAACATCTTCACCATCTCCAAGGTCAGTCACTTTAAGAACAACTGTGTATATTATTGAAGAACAACAATGCAACACATAGGAATTAAGATACAAATTCAGCTATAAAAACCATACATAGGCGAGTATTACACTATCCGAACAAGTTAGCAACTAGCAACATATTTGGTATGCCCTCACAATAAGGAAATCCCCTTTTTCTTATATCAGCAATCATATATGTAACCATGGGGACAGTAAAAAGACACTCACTCTAAGAATGAAGTTCCAATCAATGTATGCCAAGTACCATAGGCTTGCCCTTATTTTCATTAACAAGGTTTTCAGACAGGTCAGCTAAGATCACTATAGGTCTTCTCTTTGTCTTGTAATGCAGGCTAGGGGCTGGTACAATACTTGATGATATTTAAAGTGACTAGGCCTCCTGGACACTACACTAGCTCCTGGGATTCATTTATTAACCTTTTTCTATTCTTGTCTTTTCTTTGTCACACTTATTCAGTATGGGTGCTATCTTTCCTACAATCACTTCTTTTTTTTTTTCACAACTTGTTCTTTTCCACTGCACCTAACTTTTTATTCTTTTCTTTTGTTCTACCTATATTCATACTCATTTGACATCACACATCTCTAAGATAGCCACCCTCAACTTAGGCCATTTGCCTATGTCAAGGTGCACAGTGTCTAAGAAGGACCAGGGCCAAAACAGGTTCATTGTGATATAAACGAGAAAGTAACAGGTCTCATAAAAAGAAATAGGCTAATCAGGGTCAAAGTAAGGATCAAGGGATATTCTACATACAGGAAAGGTCATTTAGCTAAAAGTGGGCTAATATCAAAATGACCTATGATCCTTTCCTAACCCCTATCCTTTAAATTAGGTAACACTAACCGGGCAAGTTCTGGATTCAACATATATAGGGGACTAAGTAAGATCTCACACACACATGGCATACAAGTATATCATAAGTTACTACTCAATCAGTTCATGCAGCTATTTAGCAATGATTGTTGCGTCACTAGAACTAATGCCATACAACAATGTACAGTGGTCACACTTAGATGCAAATCACACATTTAAACCTTTAGACCATTAAAGAGGTGCTCAAAAATCACAAAAACAAGTTAACTGCCTTAGTTACTTGTATTTCTCCTAGTCAGTTACAAAATTTTACAATAATAATTTACCCTACACCCTCAACTTAAAATCAAAGAAAAACTGAACTAAGTGTTAGGGTATACCTGGAGTAGATCAAGCATGGGGATCATGGGTTGCCTCCTATGTAGCGCCTAATTTAACATCACGGCACGACTCAGGTATCTCAATCACTTCAGACTTTGTTGAGACAGATAGTAGCAATACTTTTCATCGAGTCTTTTGGACCAATATAAAGTTTAACTCATTGCCCATTTACCATGAAGGTGCTATCATCTTCATTTTCAAGTTCTACTACTCTAGATGAGTAGACTTGACTAAATCTAAATGGGCCTGACCACTTGGATTTAAGCTTACCTGGAAACAGTTTGAGTCTGGAATTGAACAGAAGCACCAAGTCACCTTTTTGGAAGTCTCGTTTCTCTACCCTCCAATCATGATACTTTTTCATCCTTTTTTATATAGGTCTACTCGTACATATGCCCTAAGACGAAATTCATCCATCTCATTTAGTTTTCCCAGTCTCAACTCTGCTGCCTCCTTCCAACTTAAATTCAACCTTTTGAGTGTCCATAAGGCCTTGTACTCCAGCTCTATTGGTAAGTGGCATGCCTTTCCATAGACCAGCTGAAATAGTGACATGCTAATGGGTGTCTTGAAAGCAGTTTGGTATGCCCACAAGGCATCATCGAGCTTTCGAGACCAGTCTTTCCAAATAGTATTCACCGTTTTGACTAGGTGGCTTTAATCTATCAATTTGAAACCTCCACTTGCCCACTAGTTTGTGGGTGATATGAAGCGGCTACTCTATGCTGTTTCACCCCATATTTTTCTAAAGCTGCCTGAAACACTTTGTTGGAATAATGAGATCCTCCATCGCTTATAATAATATGTGGTACTCTAAAGCGAGAGAAGATATTCTTCTTAAGAAAAGCTATAACCCTTTTTCCTTCATTATCAGAAAAGGCAACCACTTCAACCCATTTTGAGACATAGTCAACAACAACTAAAATATACTTCATCCCATACGAGCTTACAAAAAGACCCATGAAATTGATGCCCCAGACATCAAATAATTCTACTTCAAGTATCTTAGTCAAAGGCATCCTATGTCTTTTGGAGATTGACCCTTGCCTCTGACATTCATCACATTTCAGCACAAACTCGTGAGCATCCTTGAATAATGTCTGCCAATAGTAGCCACTCTGCAACACCTTCCTAGCCGTTCGGTCACCTGCATGGTGACCTCCAACTGGAGAAGCATGACATACTTCTAATATGAACAATACATCCACTTCTAGAATACATCTCCTTATAATATTGTCAGCACATCACCGAAAAAGATACAGCTCATCCTAGAAATAATGTGTCACATCATACAGGAATTTCTTTCTTTGATGGAAAGAAAGATTTTTTGGAATGACCTCACTCATAATATAATTTGCAAAATCAGCGTCCCAAGGCAATTTCTCCACAGTAGCAGCCGAGATTTCCTAATTAGGAAATGCATCATTTATCTCTATTTCATCACTAATTGCCTACTCACCTTCCATTCTAGACAGATGATCCACAACCTGGTTTTCACAAACTTTCCTATCTTTGACTTCAAAGTTAAAATTTTGTAGCAGCAACACCCATCTAATCAGCCTTGGTTTTGCATCCTTCTCATCCATCAAATACCTTAAGGCTGCATGGTCAGTGTGGACCACCACCTTGGTCCCAAGAAGGTAAGACCTGAATTTCTCAAAAGAATACACTACAACCAATAGTTCCTTCTCAGCGACAGTGTAGTTCTTTTATGCTCCATTTAGTGCTTTTCTGGCATAGTATATTAGATGAAATAGTTTGTTTTTCTCTTGTCCCAATACATCTCCAAGGGAAACACCGCTTGTATCACACATGATCTCAAATAATTTTGACCAGTCTGGTGCAACAATGATAGGGGCCTCCACCATCTTTTTTTAAGGCATTTAAATGCCTTCAAACAATCATCACCGAAGGAAAACTTCACTTCTTTCTCCAAAAGTTTTCAAAGTGGATTTGCAACCTTTGAGAAGTCTCTTATAAACCTCCGATAAAAACCAACAGTACCAAAAACTATGCACTCCCTTCACTGAAATGGAAGGAGGTAGTTTCTTAATAACTTCAACCTTTGCTCGATCAAATTCTATCCTTTTTACTGAAATTTTGTGCCCAAGAACGATGCCCTTCTTTTCCATAAAATGGCATTTCTCCTAATTATGTACCAAATTGAATTTAACACATCGTTACAAGGCTATACTCAGGTTTGTCAAACGTATCTCAAATGAATCTTCCACCACCGAGAAATCATCCATGAATACCTCTATGGTGTCCTCTACCATATCTAAGAAGATAGACATCATGCACCATTAAAAAGTAGCGGGTGCATTGCATAGCCCAAACGGCATTCTCTTAAATGTAAAGGTGTCAAATGGACATGTGAATATTGTCTTCTCCTGGTCTTCAGGAGCAATACAGATCTGGTTATAACTGGAATAACCATCCAAGAAGTAGTACCATTCCCTTTCGGCCAATCAATCAAGCATTTAGTCCATAAAGGGCACCGGGAAGTAGTCTTTTAAAGTCCATGAATTTAGTTTGCGGTAGTCCATGTAAACTCTCCACCTAGTCATAGGCCTGAGTGGAATCAACTCATTCCTTTCATTTGCAACCACAGTCATGCCCCCTTTTTTGGGCACGCATTAAACTGGGCTCACCTATTTGCTGTCAGAAAAGGGTAAACCACTCCTGCATCCAACCACTTAATAATTTCCTTCTTAACCACCTGTTGCATTGGTGGGTTAATATGGCACTGGTTTTCGATGATTGGAATATAATCTTCCTCAAGTTATATTTTATGCGTGCAAATGCCAGGGGGAATACCAATAATATATGTGATGGTCCATCCTATTGCTCTCTTGTACCTCTGAAGTACTGAAATAAGTGATTCTACCTGTTGCTTACCCAAAATAGCCGCAATAATAACGGGTAGCATGTTTTCGTTGCCTAAAAATATGTACCTTAAGTTCCCAGACAGTTTTTTCAATTCCAACACCGGTAGCTCTTCAATGGATGGCTTAACCGATGGTGTTGGTCGATTAGCAAGATCAAGGTCTATCTTCTTAGGAGCATAAGGATATGAACCCATTCCTAACAAATTATAAACAGTCTCTTAGTACTCCTCAATGCCTTCGCGATCGAAATTCATCAAAACTATGGCTAAAGGTTCGACAACAAGTTGCTTCTCTATTGACACCTTCTGTTCGTCCTTATAATACACATTAACTATTGAGAACATACTCATTTATTCATGCAACGCCATTGATTGGCACACATCAAATCATACCACTTCATCATTCATCCTGAATAAGAGCTCATTCACTCTCAAATTAATCAACTCATTTTTGATTGTGAGGAAAGGTCGACCCAAAATTATGGGCACCTCGAAGTCCACCTCGCAATCCAGAATGATGAAATTTGTAGGGAATATGAAGCTATCTACCTTCACCAACACATCATACAAAATATAAACGGGTCATTTTACTGACCTATCCGCCATCACGAGTTGCATGTTGGTGGGTGTGGGATTTCCCAGACCCAGCTTTTTATATACAGCCAGTGGCATCAAATTAATGCTCGCTCCCAGATCACATAATGTCTTAGCGAATTCCATAGTCCCAATCGTACAGGGAATAATGAATGCTCCTGGGTATGGATTCTTTTGCACCAAGGTCCTCGTAGAAATAGCGCTACAATGATGGAGATTATCATTCGGTTCTAAGCTCACCGCTCTTTTCTTAGTCACAAGGTCCTTCATGAATTTAGCATATCCTGGAATTTGCTCGAGTGCCTCCACCAAAGGTACATTTATTATCAATTGTTTGAGCATTGCCATGAACTTACTGAATTTTGCATCATTAGTTTTTTTCTTTAATCATTGAGGAAAGGGAGGTGGTGGTCTTGGGAGAGTTTTCAATACTACCTCCGTCTTCTTCTCTTTCATTTTTTTGAAGCATCATCAGAACCATCCAGCTTCTTAGACTCCACTGGACATTTTCTTTGGGTTCGTTCTCTGCCTTAGTCATATCTTTAACCAAACTTTTGCCCACAGAAGGTCCAGGTAATATCTTATCACTTCTAGTGGTAATCGCCATTCATGAGCCATCATTCCACGTATTTTGGACCGTATCACTTGGTAACATTCCACTCTTCCTCTGGTTAAATACTATGGAGAGTTGGCTCATCTGCTGCTCCAACTATTTGATTGCGGTGGAGTATGAGTTTACCAACTGACTAATAGATGCCAGATCGTTCTTCATGGTGGTCACACCAGAGTTGGTAGCCTCCACTCCCTTCATCAATTTAGCCATCATGTCCTCCATGGACATCTTTTCAGAACTTGTTGTAGTAGTCTTACGATTTTCAGGAGGGACATATAGCCCGCTTCTATCATTATTATTCTTCTAATTTACCTGCTCCTTATATTTATAACCAGGATTATTAAAATAATTCTGACCTTGATTCCCTTTGATATTGCCTCAGAAACCCCCCTGATTATTAACATAGTTCACCTCTTTTTCTGAATCAACATAAACTCTATCTTGTGATCCCACAACTTTCACCTTCTTAGTCTTGCCTGATAACAAGTGCTTGGTTAGCAAGTCCATCTGAGATTTTAGGTGAGTTATGTCTTGTTCATGCTCCTCGTCTCTTCTGCATTGTTCCACAATTATACCCACAGAAATAATGGGGCTGGCTACCACAGAGTCTCTAGTATGCCATACCCAACTCTGTTTGGCCATTCTCTCTAGCATTTCTGAAGCCTCTGGAAATGTAATATCAACAAACAAACCACCACCAGCATTATCTACAATTGGTTTTATCATAGAGTTAAGAGCCTTGTACAAAGTCTCCATCAAGTGTATGTCCGTCATATTATGGTTCGGACACTGCGTCAGCTTCTTTTTGAATCTCTCCCAGGTTTTATGCAAGGCTTCAGTTGGGAGCTGCCTAAAGTTGCTGATCTCATCCCTCAACTGTACCCTCCTGGAAGGCGGAAAGAACCTTTCTAGGAATGCTCCTTTCAACTGCCTCCAGTTAGTTATAGAATTAGGTGTCATCTCATTAAGCCACAATGTTGCCTCCCCAAACAGAGACAACAGAAACAATCTCAATCGGATAGCATTCTGACCCACTCCTGGGTTATCAAAATATTTACAGATGGTGAAAAAGTTCACCATATGCAAGTTGGGGTCATCCCTAGGAAGGCCACCAAACAACCCCTTCAGATTGAGGAGTTGAATCATAGTACTCGTAATGTTGAATTTTTCCCCAGGTGCGAACGGTGGAGGAATAATTGCACCCGCTCCATCCATTCCATCATCATCATTGAGGTCATACTAGACCAGCTGGTAATCTTGCTTTTCGTAGAATGGATGGTTCTTGTCAGCATTACGTTGTACTGGTGCAACTACTTGCTCTGCACGCCTTGGGTTACCAGGGTTTAACAACTCCTCGTCTTCTAAATTTTCATCCTCGGGATTTAGATGTCGTACTTTTTGACCTACATTATGCACATTCACCTGAGCTCTAGCTAAGGCTGCTAACCTATCAGCCTCCTGCTGGTCTGCCATTCATCCAATTTATTGCGATTCTGGATTAAATGGTAATAATAGTTCCCCAAAACATCTGGTTCTTGGGATAGACTACAAATATCCTGCAATAAACATAAACAACAAATAAACATAAAACTAGGAAACTTGACTAACAGTCAATTAGCGCACACAAACTTCAATTTACAATCGTATTCCCCGGTAAGGGCATAATTTTTGATAACGCTCAAACTACACCTCTTTAACGAGAATGTAAGAGATCATTGTAAATATATAACCCAACTAGGTTGGGGTTGAATCCCACATGGAATATGGTGTGAACTTAAGTTGTTTGTGATTTAATCAACTGATAGTTGGATGTTTCCTGAAATGGGGGTTTTGGAGATTATCCAATAATTGTTGGTCACTTTAATTTCAGTGTTTGTAATCAAGAGTTTATGGAAAACCAGAATTATGTTCACTATGGGTTTTAGTACTTGAAAGATGCTAATAGTGATTCAAGATTCTCACAGTAGGTAGGACAACACATTATATTTATCAAAGTTACGCCTAAATGTCTCTCGACCTACTTCAACATTTAATTACCTAATCCTCTCGGACTTAGGAAATTTATATTTACTAACCATACTTCACCTCACGTTAATCAACCTTGTTACAATGTAAATTATTAAATGGAAGTTTAGTGCTTCCAAGTCCCTGTCAATAATTCACTTCCTACTATATTTGATTTCTTATCTTAAGCAAATCAAAATAGGTGCTATCTATCGTTTGCAACCAATAGACAATAATTAAAATCTCAAAATTATCAAGGAGTCCTATTACCTATAGAATCTTAAACACTTAGCATCTTACCAAGACCTTACCCATAGATCTCATAATTTGGGTTAAAGAGATTTAGCCATTCATAATGTAATAAGCAAAACAACTAGATGTATTCATAATTTAAAAGATGAACTTACCACAAGATGAATAGTAACTAGTGATTCTCAGATTAGATCATAATAGAAATCCCAAAATATTGATGAAAATCTCTTCAAAGTTAACTGTTTTTCAAGCCAAGAAACTAGAAAGAAAAGTAACAATATATGTGTGTCCCAAAATAGGTTCGGAATCCGTTTAGAAAACCCTAAACTATTCTTTAAATAGTTCACCCTAATTATGGAAACAAAATCACAGAGTTCAGTAATTTCTTGGATTAGATGACGACATTCGTGACACCTTATCAGGAGTCTGACGACTTATCATAAATGTCGTTAGCTTCTTCTTCAGTTTTAGCACTTCCTACTTAAGGTTGACAATGAAACCTGATGACTTATCATCTTTTTGATGACTTATTATAGATATCGTCAATTATTCACTTCAGCTCTCATGTCTGCCTTAGGCTAATGACAAACCTAACGGCTTATCACACTTATGACAGCCTATTACCAAATATCGTCGCAACTTTCAGCTGAGGTCCAATCTCTATTTAAGGCTAATGGCAACTCTGATAGCTTATCACAAGGCCGACGACTTATCAGGAATGTCGTCAGCCACACTTCTCTTCTATTTTCTTCAGATTTTAACTCTTTTGCTTCCGTCTTTGTTGGTTCTCTTGCATCTTGGCTTCTACTGCAAAATCAAAGATAAAACAATCAAAAATGACAAAAGTTGCTTAATATCTTGCAATTATTCTCACTTAAAAGCCTCAAATATGTTAGCATTTTCTCACACATTAGTAATAGCATCAACTTTTCTTTCTCAAGAATTAGGAAAAACTCCAAGAATCTTTCTCACTTATTTTTACAAAGGAATCACTTCTCCTAAGTAGCGCAAATAATTAGTGATTGAAGTAAATCTAGTATGCATATCTTGAATGGTTTCTCCCTCTTTAATGGAGATGGTTTCATACTTAGTTGTCAGCATATCAACTTTGGAGTCCTTCATATCCGTTGCTCCTTCATGAGCAGTCTTCAGGCAGTCCCAGATTTCCTTAGCAGTTTCATAAGCTGAAATCCTATAATATTCATTTGGTCCTATACCACACTATCCTGACCCAAGGCTACCACCTAGGAACGACAACGGTGCTTACGATCATAAGTGACCACAAGCTAACCCATGAGCTGGTACCTGCTGTGAGCATTGAGCCCAATAATAATAATAGACATGTACAAAAACAACCGATAAAAGTCAAAAGGTTTAAATACTCAAACACATTTAAATCATAAATCTGAATGTCTAAAGTCATACTGAAAAGTGATAAAACAGTTGATAAAATGACTAACTATCTGAATGTCTAAAAAGTATCTAGCTGATAGACCTGGAGTTGATGGAACAAACCCCTAAATAACTTTGACTGAAAGGAAATACTGAACTATTGAGATAAACTAAAATAACATAATTATGTCCTCGATAGATGAGGACTCACTATAACTGCTGTGTTGATAAGATGAACTGCCTAAGCGCAGTTAGGAAACTGAGTGTTTGAATCAATAACATAAGACATAATAGCACAAAAAAAGTATGCGGTCAGTACTTTGAATGTACTGGTATATAAGATGGGGTTAGGCTGAAATGCACGAGTTAATTGTGTATTAATATAACAACTGAATGAATAGTATGAGATAACTGAGTATGCATGTGTGAAAAATGAAATACTGAGAATGCATAACCAAGTATATATTTTTTCAAAAATAATATGTAAAATGAATTACTGAAATCTGATAACTGAATAACTGAAAGTCTATATGACATTGTCAAGCAAACCTGATCTAAATTCTGTACTGAGCACTGAACTAAGACTGTAGGAGGTATCATCTAATCGACATGCCCCAATTTGAGCTAATCGGGGTTCAACCTGTAACCTTAATCTGAATGGCGTCAGTACCGTGCCACGGGTACTAACGCTGGCTGTGTGGTTTCACTAAACTAACGTCCTGAATGACTAATGAGTTACCCTCATCTGGCAGGTGCTCTAATGAGATATATGTAACCCTCAACTGGCAGATAAACACTTTATCAACCCTCAACCTATAAACACTTTATCAATCCTCAACTGGCAGGTTGATATCTCTAACCTACGTTGGCTGGATAGTTTTGGAACTAAGGGACTGCTACTAAAGGTCACACCCTATACTGGCAGGTAAGCCCCCATCCCTCGGTTCGCTCGATGCTAAATCCTACTCCCAACTGAATGACACTGATTACTGGGATGAACTTAGCTTATATGAACAAACAAATCATGATACTAAATGAATGACAATGCTCAAGGTTTACATGAAGTCATTCTGAAGCTACTGAAATTATGTAAACAGCTAAGTATCAGGTGTTCATAACCCTTCAGCACTGAATGAAAATAACAATAAGGATATATGGACCTTTAAAAACCATAATAAAAGATCATTGCTCAAAATCCAACATTTAGACATTTCATCAAACACATGGGAGCCATGAATTTAAGCATGGGAATGGGTAAAACATGTGGTTAAAAACATAGCTACAATACTAAAACCATGAATTAGGGATTTAACATGAGGACATCAATGCTCAAATCATATAAGGGCTCATTCTATCGAAAAACACTTGTAATATAACTTGTAATCAAAATCAATAACAAATTTATGGAGATAATTCATCATAAACATGTAAAAGCTCATAATTTGATATCAAATAGGGATTCTTGGACTCATGGGTTAAAGGGCTCATGGATGAACATTACACACAGCTTAAATCCTTAAGCTTGAAAGAGAAACACAATTTTGATGCTTTTCTTTAAAGTTCTAGGATTTGGAGAACTTTATTTCTTGGTTTTCTTGAAGAGAAAGGAATAAAATTGATGAACTTGGGGGGATGATTAGGGTTTTTCTGGATAGGAAATTAGAGAATATGGGCAAATAATTCCCTAACTGACATTTTAATTTGTGTTTTTGCGAATTGGATTGAGGGAAAAAGACTCAATTGCTCCCCTGAGAATTAAATTTGAACTTGGAATACAGATTAGAAGGCCATTGTGATGCGATGAAGGGCTCATCGTTATACCCACCGCGGCGTGCCACTATCACAGTGAGGTTCTGGAATCGAAATCCAAACAAGACCCATTCTTTGTCCAAAAATTCTAAAACTTCCCTGACATGCTCCTTACACCCCTGAACATGAATTGACTCAAAAACCAATGTCTAGGGGTCAGAAAGACTCGTTTAAAAATCTTTGAAGTTAAGAGGCCTGAAAATTGACTAAGTCCCCAATACTTAGTAAAATTTTTAGGCTTTAAGCCTCCTATACATATAACTAGAAGCTGAACTAAGCTAAGAAAAGTATGTGGTGTTACAATCTCTCTCCTTTGGGAAGATTCATCCATAAATGAGACTGATTAAGCCGAGAACACTGGGGAAACTGAAATCACGTACTGAACATGCAAAACTGAAAACATGATTACATAACTGAGACTAAAACTAAAACATCATACATGACTGAACTGTATCCGTGAATGCATGCAAAGACATGGGAATGATTATATAGATGGGACTCATAATGGAAAAGAGTCAATCTAAGAAAAACTGTTACCTTAAGCTGAGTCTGAGTTTGCGGAGAAAAGATGAGGGTACTTGGTACACATATCTATTTCTGCTTCTAAAGTGGCTCCCTTAACAGATTGATTTCGCTAAAGAAATTTGACCAAGGAAACCTCTATGCTTCTTAGTCTACGAATTTGACAATCAAGGATCTCGACTGGGATTTTTTTGTAAGAAAGGCTATCCTTAACCTATATGTCCTGTAACAGAACAACTACAACTGAATCTTCAATACATTTCTTTAACAGGGAAACATTAAACACTAGATGCATTGATGCCAAATCTGCAGGCAACTCAAGCTCATAAGCTACCTTCTTAAAATGACTCTAAATTCTGTAAGGGCCAATATATTGGGGACTAAGTTTCCCTTTCTTGCCAAATCTCTTCACGTCTGTCATGAACCAAAAATGAAGGTCATGATGGAACTTGTCGCGGCGTACCTTGACAAGTAAGCCTATTACCCAAACCGATACAAAAAGAGAAAAAAGATAGAAATACCCCAAGGTAAGTCTTTTAGAACGAAGATGAACCATATAAGTAATCATAACAATGCAGAAAGAACTTATCCACTATATCAATCATGCCCAAAACTAGGTGCCAATAGTGTAAGAACTACTAATACAATCCAAGATTCAAACACATCAGAAAAATAACCTTACAAGAATAATATCTATCTCTGAATACTAATAAAAACATAACTACTATAGATATATAGAGGTGAACTTCAGGCGCATGAATGTCCAATCGCTACCTTGGAAGCTCCAACGATCGCTCGAGTCAATCAAGCTGAGGCACACTCGAGCTAGGACCTGCACCGAAAGGGCGCAGTAGGCATGAGTACAGTTCACTTGTACTCAGTAGGTATCATAGGATGACAAAGCAAAGTAGTAAATAAAGTATACAAAATAAACACTAAGAGCACGTCACCTGCAATCAAAAAATATCTTACAATGATAGCCCACACAGCTTGCACTAACAGTTCTAATATATATCACATATATTGCAACAACACACCAAGATAGAACAAAAGTACGTATTATATCACATATAAGAAGAACAAGGTGGAACATGCATATACAAGATCATCAAATACAAGTAATAAAAGATACGATAAATACATAGATGACAAGTCAATATGGCAATACAACACAACATAAGACAATTAAGTAAGCGCAATGTGTATGATAATGATGATGATGATGATGGCGATGCACGAGGTCATTGCACAACCTCCGAGATCGTCACACAATCCCCGTATATACCTATGGAGGCAAGCTTCCCCACGTAGGACCCATAGGGGGTTCGTCAAGAAGTATACAATCCACGTATCTCATTTTTCATATCCAGTACATCCCTCGGAAAGGGTTTTATAAGGTGTTACAATATCTCCTCCCTGGTATATCCCTTGGGGAGGTTTTAAAAAGGTGTTGTCAGTGTTACTCAGATGTTGCCACAGTGGTATCAATGTTTCATGAATGAGTATGATATGAGGATGTAATGCTCACAACCAATCACAGTGAGTATTTTCACAACCAACCACAATGATATATTTCCACAATTATGTGAGCCAATATACACTCATTATTTCAGTTTCATCCATGAATTTCCACATGTATCATATGCATATAAACTATGCATATAATCATAATATACCAATGGTACCATAGTAAGCATCTTAACAATACAACATAATTATTCACATGTATTCAAGGCTATTAATATTATATAGGACCCCACACGGTCACACTTGTCACATAATAACTCAATTTTGACAATTACATCACATATAGGCCCCCACACGGGCCCAATACATAAATAATTATTTTTCATGATTAGTTCTCACCCTTAACATGCATTTTGTATCATCATTTACTACCCAACCCAGTCTGAAAGAATTAAGCCATAACCTACCTCAAAAGCCGAAATCGCTCTGCTACACTTTGACCCATGACTTTACTTTTCCTAAACAATCTGAACTCCACTAAAAACATCAAATATGAAATCTATGCATCGAAACAATACTCACGACACTCATATTGACTACTTTTGGTTTAGGGTCAAAACGGACCTCTGAAATGAGTTTTTGTAAAAGAAGGGCAGAATCGAAACTTTACTTCAAAAACATGTTCCCCATATTTTTAGGAACTTACATTTGAAAACCAAAGTTAAATCGAGTAAATAACGAGGTTCAAATTGAAGAAAAATAATTTTTGAGATTTACCTAGTAAAATCTTTGAAATCTGGGTTGAAATCAAGAATTGAAGTTGTTTTAAGGGTTAAATTGATGCAAAACTAGTTATTATAAAATAAAAACATTATTCAAGTGAAAAGAAGTGAAATTGGTGTTTAAAGTCAAGCCCTAAGATTTTTGAGATTTTGAGATATTTATCAAGAAATTACTAAGAAAATGGTGAATTCTTACCTTAAATACGCAATAAAATCAAGAAATAGGTGTTAATCTAGCTTTCCAAACTCTCACAAACTTTAATTCTAAGCTCCCACACTATTTTAGGTTTTAACTCACAAGAGACAAGATGAAAAATGAGCAAAATAAGCCCAAAAACTGGTATAAATAGTGCAGATTTTTCTGCACAGCTTTTGCAAAAAAGCTGATCTTTTTTGTCCAGTCTGGACTTCGATGGCGTGTTCAAAATTCGTTGGTGTCCGATATATGCAAATGAACAATGTAACCATACTAAATTCAACGTTCCGGACGCGTTGGCGATATCAAATTTTCAAAAAAAAAAGTATCGTTTTCACAAAATTGAACCCCGAAACTCGATATCATAATTTTTCAAATCGAGGGCCGAAGTGAGATTTAAAAGCCGTAAAATCATACAAAATATGCTAAAACCCTAAAATTGACATTCCGGATCTATTGGCAAAGTCAGATTTTCCATTTGAGGTTGTTTCGATCAAATGTGGATCCCACACCCATATTTTTAATTTTTTAACTTTCCGATCAATAGGTCGAAATGAGCTCGGGTGCACCAGGACCCGAACCAAAGATTACCTAGCCTAAAATTGATATTTCGGAGCTGCTGGCGTAGTCCGTTCGGCCATCCATCCCACGGATCAAAAGATATCCCCATAAGTCTAAAATAAGGCTCTCGAAGCCATCAAAAATCACAATATCGCATAAATGATATCAAAATGCATCAGAAACCATGCCAATCACTCTCACAGCTCAGAAATACCATAATGCAACTACGATGAGGGGTAAAATAGTTAAATCACGCAAAATCACAAATTTCACATATTTCATCAAATTTTTAGGTCATTACATCATCCATTATTA
Organism: Capsicum annuum; assembly: GCF_002878395.1. Taxonomy (NCBI): domain Eukaryota; kingdom Viridiplantae; phylum Streptophyta; class Magnoliopsida; order Solanales; family Solanaceae; genus Capsicum; species Capsicum annuum. The sequence continues at coordinate 52,317,997 of NC_061112.1, forward strand.
AAAGTCTAGTTCGTCTTCAAACTAAGGAAAAAGAAATACATGAATCTACAAAGAGCTGGGGATAAGACTAGATGCATAGTTCAACAAAGGAGAATCTCTCATCTAACTGAACCGACTCCCAACGAATGACATGAGACTCATAAGGAATATAGCAACGAAGCATAGAAACACTAAAACTGGATGAATAACTGATAGATCAGAGGGCAAATCCAACTCAGAAGTCACATCACCAACAGTCCAAAGAATCTTAAATGAACCAATATCCCTGGGGCTAAGCTTGCCTCTCTTCCCAAACCTCATCACACCATTTATGGATAAAACTCAAAGGAAAACATAATCACCAACACCAAATCTCAAGGCATGAAGTCTACGATCAGCATAGCACTTCTACCTACTTTGAGCTGCTTGAAGTCTATCCTAAATGATCCAGACTCTGACCAATGTCTCAAGAAGCAAGTCTATACCCCGAGGTCTCACCTCTGAAGCATCAAACCAACCCACTGGGGAGCGACAACACCTACCATACAATGCCTCAAAAGGAGCCACATCAATACTCGAATAGTAGCTATTATTATATACAAACTCTGTTAAAGCCCAAAAGTTACTCCTATTGGCCACCAAAATCCATTACGCATGCGCGGAGTATCCTCCAAAACTTGGATAGTCTGCTCTGACTGGCCATCAATCTAGGGTGAAATGCTATGCTAAGATTAACCCGAGTACCCAACTCAACCTAAAAAGTCTTCCAAAAGTGAGATGTGAACACAGAACTTCGATCTGAAATAATGGACACCGACGCACCATGCAGACACACAATCTAACAAATGAAGATAGGGGCTAACCTCTCAGCACTAAATGAGACCCAAATCAAAATAAAATAAGCTGACTTGGTCAATCGATCCATGATGACCCAAGCACTGTCAGAACCTTGAGATGTATGAGGTGAACCAGTCACAAAGTCCATGGTGATCTATTCCCACTTCCACTTCGGAATGGGTAACCTCTAAAGCAATTCACCAAGTCTCATATGCTTGGTCTCCACCTATTGGCAACATAAGCAACGAGCCACAAACTATGCCATATCTGACCTCATACCACCCCACCAGTAGTGTTGTCTCAAATCACGATACATCTTAGTCACACCTGGATGGATAGAATATCTAGAACAATGGGCCTCAGCTAAAATCAACATAATTCGGTCACCCACTCTTGACACACAAACTCGGCCCCCAATCATCAAAACTCCATCTGAATTAAGTGAGGCTTCCTTAGCCTCTCCACTCAACACCTTATCGAATCAACCTCAATCCAACATCATCAAACTAATGAGCTCGAATCTTCTCCATCCAAGAAGATCTAGCCTCTACAAATGACAAAACATGCCCAGGTGATGAAATATCAAGTCTAACTATCTGGTGAGCTAAAGACTGGACCTCTAAGGCCAAGGGCCTCTCTTAGGTCAAAAGATGTGCCAAGCTACCTATGCTAGTCGACTTTCGGCTAAAGGCATCCGCAACCACATTAGACTTGCTAGGATGGTAGAGAATAGTCAAGTAATAATCCTTAAGCAACTCAAGCCAATGGTACTGCCTCATATGAAAATCTCACTGGGTAAAGAAGTACTGAAGGCTACTATGATCTGAGAAGATCTTACAACAGACTCCATACAAGTAGTGCCTCTACAAGTTCAAAGCAAACAAAACTGCGCACAACTCTAAATCATGGGTAGGATAATTCCTCTCATGAGGCTTCAATCTTTATGAGAAGCATACACAATCACCTTGCCTTCCTACATCAATACAACACCTAATCCAACGCCGAAAGCATCACAAAACACAGTAAAGCCCACACCCTCCTTGGGCAAAGCCAATAGAAGTTGAAGTCAATAAATCCTTGAGCTTTTTGGAGCTCACCTCACAAGCATCAAACCACTAGATAGAAATCTTTTTCTGAGTTAACTTAGTCAAAGGAGATACAATAAAAGAGAAACCCTCAACAAAATACTGATAATAACCTGCTAAGCCAACAAAACTATAAATCTCGATGGGAAAAGTAGGTCTAGTCCTATCACAAACCACTAGAACCTAGGTTGGATCAACCATAATATTTTCCTGTGTCCCCACATGGCCTAAAAAAGAAACACACTCTAACCAAAACTCGCACTTAGAGAACTTCACGTACAGCTTCTCATCCCTCAATCTCTGAAGCGCAATTCGCAAATGTTCCTCACACTTAACCTCAGTCTTGGAATATACCAAGATATCATCTATAAATATAATAATAAAGGAGTCAAGATACGATCGAAACACCCTATTCATCAACTCCATGAATGCGGCAGGGGCGTTGGTCAATTCGAAGGACATGACCAAGAACTCATAATGACCATATCAAGTTCGGAAAGCTTTCTTTGGAATATATGAAGCTCTAATCCTCAATTGGTGATAACCAAACCTCAAATCAATCTTCAAAAACACTGCAGCACCCTGAAGCTGATCAAATAAATCATCGATGCGAGGAAGAGGATACTTATTCTTAACCGTTACCTTATTTAACTGTCGATAATCAATGCACATCCACATATATCCATCCTTTTTTTCTTCACAAACAATACAGGCGCACCCTAAGGTGAAGCATTAGGTCGGATAAATCTCTTATCCAACAACTCTTGCAACTGATCCTTCAGTTCCTTCAACTCTGTTGGGGCCATCTTATAAAGAGTAATGAAAATGGACTTGGTGCTCGACTCAACATAAATAATAAAATCAATATCTAGATCCAAAGGCATACTAGGCAAGTCCGTAGGGAACACATCCATAAACTCATGGAAACACGAACAGAATCCAAAGAAGGAGGCAAAACAACACTGATGTCACGAATATAGGCCAAGTAAGATAAACATCCCCTCTCAATCAATTTGCAAGCCTTGAACATAAGATATAATCCTCTTAGGACCTGAATGAAGTGCACCGTTCCAAGCTATCCTTAGCACACCCAACAAAGCTAAAGTCACAGTTTTATCAAAATAATCTAAGGCATCACAATAAGGAGCCTCTGCCTCTGGTCTGGCTGGTATGGCATAACACTGACCACGACCACTGGCTGGTTGAATTGCCCTGCGACCCCTGAATGGGTTCCACTACCTCTTCCTATCCCACCTCTAGAAGAACCCCTATTTCTCACTGCTGAAATAGGCACTACTAGAAAAACTGCCTATTAGGAAGGGAAATCTGGTCCCAAAAAGTCCATATCTTTGTCCCAATTGATCATTTAAGACGGGAATAAACTGGTCGCATCTAGTCCTAACAGGCTTTGTCGCAAATAGTCAACTGTGATGACTCTATTAAGTTGGTCCTTAAAAGTCTTTCGAGATGGTAAAAAAACCGTTTGCAATTATCTTTTAGCGATGGTATATCTTGTCCCAAATACACTAACTACCTGGTTGTAATTAGCTTTCAGCAATGGTATATCTTGTCCCAAATACACAAACTACCTGATCTTAATTAGCTTTTAGCGATGTCATATCTTGTCCCAAATAGACTAACTACCTAGTCTTAATTAGCTCTTAGCGACAGTATATCTTGTCTCAAATAAACTAATTACTAGGTCATTACCCTTTTTTTCGACGAATGATTAATTGGTTCTAGATTATCCTTTAGGGACGAGAAATACTTGATCCTAAATTATCTATTAAAGATGAGCAATATCCTGGTTCTAGATCAACTTTTAGGGATGACCAACATTCTATTCCTAGATCAACCTTTAAAGAAGAGCAACATATTTGGTCCTAGACAAACATTTAAAGACGACCAATATTTCTAGTCTCTAATTGAGATCACACATGATCCTAATATCACAAAATAATAAATTTCACAAAATAAATATCACATTGCTATCGAGAATCTCGATACAAAAATAGAATATAATTAGAGACCAGAAAACTTAGTTAACATCCCATGATATTAATTAGTTTCAATATTTGTTTCACAGAAAACTTATAAGTTGCCGCCCGACCGAGCTAGAGTATGACATCAATTTTTTCATAACATTTGAATACATGGTAAAATAATAATGAGCTTGTGCATCTTCAAAGCTTGCATCTTGACTTGTCTTTAATAATCTTCAGAATCTGTAAGTGTAAGATTTCGAAAAAAAGATAAATAACTAATGTTACAATATAATAATCTATATAAAGTTTATTCTAGAATTAGTTAACCTTATCACCCCAAAAGTAATCTACATGTTGTCTTGAAAGATCAACGAACGTTGCAACAAAAAAAAAAAAAACTAATTAGAAAAGCTATGAGATACATTAAATCATTTATAGTTTAAAAAGACATTCTAAATGAGTAAGTAGAGTTAGCCTATGCCAAGCTCTAATAGCATTATACAGTCCTCACTTTCGAGTTTTCAAACACTTCTAAATGAAAGAGGTAAGTGTTTCCTACAAAGAACTCAATTTTCTGGTTTGATAAGGCTAGACTCTGGGATTTCACCTGTGAGGCTATTGAAAGAAAGATCAATTGTAGCATTTGGTGGTATTTTCTTGGCAAATTGTGGTGACACTAAACCAGATAAGCTTGTTTGAAAAAAGTTCAAAGTATTTCAAGCTATCACCACCAAACTCAGCAGGGAATGTTCCATTCAACAAGTTGGAAGAAAGATCCAACACTTCAACAAACTGAAATCCACTTGGTACTATGCCAGAAAAATGGTTGTTCCTTAAAGAAACAACTGCTAAATTCAGTAAAGAACTCAACTTTTGTGGGAGATTTCCAACAAATGTACTGACAGAAAGCTTTAGAACCTTAACGCTCTTTAACCCTCCATCTGACTCTATAAGTACTCCACTAATAGCACTAGTGACACCGTTCCACAAACATAGGGTTGCATCATTATATTTCTAATTATCATGAACTGATAAAGGGTCATCAAGAATAGAGTATTTGAAAGACCACAAAAGAGTACCATCTATGTTGAGACCAAATGAAGGACACAAAATAAGAAAGAAAAAGATTCCACAAACACGGGGTTGCATCATTATATTCCCAATTATCAATACTGATAAAGGGTCATCAAGAATAGAGTATTTGAAAGACAACAAAAGAGTACCATCTATGTTAATACCAAATGAAGGACACAAAAGAAGAAAGAAAAAGACCCCAAATGAAAGGACACAGAGTTAAGTTGTCTTCATTGTGGCAGAGGTGACATTGAACTAGAGAATGGCTAAGCCAACTTTTTCGGGGTCGTAGTACCAATTTTGTCTCTATCTCCTGCATCTGACATTCGTTCCTGAAGCATTGGAAGCTCTGGACCCTGCAGTGGATTCTGGCAAACAAAAGTGGAGGAAGGGTCAATCCAGAAAACTTAGAAATTCCAGCAAAAAAGGAGGTTGACTTAAAAAGTTTTTTGAGAACATACTTGAACATTCTTTTACTTGTATAGTAATAGGCAAAGAAAGTGTAAAATAAACTCATGATCCTATGAGATACTAATTTTGACTTGAGTAAATTGGACTCATATTTTTTTTTTTTCTTTGAAATTGAAAATTGGACTCATATTGTAAGATATGCAACTTATAAATTGAATAAATTTATGGTGTCGATGCAAAGATACCATGCCCCTTCTGATTTAACAAAGCTATTTAATTACGTACCAAAATAATGATACGGAGAGGAAAACGATGCTATAGACTAGTTTGAAAAGCCTCTGTTTCTTTTCCCAGTTAAGCAGATTAAAAATCTCTATCACGTCAACAAGGTGCTACCTTCTTGTGTACCTAGAGCATGACGCAAACATAAAAAATTTGGTTTGATGATATATATCACAAATATTAGAGAGGTTGGATATCTAATTAAATCTCAAGCACTAACAAGTTCCCTCAAATAAATGAATACAATAAATGAGGCATTTTTAATGCATTGGAAGAGAGTGTAATGGAAGGATGAAAGGGGATTGTTTCAGTTTCACTTTCAACTGTAATGCAGATCTTTAACCACTTAGTATTGGTTATATATTATATATACATAATGTCAGCACATAAGTGCCAACATTTTTGTGGACTTCCATTGTTCTACCAAACAATGATTCAAGCCAGCCTTGAAGACTACCTTTCTGGTTCACCCTAACAAAAAATTTAAGTGTCTTTCCTCTAGTTTCATATAGCAAATGTCCCCTGGACTTCATTTCATCATTAAACTGTAAGTAATAATAAAAGATACTAGCAATACTTTAAGCAACTTTACCATTTGTTTTGCCAACTTGTAAAAGGCTCAATGGTAACCTTTTATTAAAGAGGGATAGACAAAGAAGCATAAGAAATTATCAACAAAATCAGCCAAGCACATGAAAACTTTCTAGTGTAATCTCTGAATTAATCAATTTAAGTGGTATCACTAAAAAACCCTCAATTTTCAAACAAGAAACTGACTTGTCTATATCCATTCTCCCCCCCCCCCCCCCCCCCCCCCCCGGTTTGGATCCATTCCATTCAAATACTCAATAATTTTGTTAGCTTTCTAGAACTAGAGGTTCTCTAAGTCATAAATTCTAGCAAATAGGGATGCGCACTCGGTACTTAGATTTGATTTTTAAGAGCATCAATTCATTTCTTTCATTTTCAATTTTTAATGGTATATACTGAACACCGAACTGCACAATAGCCACAGATTACTGGAGCACGTTTCACTGTATTTTTGTTTTAAAGTGGGCTATTAAACAGACCGCAAAAGAGGCACACATGAGCAGGATCTTGTGGAGAGTTGATAAAGCCATCAAAAGGATTTGGAGGATGATCCCTGCTGCTATCTTCTGGTCAATATGGAATGAGAGGAACGTGAGGTGCTTTGATGGAATCTCAACTCCAAACCACTACCTCAATACAAAGTGCTTGCTTTATCTTTTTTGCTGGACTAATATCACTACTGTAATTAGCACTGATCAGTTGTTGCAAATTTTTTTTGACAATTAAAAAAAATCCATCAACTGATGAGTTGTTGGGTTTTGTCAGTTGCCTTGTCTTAGATCGACAATGAAAAGGGGATTTTATTAGTTCTTTTGTTTATGACTATTCCTTTCCTTGTAACCATGCATCTACTTGATGCTCTTTTGTGTATGAAACATTTTACTCATAAACAAAAAACTAAAGTTAGTTCGGTTCTATTCAGTTTTTCTATTTCTGTTCCAGTTCAGCCCTTCGGTATGTGCTTGGTACGTTAGACTATTTCGCTGCTTAAAAGATAAAAGTATTTCCTACCTAAAATGGACTTTACTTAAATGTGCATCAGCTTTTTGTTCAAGAGATCAACGGAGATTAATAATTTAACTAAAGGCTGCCAGTTAAAGAAATTAGTAAAACCAGATACCAAGTGTCTATTAGTTAATCCTAAGAGATCTGTAACGTATCAACAACTAAGGAACACACACAATATGCATAGCAACAGTAGTTTTCAGTAAAGCAGCATCTGTAAGCTTGGAAAACACACTTATTTGAAAACGAACATTAGATATTCCATATATTTACTGGAGTAATAATTCTCAAGACATTCAATAATCTGAACATCTCAACAATGGTTTCCTCCATATTTCAAATACATTCCAACTCCATTGACATAATGTTAATCCCTTTGGACTATAAAACTCACCAATATTTTTCAACTAAAGCAGTAGTTGTAATTACAATAATTTGGTAATTCGGTTAAACTGAATACCAAAATACCAAAACTTTATGACTCAAAAACAAAACCGAAGACTAAACATTTCACAAATCAAAACAAAAAACCGATTGAAGAACCGAATTAATTTGGTTCGGTCCAGTTTTGCAGTTTTATGCCACCCCTACTAGCAAACACCACACCTAATGTAAGTATGCCAATGAAGACTAAACCATAAACGTTGATATCACATAGTCTGTAAGGTATATAAGTCATTTGTTTCCATCATTTTATTGTTCCTATCTAAGTTTGTATGAATTTCAAGAAACCTACATTTATAGAGTAGGGCATGGTAGAAGGGTAGGATTTTGGGATCCCCAACGGTGTGGGATAAAATTTGAGACTTACTTTTCCTTACATTTACAGAATCTCGCACTAAAGGAGATGATAGTCCAACACGGAGGATAAAAGATAATTTTTGCAATTTAAGTTTTAAGAGGATTTTGCAAGATTGGAAAGTGCTAGTCAAGTTGTTTCATTGAAAAAAGAAACACAATGGATAATCATGATGTCTGGAGATGGGGGTGGAGCGATGGAGTTCTTTCAGCTATGTCTTTCAATGAGAAGCTTTGGTTGGAAGAGGTTGCATTCCCAAATAGATCGAAACAAGCATGCAGAGTTACCACCACTTCATGCACACTTGAAGGGAAGCTATAGTGGCAGGAAGTAGTATCTCTTTCTCCACGGAAGAAGCATGAGTCTTTCTGTACAGGAGGTAGAGATTTAAAAAATAAAAAAAATGAAGAGACTGAAAAGCAGACAGGGAAAGACAGATGAAAAATGGACAGTTAACAGGAAAACCTTTGGGAAAGTGAGGATAAATCTTCCTATCTACAAAATAGTTTGTAGAAATTGGGGGTCTAATGGTAATTGCGGATCTAATTTGGAAAGAGAGGATAAATTCTTTCCTATCTTCAATTGCCAAGGTTTCCAACTGGCCCAAGCAGCTTGAAGATACTCTACACTAAAATAATCCATAAAATTTTGCTCATATGAGCCAAGACGGACTAGTTTTTAAGCACAAAATGCGTCTCAAATTGGATCACAAGCTTAATATGAAATTTGCTACAACTACATATCTTTAGTTCTAATTTAATAAATAGCTGCATATATCAGGTGAGGTAAAAATTCCAGATCCCTGGTTCCAAAATTTAATAGCGCAACTCCAGCCATCTATCAGCATGCCAATTATGAGCATTTATTCATTGCAAATGTATAATACTGCCAAACATATTTGCTTAAACTACTGACTAATTACCTAAATAGTCATGTTGGAGGCCAGGTTCGCTCAAAACGTTCCACTCTGCTCACAGAAATACCGACAATCCAAGCAACTGGGCATTCATAGACCTTGATCATAACAGTACATGAGGAACACTCAAGCTTTGGAAGTAAATTTCAACAGTTCATTAAGATTCAATGTGGTAGATAGGTTTAAGAATTAAGCAATGGGAAACTGGACCAAAAAGGACCACATGTGCTAATATGAGCCCGTGATACAAAAGCAACAGATAAATCCCGAAAGATGATAATTAATCTAGGAAGTTAAACACTAGCGTGATCTAGAGCTTTGAACAACCGCAACAGGTAGCTTTGGACTCTTAAGTGATACAAAAAGTAGAGAAGAAACAAAATAGTCAACCATAAACAGTAATACATTAAGTAGCATACATTAAGTAGCCCTTTATTCAAGGTGATCTTTCAATCAACCAATAGGAGATTTCGGAACTCAATTTTGAAAGCACGGGTACAGTCAAAGAAGCTACAAGTTTAGCACGGGCTCGAATAGTGGTGCACATCTCAACCAAATTTTAATGGTTTCCCTCACTGTAGAAAAGATAAAGAGTTCTCAAAACAAGATATAAAAGCGCACACACCAAAATGTAAATTGCTTCATTAGCATCATTCCCCTAAAAGAATAAATTACTCATATTTCCAAAATTAAACTCTCTAACTAACAACAATCCTAAATAGTTTCAGAAACCTACTACATCCATTCATTCAATTCTTAATTCGTTTAAATGAATATGGCATTTGGATCAAATCGAGAAATTATACCCAATGACCTTTAAAATTGATGGTCTTGAACTTCTGACTAGAGATGGCAATAGGGCAGGTTAGGGCGGGATAAGACTTGACCCACTAAGATTTTAACCTGCCCTACCCCATTTCAACTTTTTAAAATGCATAATTTTTCAACAAAGAATATTCGAGTGACCATATTTAGATAAACATATCTACGCCACTACACTACTTAGTCAACGGCACAATTGAGTCAATTATAAGTCACTGTTAGGTTGTGTGTATAAGTTGCATATATAATATTCCCTCCAAGTTAATTTATTTTTCTAGTGTTGATTTGACATGAAATAGTACTAACAAGATGAAATGCCCAACAGAAAACTTGCTAGCTTGTACTTGTAACAAATAGTAGTAATAGTAAAATTGTAAGAACAAATCAAGTCAGTGAAGAATATCTTCATACACCTGCTGTACAAAAGCCCAGTTGTTTGAAGCATTTTCTCAAGCACCTGCAGGACAGAGTCTTAGAAAACCTGCTAGCTTATACTTGTAACAAATAGTAGTAACAGTAAAGTTGCAAGAACAAATCAAGTCAGCGAAGAACATTTTCATATACCTACTTGACAAAAGCCCAGTTGTCTGAAACATTTTCTCAAGCACCTGTAGGACAGAGGCTAAAGCATATGTTGCTCACACTCGTTGCTCACACCTCTTCAAAAATGTCTGTGGGTGCATGTGAGATTCTCTAAAAGTATTGAACGTTTGAAGAATCCGACGCTAATGCAGCATTGACAATGAAGAGTTTGTGCAACTTAGGTTAAAACAGAACACCAACAGAAAGCATAGGAAAATTAAGCATTCAACTGTTACGGCAAGACTATAACGTATATGTTAGGATATATTACGATACCTTAGGAAAATTAAGGATTCACTGATTTGGGCAAAACTATGTTAAGCATTCACAGATTAGGAAAATAAAACAGAACACCAACAGAAAGCATTGAAATCATACCTCAGTTGTTAGGATGGAAACACTATAATGTATTAATTTCTTCGTTATTTGATGAAGCTGCGATGGAAAGCAATGAGATTAGGGCAAAACGAAATTGAGCATTCACTGAAAAAAACCATGGAAATAAGATTATGTTGGAGCAACAATTGGTCGTGAATGACCTAATTTTAGAGAATACAAAGAGTTTTAATTTTTTGGAGCCTTATGTTTTATTAATTAGCAATTTTTATTAAAATTTTTATTATACTAATTTGGCAGTACTTTTCTCAAGGCTCTAAATTATTAATAGGGACAATTAGTAATTTTCTTAGGACTAGATTTTATACCTTCACAATAAAATGCACAATTAGGGATTAGAATATAATCTTGTACTAATAAGTATACTTTTAGAGACGAAATTATTGACTTTCTCTGAATGTTGGTCTTAAATAGACCTTTTTGTTGTAGTGAGAATAGCTTTAAACACACGAAGAGGACGGTCCTTGTCCATATGGACAGGCTCATCACATACATAGAGAACTCTAAACTTTGTCCTAACGGCCACCCTGCACTACTGAACTAGAAGACCTACAAGAACTTCTAAAATCTCTGCCTCGTGGAATCTGACCTCTGAACTTACCAAAAAGGTGTACCATCTTTACGCCTCCCTGAGATACCCAAGGAATATCCTTTGTCACCTTAACATGATCCACAATACTCCGAAAAGAAGCCCTAAACACAACTATCTGAGACATGGCTCGCTGAAAAGCATGAGGTATGGCAAGTCCAATTGGATGAGATCCCACATAAGGAAGTAACACTGATGACAATTGAACTCCTGATCTCAGAACCTCATAGTCAGATATCAGCACTGAAGATGGAATAGTACTTGGGGCCTGAGGAGTACCTAACACAGAAGTTGGTGCTACAGGAGGATCCACAGTAATGGCTAGAGGAATACCCGACATAACCAAAGGAGAACCCTCTAAAGGGGTCAGTAACCGCACCAACAATCCCTCCAAGACTAGGGTAGACAAACTCTGATAAAATGGGGCAAAACTCATACCTCCAACAGGCTCAACTTTAGGCTCATGGAAGAGTCCCCTAGAATTACTCCTAAACGGGGCTGATCTATAGGCCCATCTACTCCCTCAAGTCCATCCATAACTTAATGTTCTCCCTCTAGGAGAAGGCTCCATATCTCTACTCTCGCAAGAGCTAAATGACACCATTTGCGTAGAAAGAGTAAAACAAAACTCAAAACATAAGGTATGAAAGAGCTTTGCATGATAAAGAATAAAATGAGGGAAGTTTCCTAAATACATCCTATAGCCTCTCAAAGATAGATTCAGCCGTCTACGTACCGATCCACGAGACTCTATTAGACATCTCGTTCTTACATAGTTGAGACCAATGAAACCTGGATGCTCTGATACTAATTTTTCATGACCCAAAAATGAAGGTCATGATGGCATTTGTCGCGACGTTCCTTGACAAGTAAGCCTATCACCCAAATCGATACAAAAAAGAAAAAGGATAGAAATACCCCAAGCTAAGGCTTCTAGAACGAAACTGAGCCACATAAGTAATCAAAACAATGCAGAAAAAACTTATCCAAAATATCAATCATGCCCAAAACCAGGTGTCAATAGTGTAAGAACTACTAATACAAATCAAGAGTCAAATATATCGGAAAAATAACCACAAAGGAATAATATTTGTCTCTGAATACTAATAAAGATATAACTATTGTAGAAAGATAAAGGAGAACTTCGAACGCATGAATGTCTAATCACTACCTTGGAATCTCCAACAATCACCCGAGTCAATCAAGCTGAGGCGTACTCGAGCTAAGACTTGCATCAAAAGGGCGTAGTAGGCATGAGTACGGTCCAATTGTACTCAGTAGGTATCATAGGCCGACCAAGCAAAGTAGTAAATAAAGCATACAAAATATACACTAAGGGTATGTCACCTATAATAAAAAAATATCCCACAACGGTAGTCTACACAACTTGCAGTAAAAGTTATAATATATATCACATATATTGCAATAACACACCAAGATAGAACAAAAGTACGTATTATATCACATATAAGAAGAACAAGGGGGAATATGCATATACAAGATCATCAAATGCAAGTAAAAGAAGATACAATAAATACATAGATGACAAGTCAATATGGCAATACAATACAACATACCATAATAAAGTAAGTGTAATGTGTATGATAATGATGATGATGATGATGCACGAGGTCGTTGCACAACCTCTAAGATCGTCGTATAATCCCCGTATACACCTACGGAGGCAAGCCTCCCAACATGGGACCCATGGGGGATTCGTCAACCCATATACAATTCATATATCTCATATCTCCTTTTTGGTATATTCCTCAGAAAGGGTTTTATAAAGTGTTACAATATTTTCTCTCCGCCATATCCCTCGTGGAGGGTTTTAAAAATGTATTGCAAGTGTTTCTCAGATGATGCCATGGTGGTACCAATATTTCATGTATGAGTATGATATGAGGGTGTAATACTTACAACCAATCACAATGAGTATTTTCACAACCAACAACAATGATATATTTTCACAATCATGTGAGTCAATATTCACTCATTATTTATGTTTCATCCATAAATTTTCACATGTCTCATATGCCAATAAAGTATGAATATAATCACCATTCACCAATGGTACCATATTAAGCATCTTAACAATACAATACAATTATTCACATGTATTCAAGGCAATTAATATTATATAAAACCCCACACGATCACACATATCACATAATAACTCAATTTTGACAATTACATCATATATAAGCCCCACATGGACACAATACATAATTAGCCATTTTTCATGATTAATTCTCACCCTTAAAATGTATTTTGTATCATTATTTACTACTCAACCCAGTCTGAAAGAGTTAAGCCATAACCTACCTCAAAAGTCAAAATCGGTCCGCTACACTTCAAACTCACGACCTTACTTTTCACGAACAGTCTCAAACTCCATTAAAAACATCAAATATGAAATATACGTATCAAAACAAAACCAACGATGCCCATATTGACTACTTTTGATTCAGGATCAAAATGAACCCTCGAAATTAGTTTTCAAAAAAGAAAGGCAAAATCAGAAATTTACTTCAAAAACATGTTCTGTGTATTTTTAGGAATCTACAGCTGAAAATTCAAGTTAAATTGAGTAAAAAATGAGGTTCAAATCGAAGAAAAATTATTTTTGAGCTTACTGGGTAAAATCTTTGAAATCCAGATTAAAATCAAGAATTGAAATTGTTTTAAAGGTTAAATTGCTAAAAAACTACTAATTATAAGATAAAAACATTATTCAAGGGAAAAGGAGTGAAATTGGAGTTTAATGTCAAGCCCTAAGATTTTGGATTTTTTTTGAAATTTATCAACAAATTACTAAGAAAATAGTGAATTTTTACCTTAAATCCGTAATAAAATCAAGAAATAGGTGTTAATCTAGCTTTCCAAACTCTTACAAACTTTAATTTTAAGCTCCCACACTATTTTAGGTTTTAAATCCCAAGAGACAAGATGAAAAATGAGCAAAATAAGCCCCAAAACTGGTATAAATAGTGTAGAGTCTAAGAGACAAACTCAAAGGTTAGAAAAATGGTGAAATCTTTCACAAACACCCACTTCCCTTCATCCACATGATCTAGACTCCCCATAGATAACCTGCTTAGAGCATTAACAACCACGTTAGCTTTATCTGGATGGTAATGAAAACTCATATCATAATCCTTGAGAAGCTCAAGCCATCTCCTTCGCCTGAGGTTCAACTCTTTCAGAGTAAACACATATTCCAGGCTCTTATGATCGAAAGCTACATGCACTCCATACAAATAGTGATGCCAAATTTTCAATGCGAATACCACAACCAATAATTTCAAGTCATGAGTCGGATAGTTCTTCAGATGCACCTTCAACTCTCTAGAGTCATAAGCTATCACTTTGCCATGTTGCATCAAAATGCAACCAAGCTCCACACGGGATGCATCACAATACACCATAAATCTATCAATGCCTTCAGATAAAGTCAAGACTGGAGCCAAAGTTAGCTTATCCTTCAATTTCTCAAAACTACCCTCACAAATATCAAACCACAATAACTTCACCTTTTTCTGAGTCAACTTAGTCAACAGGGCAGCTATAGAAGAGAAACTTTCCATAAACCTTTTGTAATAGCCGGTCAAACCCAAGAAGCTCCGAATATCGATTAGATTAGTGGGTCTAGGCCACTTCTTAACCACTGCCACTTTCTGTGAATCCACTATGATCCCTTCACTAGAAATGACATGGCCCAAAAAAGTGACACCGTTCAACCAAAATTTACATTTCAAAAATTTGGCATACAACTGTAGCTCTTTCAGGGTCTACAACATAATACAGAGATAACCGGCATAATCCACATCACTCTTAGACTACACCAGAATATCGTCTATGTGCACGATGACAAACACATCCAGAAACTGATGAAAAACTCTATTCAAAAAGTACATAAATGCCGCTGGGGCATTAGTCAACCCAAAAGACATGACTAAGAACTCAAAAATGCCCATATCGATTATGAAAGGCAGTTTTAGGGATCTCTACTTTCCTAATCTTTAACTGAAGATACCCCGATCGAAGATCAATCTTGGAGAAAAACTTAGAACCCTAAAGATAATCAAACAAATCATCTATCCTTGGAAGAGGCTATTTATTCATTACCATTAAATTATTCAATTGTTGATAATTAATACACATCCGAAGAGATCCATCCTTCTTATGTATGAATAATATTGGTGCACCTCGCGGAGACATACTAAGAACGATGAAACCATTGTCTAAAAGATCCTTTAGCTTCTCCTTAAGCTCATTTAACTCAGCTGGAGCCATTTTATATGGGGGAATAGAAATAGAACGAGTGTTCGAAACAAGATCTATCCCAAAAATCAATCTCTCGATCAGGAGAAACACCAGTAAAATCATTAAAAAAGACCTTAGGAAATTCATTCACCATTGGGATGAAATGTAAAGAAGGACCCTTTGAGTTAGAATTTTTAACTCATACCAAATAAAAGGGACACCCTTTGGAGATTAATTTTTGAGCTCTAAGATATGATATGAACCTTTCCTTTGGATCTAGGGAACCACTCTCCCATTAAAAAACTAGCTCATTAGGGAATTTAAAAACGACCTTATGGGTCCGACAGTCTAAATTTGCATAGCATGAGTGCAATCAATCCATCCCTAATATAACATTAAAATCCACCATGTATAATTCAAATAGATCTACCAAGGTCTCCCGACTACCCACATATACCACACAACCCCTATAGACTCTTCTAGCCACCACGGAGTCACCAACCAAGGTAGAAATAGAAAAAGGGTTTGAAATACACTCAGGACAAATGGACATCCACAAATAGGGTCATATAAGAGAGAGTGAAACCCAGAATAATTAAATAGTACACATCACGGGAAAAGAGTTTCAACATATTAGTTACGATATCAGGTGATGCCTCAAACTTTTAACGAGTAGTGAGGGCATAGATTCGATTTCAAGTGCTGGGGCCAGATGGTATACCCTTTGGTGTTGGAGCTGAATAAAAGGCAACAAGAACCTTGTTTTACCCAGAAAGAACCTTACCAATAGGAAAATTTCTAATCATATGTACTAGATGATCGCAGTTGAAGCACTTGTCCTTTATTTCATCACAGTAGCCTCGATGTAATCGACCACAAAATCTGTAGGAAAGATAGGATAGAGCTGATTGGGCCCCACTAGCTTGAGATTAGGAACCTTATGCCTTATAATTATTGCCACCATAAAAAATGCCTATCATCGGATGGCGTTGGGTAGGGAGCACAAGCCGTCGACTAAGACCTCAAATTTCCCCACTTCTTTTTAGGCCACTTTCTACCATCTCTGTCACTCTTCTACTGGCAACCACCCTGCTCAAAAAATCTAAACTTCTTGCTTAACCTTTCTCCTATATCCACCTACTTCTTCTTCTCTTCCTAAACCTACTGCATGTGTACAACCAACTTGGAGATGTTCGTGTCCTTGTTCAACAATCCAGTCTTACTTTATAAAATTTAGTGTCGAGATAACCCAAAACTAAACTTTCTCATTCTAGACCTCATGCTAAAAACCAACTCCAAAGCATACCGTGATAACTAGTAAAACTTCAAGACAAACTCCTTGACTGACATCTTACCTTGCTTCAGATGAACAAACTCTTTTATGTTTTCCACCCTCAACTCCTGAGGAAAGAAACAGTCTAGAAAAAAACCAGAGAAATCATCCCACAGGGCTTATTAAACATCATTACCCCTAGACTGTTCCCATTTCTCATACCATTGGTATGCTACATCTTTCAGTTGGTAGGTAGCATCCATTCCCTCCACGTTCTTAGCATGCATAACACAGAAGATCTTCTCCATCTCATCAAAAAAATCTTGAGGATCCTCCTCAACCTTAACAGTAGTGAACATGAGAGGGTTCAACCTTATAAATTCGTTAACCCTTGTGGCCTAAGAATATAGAATAACAAAAGCACCATACCCAGACTGAAAAGCTACAAACTAAGCCAACATATGGATAGACTAATGAAACACTGTATTCGTCACATCTGCCTGAGGTGCTCGAGAAGGACTGAAAGAGATCGATGTAAATACAGGAGGGAAATTAGGAACTGGACCTCTAGACTGGATCTGCAACCCATAAGTAGGACGTGTCCCATCAAATGGTAGTACAATTTGTCCCTTCATCATGTGGGGATAAAGCTCCCAAACATGATTAGTGGAGTGAACGCAAACTTGTAACTCAGGGATAAAGGTAAAATAATCCCTTCATTCAAAACCAAATTAAATAACCATAAGAAATAACATATATACATATATATCGTACTGGGATAGGGAACAAGCTTTAGCATGAAATTTGAAACTTTAACCTGGATTATATAGCTTTGTTATCCTAAACGTCAGCCCACGAGCTATATGGGTTTAGCTCCCCCTGTTGAAAGGGCCCTAACACGTGTTTATTGCATGAATTAGAGACATCAAGGAAAAACTGGGAAATCCCGAATCACACGTCAACTAAGATATAAATATATATATATATATCAATAGCGTGAACCATGCACAAAGGTTATTAAGACCAAACCTCAGTCGGTAAACATGAGTTTCCAGTATTGGTCCTTATGGGACTTCCACCTTCCACGACTTTGCTACACAACCCCCTTTTTTACTATGCATTAACTGTTGGTATCATCATAACAAAATTAGAGCTTGAAAGTCTATTCTCTTATGCCATATAGAACCATTAAACCAAGATTTTGACTCCATCATTTCCAATTAAACCAAGACCATAGCCACCAAGGCATTCCAAAAACCATTTGAAATAAAATCAAACCAATTCAAGTTTCATTAGAATTTATAAAATGCAAGGATTCTAAGAATAGTGAAACTATGTGACAAAATCATATTCATTGGCAATTCTACAAACAAGTTGAGGGCATGCCATTATCAAAGGCAAAATCATCAAAGTTGGGGTTCAACCATGACCCCTCAATTAATTCATCATTTCCATGTACCCATATGAGCAAGACCATAATTTAAAATATTCATAATCATAATTTAAACCATAGAAAATGATATTCAATGATATGCGTTCAAACCCCTCAACCTTGGTTTCATAACCACCATTAATGACCCATGAACAATGCTTAAAACATATTCTTTTAGTAAACTAACAATGAGGGAAGAGTAACATGCCTTAGAAATTAAGAAGTACGGAGAGAATCACACTTGAAATCCCCTAATTTATTAGCTTGATAAAATCCTAGCCTTTGTTTGAACAAAGAATTTGAGAGAGATTTTAAGAATGTTTGATTAGGACTAATGTGTTAATAAAGTCATAAAAGGTGTTTTAATTCATGGTATAAAAGGTATTTAAAAGAGTAAAATATCCAAAATGCCCCCAGGCCGCAGGTGGTTACGAGTTGACCCCGTGACTCGTGACCACAACATATAACTTGTACCATTGAGTTGTTAACAAGACAGTGAGTTGGACACCCATACATTATCCACAATATGACCCCATGATCCCCCTTGTTACCAGTCCATACAACTCTTGTAGTCTAGTCATATCCAAGACAAAAACCAAGGGATTGGACACTGAACATCATACTACTCAACCCTAACATTCGTAAGCTATCCTTATGGCTCTTAGTGGACCCTCGTACTCAGATCCATGTCAAGTCACTAAGTTTCTGATTTGATTAAGGATCCTCCTAACGACTCTTACCACCCCTAATGACTCATACCACCAAGTCGTTACCATAACAGAACCCCAATCACCATCCACAAAACACCTCATAATTTGAGGTTACCAAACCTGTACCTATACCATATAGCTCTTGTGGTTAAGTCATCTACAGGACAGAGAGATAAATGCTCCAAAAATTTCCAAAAGCCAAAACCTAGGGTGTTTTAGAGTAATCCCCAAGACTGTGCCGTCTTTTCGTGACCCATCAGGTCTACTGATGGCCCATCGCTAATATCTTTACAATGCTTTAGTAAAATAACCATTACTTCTTACTTCGATATCAAATTAAGACAAAACTCAATGCTTTGGAGAGATAATTCAAATATATATCATTTAATGTTAATTGAGATAAAAATACTTCATACTAGAAGTTAATCTCATGTAATTTGAATACAATAAGATTCTTCACAAGAAATTAATAGGCAATGAGGGTTTATAATTATGAACATATAATAGTATCAAAATTCATAGTGAAATATCTGCTTAACTCAATGATATTGAGGAACTGGAATATCAAGAAATTCACAACATTCATGAACCCTAGGCTCTAAAGAATGGATTAACTTTTCAGATTTTGAATTAACTTTGGGTCTCAATGCGTGAAGAGAAACCCAATGCTAAAATACCACATACCTGGAGATAATAATCTTGAAGAAATCTTTGAACTTAGGGCTTGAAGTTAAAGAATCCTCATTCTATCTTAGAAAAAGAAAATTGCCTTTTTCTCTATGTTTTTGATAAGTATTATTTGAATTAAGAGGAATGGGGGACTTAGTATAATATTAGGCTTAATAATCAACCTTGGAATAACTTAAAAGATATAGTGTTGGTGTTAAAAGAGTGAAAATATCAAAAAACACTTTTAAAACTATGAGAAAGTTGTTGGAGTTATCCTGAAGACTCACGTGATGGTCCGTAGGGCCTAGCCATTGTTCGTGGTCTGGGTTGTTATCACAAAATTGCTTTATATTTCCCCCATCAATGTCCATGAGCCATTTCTTATATCATGCATCCATACCATGGGCCATGGAGCCTTCCTATGACCTATCTAGTCTTCTAATGGCCTGTTACTAACAACTTGACAATGCTTTAATGAAATGTCCATAACCTTTTTCTTCAAATAAAATTAAACTAAAAAATTATGTGATGGAAATATAATTAAAATATCTATATTTAGGTGGGAATTAAGCTCAAAAATACTTTAGAATTTAGGAGGTAATCATGTTTGAATTTGATGATAGAAAGAATCTTCACAAGAAATCAGTCAGTAATGAGGGTTTATAATTATAAAAGTGTAATGGTGCCAAAAATCAAAGTGAAACATGGGCTTTTAACTCAACGATATCGAAGAACTGTAATATCAAGAAATTCACAACATTTATGAACCCTGGGCTCTGAGGAACGAATTAGTTGAGGATTTTGAGTTAACCTTAAAACTCAAAGAATAAAAGGAAATCCATTGATAAAATCCCACATACATGGAGATATGAATCTTGAAGAAATATTTGAACTTTGGGCCTGAGTTGACGAACCCTAATTCTGCCTTGGAGAAAAGAAAATCACCTCTTTCTCTATATTTCTGCTAAGTATCAATTGTATTATGAGGAATGAGGGACTTAAGGTAATATTAAGCTTAATAATCAGCCTTGAAATAGCTCAAATGGTGTAATTTTGATGCTAAGGAGTGGGAAAATACCAAATAACCATTTTAAAACAGTGTGAAAAGTTGTTAGAGTTCGTCCTGATGACTCACGTGACGTTCTATGAGGCTGGGCCACGGTTGTGGCCTAGGTTATCATTCGGGAATTTCTCGTATTTCTCTCTGCAGTGGATACGAGCCATCCCATATATCATGGAGCCTTCCCAGGCCCCACCATGTGTTTTGATGACCCATTGTTGATAGCTTAACAATGCTTCAGTAAAATGTCCATAATATTTTACTACAATATCAAATTAATTCAAAACTGGATGTGCTAGAAAAATAATTCAAATATCTATAATTTGGTGGGCATTGACCTCAATAATAGTTTAGAATCTAGGAATTCATCTCATTTGAATTCGACTACAACAATATTCATCACAAGAAATCAATTAGTAATGAGGTTATAATTTTGAAGGTGTAATGGTACCAAAATTTATAGTGAAACATGGGCTTATAACTCAATGATATCAAGGAACTGGAATATCAAGGAATTTACTATATTCATAGACCACAGGCTCTTGGGAAGGAATTAACTGAGGATTTTAAGTTAACCTTGAAACTCAATGCATGAAAGGAAATCCATTGATGAAATCCCATATACCTAGAGATAAGAATCTTTATAAAATCTCTGAGCTTGGGGCCTAAAGTTGAAGAACCCTAATTCTACCTTGGGAAAAGAAAATTGCCTCTTTCCCTATGTAGTTGCTAAGTATCGATTGTATTAGGAGGAATGAAGGACTTAGGGGTAATATTAGTTTTAATATCAGCCTTGTAATATCTTAAAAAATGTGGTTTTGATGTTAAAAGAGTGGGAAAATACCAAACAACCCTTTTAAAACTATGTGGAAAGTTCTTGGAGTTTGTCTTGATGACTTATGCAACGATCCGTGGAGCCTGGCCATTAGTGGTACCCTGGGTCATCGTCTGGAGATTTCTTTGTATTTACATCAACAATGGCCAAAATCCATCCCAGAGATCGTCGAGCCTTTCCATGACCCATTAGGTCTTCTGACGGCCTATCGCTAACAGCTTGACAATGCATAGCCACGAGCATCCCACAGCTTGATATCTGATTAAGGCAGAATTGGATGTGTTGGAAATATAATTAAAATATCTATCATTTGGTGGGAATTGAGCTAAAAAAATTCTTCAAAATCTAGGAGTTATACTCATTTGAATTTGACTATGACAAGATTCTTCACAACTAATCAATCAGTAAGGGAGGTTTTGACTTGGCTATGAGCTAGGAGTTACCTGTGGCCTTAATACATGTTAAAATCACTCCTCATACTATCAAAACATGAGGTTTGATTATACTTATACTTTAAGCATGGTTCTAATTTTGACTTGTATTATTGGGGTGTTACACATAACTAAGCACCTTACCCTCCTGCATCAACACCACACCCAAACCAACACTAGAAGCATCAGTAAATAAGGTAAAACTTGTGCTCTCCTTGGGAAAAGTCAAAGTAGGTACCAAGTCAACAATTCTTTGAGCTTTTGGAAGCTCTTCTCAAAAGCATATGACCACTAAAATACTATAATTTTTTTAGTCAACTAGATCAAAAGAGTTGCAAGAGATGAAAAATTCTTTACAAAACGCTTAGAATGGCCTGCCAAACCAACAAAAACTATTGGTAGGACAAATAGGTCTATCCCAATCATGAATCACTGCTATCTTGGTCGGATCAACCATAAATCCATTCGTAATCACCACTAACCCAAGAAAAAGATAGAATCTAGCCAAAACTCATACTTGGAAAGCTTGACATACAACTTCTCATCACAAAACCTCTGAAGTATCATCATCAAATGTTTCATATGATCGGCCTTATTCTTGAAATAAACCAAGATGTTATCTAAAAATACAATCACAAAGGAGTTGAGATATTATCAAAATACATGGTTCATAAACTCCATGAACATTGAGGGGTAATGGTCAACCTAAAATACATAACCAAGAACTCATAATGATCGTATCGATATCGAAAAGACATCTTCAGGACATCCAAAGCTCTAATCTCTAATTAATGATACCTAGATCTTAAATTAATCTTGGAGAACTCCGAACACCCTGAAGTTGGTCAAAAAGAACATCAATGCGAGGAAGAGGACATGTTATTAGTCGTCACTTTGTTCAACTAGCGGCAATCAATACACATACACTTGGAACCATCCCTTTTCTTCACAAACAAGACAAAATCAGCCCAATACACTAAGTCTAATGGACCCCTTACTTAAGAAATCTTGCAACGGCACTATTAATTCTTTCAACACTATTGGGGTCATCCTATAGGAAAGGATATAAATGAACTTGGTCCTTGGATCCACATCAATATCAAAATTAATATCACGATCCAGAGGCATACCAGGCAAATCCATAGAAAATTTCATGAACTCACGAACAACTCGAATAGAATCGTTAGAAGGTGGTGAGGCAACACTAGTATCACACACATAACTCAAATAAGACAAACACCGTATCTCTACCATGCTACAAGCACATATAAAGTATATAACTCCTATTGGACCCAAATTAAGGGTACCCTTCTAAGCTAACCCTAGCATACTCAGAGTAGCTAACGTCATGAACTTGGCATAATATTCCAAAATAGCATGATAGGGAGATAATCAATCGATATCCAAAATAACATTAAAGTCAATCATATTTTGGACAATCAATTCTACCCAAGTCTTATGGCCCAAAAAGGTAACCACAAAATATCGATACACCCAATCTACTAAAAAATCTCCTATAAGAGCAGAAACATGAAGAGAAATAGCAAGAGGCTCACATGCAACATCAAAAATAAAGAAAAATATGTAACACATAGGAGAATGTCTACCCAAGGTCAACCATAATGGATGCAAATCTGTAGCAAACTGGGATGTTCCTATAATAACTGCATTAGAAGCCTCTACCTCAGGCCTCTCGGGCATAGCATAACACTAATAATTGTCTGCTCTCGAATTGAGTAACAACACAATCACCATCATAATCTTCCCAACCTCTACTTCTACCTATACCACCTCTAGCTCCACTAGCACTACCTCTACCACTTTGTGAACTACCTCTCACTGTAGATATCAAAGTAGGTCAAATCTGAAGCTGAAAACCCTATTGAGTTGGTCCATACACGCATCGAGGACAATTCTTGGCCAAATGAAAAACTCCATCACATATAAAACACCCTATAAATCCTGACTCAATCTGAGGGCATGAATTAGGACGACCACCCTAGCCCAAAGAACAAAAATTGGAACCTCTATAAGCATGACCTGATGCCCGACAACCTAAAGCTGTGGAACTTAAAGGTCTACCACTTGATCCCTATAAAGAGTCCTGAATTATCGTACCTTGATAACCATGGGAACATCTACTCAAGAAATATCTACTATAGGAAGCGCGAGAACTAAACTCGCCCTGACAACATGCCTTCTTGGTGCCTCCCTGAGTAGCCTAAGTAATAGAATCAGTAAATTTGGCTTGCTCAATATTACTCTGAAAAGAAGCCCTTAAAATAACCATTTATGTAGTAGCCAGTTGATAAGGACCCTCTAAACCCTTCATAAACTTATGAATACTTCCTAACTCAATAGAAATATTGGTGACTAAATGCCTAGATAGAGCATAGAAATGTGCCTCATAAATAACAATAGTTATAGAGACCTTCTCTAAGTGATCAAACTCATCACATATATGATCTTTAAAGTTACACGGCATAAACCTCTCTAAGAAATCCTTATAAAATGGGTCATAAGTAATAGAAGGCAAACCTAAAGGCCTATAATTGGATAAAGACCTCTATCGATCCCTAGATACATCTGTTAATTGATAGGTAGTATAAGAAACTCCATGAGACTTAAGGGATCTAAGCTAATGTAACTTCTCTTGATAGTCAATTAAAAACTCATAGGCGTCCTCGCCATTTGCTCCACTAAACTTGGGAGGAGCTAAATAAATAAACCATTCAAACCTCAAACCTCAAACCTCTTTTAATCATCAAAACGCATTGTTGTAACCAAAATAACTAAAGAAATAGTAAGTATGATAGACATTGAATCCATACGAGGGGTACCATAGATGATAGTTGCAGCCCTAAAGTAAGAATACCATAAGAACATACCGTTATAGATGGAAAAATACCACTCAAAGCCTCAGGAATACCAGGTACACTCAATGGAGCACCCTCTAAGCAACTCAAAAGGAGAATCAACAAGTCTTGAAGTACTAGGGTATCAACATAAAATTTATGGAACTTGAGATGGCCCGTACCTTCTATCTGATAATCATCTCTGTTGTACATAACCTCAAGATCGGGAGAGGCATCCCTAGCACATCCTCAGGATGGAGTAGCTCCTCGTACCTGTCCTCTACCTCTGGGTCGACCAAGACCCATGCCTCATCCTCAAATCGAGGCTCTTATATGGGTGTTGGCTTAGTATTCCTAGCATCTCTGGACCTAGTCTTCACTATCTACACAGAAAGAGTGGAATACAAGTTTGGAATATTATGTATGAACAATTCGCATGATAAGGAATCAAATTAGAAAAGTTTTTCCTAAAGATATTTTATAGTCTCTTAAAATATATGTGGATGTCTACATATCAATCCATGAGGCTGTACGAGATATCCTCTCTTACAGTTTTGAGATGGTAAACCTAGAGCTTTGATACCAATTTGTCACAACCCAAAAATAAGGTTATGATGGTACTTATCATGGCCCATCCTTGATAAGTAAGTCGATCACTCAAAAATGAAGAAAAACAAAAAACAACAATCAAATAAAACAAGGCGAGATTTCTAGAACAAAGTTTGACCATAATACAGATAAATACGAAAGTCTAAACAAAATATAAAACCATTCCAAATCAGATGCCATAAGTATAGGAGCATCTATTACATAGCTGAATTTCAAATAAAAGTACATCTCTAAGACAGAAAAAAGGACATAACAATAGATAGGATGAGGCCTTGAATCAACTCAAAAAACCTAGAGCATGACAGTACGTCAAAATCACCAAATCCTTATCTACGAACTCAGCCACCACATATTGAACTAGTACTAGGATCCTTACTGAAAGAGCACAATAGGAGTGAGTATGTTTCACTTGTACTTAGTAATTGTGATAGGTTGACTGGGCAAAGTAGAAAATCAGATAAGTAAAGATAATACTATGAGCACGTACCCTACAAGCAGAAAAGTTCTCAATCAGTATCTCTCACCATCTTCACTAAAAGTTGTAATATATATACATATATAACACCTCTAAAAAAGACATTCATACACAAAAGTATAGATGAAAGCTAAATACACGATAACTAACACGTAAAAACAACATATGATATGTAAATGCAATGCAACAAAATGAATAATAAAGAAAATAATTAGAAATCATCACATGACTTTCAAAATACAACTATCGAGCCTCAATGCTCCCAAAATAGTACACACGGGGGTTCACAACCGATATACTATCTCAAATTGCTACCAATCTCAATCTCATGCTTCAAGCTACCTGACCATCACATCCCTCGATGTAGGCATTTTTGAAAGTGTCTCATTATCTTTCAAAACTAAATGTTCCTAGAAACAATGAAACAAAAGTTGAAAGCCCTTCAACATAGAGCCTTCCTCTTTTGAACAAACTCATAATCAACTAAAATAATAAAATATAGCATCTACACATTAAAATAAAGTTAATAAAACCCATATTATTCATATTTATGTCGGGTCCATATCGGTTTAAAAATGAGTTTGAAAATGAAAGGGGTAAAATTGAAATTTTATTTTAGAAGTACATTTCCTAAGGTTAAAGAAATTTATAGTTGATAACCCATGCAAAAATGAGATAAAAATAAGGTCCCAGTCAAAGAAAAAAAGTCAATTTAAGCTTTTTTGAAGAATCCTCAAAATCTGATGTTAAAACCAATATTAAAGAGTGTTTTGATGATATAAAGTAATGTAAAGTATGGAAAATAGGTTTCTGAGCTTACCCAAGTACAAATGTTGATGAAAACCCTAAAAAATGCCCAAACCTAAAACTAAAATCCAAAAATAATGAAAATTTGTAAAATGGAGTTTATATAACAGCAATGTCCACTTAAGCGAATATTTGGCTACTTAAGAGACCACCACATAAGCAACTTGTTGTCACTAAAGCTGCCAAGCCACTAGGCTAGCAATCGATTAAGTGGTTAAGGGCCGCTAAAGTGGACACTACTTAACTGACCTCTTGTCGCTAAAGCGTCTACCACTTAAGAGGTACATGGGTCGCTAAGTAACTGCACTAGATATCATCAAGTTTTGATTTTGGTGCAATCCAAAAGTGCTTCGAATAGACCCTCGAGATTTGATTGGGAGACCCCATAGAAACAAATCATATATGTAAGTAACCAGGCTAATTTCGATGCTCTAAAATTAATAGCGATGTTACATTTTTGGAAAAAGATCGTTTTTAACAAACTAATTACTAGGACTGTTTTAAGACATATTATACTAGTTTTTTGAATGGATAAAATGTAAATGAAAGGCTGCAAACCCAAACCAACAATGCTATTAATAGAAATTCGATATTTTGGATGTAATGAAACTGTCTAAATCATCATCCAGCTTTTGTAGCATCCCATCATTGAGTTTAAAACCTCACAAGGCATACTATATCATCAAATACTATAAACTAGTGCTTAAACATAATAGAATCCAGCTAGATAAACTGGAACAACACATATCTCAAGATAGTAACACTGGTTTTCTCGTTTAAACTCTGCGTGATCATTTTCATTCCAAACATATTTTGAACACACTTTAAATATCATAAACAAGTAATTTAATACTTATATGCTCAATCGTATGAATATCAATTACCCACATGAGAAGTCCTCAAAACTAGACTAAATACATAGAGCATATGATACTTAGGTTCATTAATCCACCTAGGATCATCACCCTACTCTTAAAGCCTTGTTTATCCTTGAACAACTCTTTACATTAAGAATCATCAAAGGAAGACTACAACATTAACACTACAACAAGCAAGACACTCAAGCTAATGACTACATAAATAGCAAGTTTCATATCAAACATGTCAGATACATTTGAAAGCTCATGAACACTACTTCAAAATATCCTAACCTCTTGGATTGACTCAACCAAGTTGGAAAACTCATGCATATTACTCAATAAAATATATCATACAAGTCACCTCAGTATCATCAAACATGCGCCCTCTCATAAGAGAGCTACCCATATTCACTTGCAAATATGCAATTCATCAGAAAAATGGGCATAAGAATCAAATTTCGCTCACTCTCATAAGGAATTCTCATGTGACACAAGATGAACCATAGGCTTTCCCTTAGTGCAGTAATCCACTAATATTAGAATATTAAGGAACAAGTTCAAATAGGATTTAGGGGTTGTATGTAGGCTAAGGGACGGGTAGGAACTATTCTGGCCAGTAATTGTGACTATCTTCCCTAAGTGCTTTAACACACCACATTATATATTAGACTCTTCTCAAAACAACCAAAGTTTCACCACTTCTAACTTCCCATACTTTTTTGTTTATCCCCATCTCTTTAAGCTAGTTCACATATCTTAATGAGGGAGTATTTTCTACTAACACATAATTCAATTTTGATCAATCTTCTCTTTTCATTAAATTACTCCCAACCACACCACATATACTTTTTAACACCAATAATTACTATTTTAGGGCTTCACATTCACCTTTTTCTTCATCAATTTTACACTCCTTAAACATATTAATTTTTCAACTAAGCATTTATGAGCTTTATATCAAATTACGGTCAATCAAAAAAGGGGAATAGGCTACATATAAGGCTACCAAAGAATAGGCTAAAGGCTCAATGAGTCTAACTAAGATTATGCACAAGGGTAGATAGTATAGGGTATGAAACATGGATATCAAATAAATGCCTAAATCATCTCCTAAACCCAACACTCTTTATTTCTCTTTTCAAACACGCCAAGCAAGTTTTAAATATCACTATGCAACAAGAAATTTACAAGAAATCCTCATATCACACATGGCACATTCTCATTTCAAGTAGGATCTCTATAGACTCTAAACCAACTAATAGCATGAATTCAAACTTAAGCCAACATCACACAAGAGTAATATAAATAAGCCCAAAATCTCAAAAAAAGTCATTCAACAAACTCATCATACTTTCACATCCACTTGCATCATTTAATCACACATAACCCTAGCAAGAACATCTTACGTATTCCAAATAGAATTTTTTAAAAAGAAACTAATCCTAAAAAATGGAAATGGGATATTGGGTTCAAAGGGTACTCCCTCAAAAAATAATCAAAAATAAAAATGAGAGATAGGTGATGTGTGCCCCTACTAAACTAACAGCAACTAAGACTAATAATCAAAGAGAAAAAGAAAATATTTTTGTAGTTTTTTCAAATTTAGTTAAAAACTATAAAAACAAATAAAATAAAATCCTATAGAAGCACTTCACCCTAAACCATGAAAAGATTACCCTTCCCCACCTCATACTTAAAAACACACTTTGTACCCAAAGTATAATTCAAAAGCAAGGTTAGAAATACTCCTTGAGTCCTCTAGGCCTATCTAGTAGAATCCTTACTCATCAATGAGGTCTGGTGGACCCCACACCCAGTCTTTGCCATGCTCCTTAGCTTGGGTTTTCAGTAGTAAGACTTACCTTCAACCTATGACTACAAAAACAAAAACAACTTGATACAAAAACTAAAATACAAAAATAAAATACCTACCTAAACTTAGCTTGCGTCCTAATTAGCACCTGATTTAGTGTCGCGCACGACCCTCATCACTATTTTTCATCCATATTACTTTATCCTATTCCTCCTACTCGAAGGATATCTTCTCACTCCATTGTAACCTCTTGAATGTATACTTTCAAGGACTGCAACTTTTTCAATAATAGCCTTGTCAGGCTCTTCTTTTAGCTTCTCAATTTGGGCTTAAGTGGTGGCTTGAAAAACTCTATGAGATAGTTTAGAGAGTTCTTTTATGGTATGCACCCCACCACCCCACATGCATTCACTACCATGGCCGTGATAATGTACATATCCTTATAGTGGAAAGGTGGATTGTGTGGTTTCTATAATTTGAAGGCCGCCTCTTAATCATTTAGTCTCATTTTTAGAGTTGCCTCTCTAATATCAATTAGTATTTCTCCCATCGCCAAGAATGGATGTCCCATTATGATCAGTACTCTGTCATCTGCATCATAATCAAGAACAATAAAGGTGGCAGGAATAATGAACTTACCAACATTAATGAAGATGTCTTGAATGATTCTTTCAGGCTGCACTCTAGTTCTATCTGCCATCTGGAACACCACAGAACATGCCATCGACTTTCCAAAATAATAGTACTATAGACAGATAGGGGTATCAAGTTTACGCTTGCTCGTAAGTCACTCAAAGCATGGACCAAATCATTATAACCAATTTGTTTAGGGATGGTGAAGCTCTGTGGGTCCTTCATCCTCTTTTGCATCTTTCTCATCACAACTGAACTATACTCCTCTATAAGTGCCACTATCTTAATACCATTCGACTTCGTCTTATTTGTCACCACATCCTTCAAGTACTGGAGTACTTAGGTATTTCCTGCAAAACATCTAACAATGAAAGATTAATGTAAAGTTCTCTGAACGTGTCGAAGAACTTCTTGAATCATGCACCCTCCTTGGTTTTTGACATGACCCAAACCAGGGCCTAGTCATGTCGAGAATCTCCGTTCCAACCAGGATCGGAGACCACGCCCAATGCCCAAACCATTAACCACCCTACACCCCATGTCTGATAAATTTCAAACATATAGCAAGATAAAATAATATTAAATTTAAAGACATTAAAATGATTTTATAACCAAAACCAGACATCCACAACCAAATGACCATCCAATAAAGATCTCAATACCATTACCAATACCAATACTAACAGTGCCCATGCCCATAGTAGTCCAACAAAGCCACTAGCTAGAACCAAAGAGTATCCAGTTGGGACATGTTTCCAATCATAGCAAAAACCAAAACCAAGGAAATAATAAGAGCATAAAAAAGTCCATAGCAGGAAATAAGGTCTTCTAGAATATAGAAGATCACCACTTCAGTCTGACTCAACAACTATCCCTAAATCACTAAGTCAATGAGCAGGAAGAGTTGAGGTATAGTCGATTCCTGCATCTCATGGTGATACAATGCTCGAAGATGGTTAGCGGGGTGAACGCTAGCATGTAACTTGGGGATAAAGATAAAATAATTCCCTTAAATCAAACCAAATTAATCAATGTAAATAACCACATGCAAATATATATACGTATGTACCATGTTGGGATAGGGAATAAGGTTTAGCATGAATTTTAAAACCTTAACCTAGATTGTGTATCTTTACCATCATAAATACACCCATGGGCGATATAGGTCTAGTGTTATCCCTGAATGGGCCCCGGTGCGTGTAGCCACAAGAATCAAAGATATCATAGATGGTAGAAGATTCCTTTTTACCCTTCGCCCTTTATGATACATATATACATGTATAGACTTGGGGGATTCTCGTGTACCACACAATCATAAGTCTCTACGAACAATCCTCAAGTCGGAAAACATGAGTTTCTAGTGTACGTCTTTCGGATTCACACCTTTACGACTAGATATCACAACCCTCATTATTTCCCAATTAAAACATTTAAGCACATAATCAAACCACTGATTTCTAGGAGTCAATTATTAAGTGATATCTTCATACCAACTATAGCTTGCAAACAATGCCATTACCCAACACATAGAGGATTCCCATGTACCCCACAAACATCATTATTAAAATCACTTAGGGGATTCTCGTGAACCCCACAAGGTTTTCTTTTTAACAATCACTTAGGGGATTCTCGTGTACCCCACAAGATTTTAAAAACCATCCTTAACCATTTATACCATGCATTAGTTTCAATAAATAAGTCAAACCAAGCACTTTGCAGATTCCATTGTACCCCTAGTTCAAATTCTTACCTTTCTCATAATAACTAACCAGTTTCACAATACAGGGTTGGGGTCATAAGCATTTCAAAAGTCACAAATTCAGAGAAAGTTATCATTATAAAGTTCAGCCACCATACCCATGTACCCACATGTTCAAAACCATATTTAAAACAAGGAAACCCATAATTAAACCATGGGAAAACATATAGCAACAATAAGCATTAAAAAAACCCAATCTTTATTTCAAAACCATAACAATACCATGAAAGCCATACATTAAAACATGTGCTTTAAATAAAATAATGATGAGAGAGGAGTAACATGCCTTAAATACCAAGGAATTTAGAAGAAATTGCACCCTTAGAACCCTAGATGACTACTTTTTTTTAAACCCTAGCCTTAGCTTGAACAGAGAGTTTGAGAGAGAATATGGGAGTGTTTTATTGGTAATGATACGATAATGAAGTCCCAAGAAAGGTTTTAAGTAGTGGGTTCCAATGGGCTATAGTCGAAAATATCCAGAATACCCTTAGCTTAAAATCTATAAAAGGTCATCCTTGGTTACAAGTCGACCCATTGACTCATCACCATATCATAAGACTCATAGCCTTGAGTCATATCCTAGACAATGAGTTGGACACCCATACACTTTCTACCTTACGACTTCATGATCCCACGCGTAACATGGCCCTACATCTCGTAGGTTTTAGCCATAACCAACATAGTAACAAAATGGTTCAGACACTGGACAACCTATAAATTCAACTCATGACTCGTAACCTATCCTACTGCTCCTAGTGAGCCATTTGTACTTAGAGCAAAGTCAAGCTATTAAGTTACTAATTTGGTTTAAGTTTCATCCTAACGATTCTTCACCATCCTTAATGACTCGTATCACCAAGTCATAACCAAGACAGAAAACCTAACCATCATCCACTAGACACCTTATGACTAGGGTCACCTGAACCGTCAAGACACCATACAACTCGTATGGTCAAGTCGTAATCAAGGCAGTAAGCTCAAAGCTCAAGAAATTTCCAAGGGCCAAATTCTGCGGTCAATTCTTCCCCACTTGGATCATTCATCCTTGAATGATGGGACAAGGAATTGACTAGCAGGATTAAGCACCAAAGCTCTCTACTCTTACCTTTAACTAAGCTAGAAAACAAAGATACCAAGGAAATCAATTTTTTCTTTACCAAAGTTAGAAAAAATAGATGTTAAGAATAACACATACCTTATGCATGACTTTTCAAAGCGGGGAATGGGAATGGATACTTGGACTTTATGTAGTCTTCGGCTTCCCAAGTAGCCTTTTCAACCTTGTGGTTCCTCCATAGAACCTTTACCGAAGCTACGTCCTTCCTCAACATAGGCACATAGAATACCAGATTATTGGAGCTCAAACTAGGGGGCAACTCCAACTCATATACAACACTGCCAACCCTCTTTGAGACCAAGTACGGGATGACATACCGAGGACTGAGCTTCTCTTTCTTACCAAACCGCATCACTCCCTTCATGGGAGACACCTTCAAGAAAACCCTATCCTCAACATCAAACTCTAAATTCCTACTTTTCACATCCGCATAGGATTTTTTGCGACTTTAGCAGGCTTTGAGCCTATCCCACATTATCTTCACCTTCTCTACGGCTTGGTAAACCAAATCCGTGTCAAATATCTCTATCTCACCAACATTAAACCACCCAATAGGCAACCTACATCTCCTACCATACAAGGCCTCAAATGGAGCATCCCAGTGTAATAGTGGTGGCTATTATTATACACAAACTCTATATAAGGTAAATGATCAACTCAACTACCACCATAGTAAATCACGCAAGCTCATAGCATATCCTCTAATGTTTTGAATAGTCCTTTCCTCTTGCCCATCCGACTATGGGTGGAAAGCCATACTAAGACTCACTTTAGTCCCCAAACCTTTCTGAAATAACTGCTAAAAGTGTGATGAGAACTGAGCATCACGGTAGTATATGATAGAAACAGGCGCCCCATGCATCTTCATAATTTCCTCAATAAGCAATTTAGAATAATCCCCCACCAAGAAGTTTTTCTTCACTGGCAAAAAGTGAGCAAACTTAGTCATCCTATCCACAATAACCCAAATCAAATCAAACTAATTTTGAGACCGAGGAATATCGGTAACAAAATCTATATTGATCACTTCCCACTTCTACATAGGCAACTCAATTTCTTAATACAATCCCCTGGGCCTTAAGTGCTCAACTTTCACTTGCTGACATACTAGGCACTTAGCCACGAAGCTAGCTACATCCTACTTTATATTATTCCACTAATAGATTTCCCGAATATCATGATACATCTTTGTAAAACCAAGATGAATAGAGTAATGTGACTCATGATCCTCGGCAAAGATCCTCTCTCTCAACCTATTTATATCAGGAACACATAGTCTCTTTGGTACCATAAGGTACCATTCTCACTAACATCAAAGGCCATCACTTTCTACCCACCTACATCCCCCTTGATTTGCATTAAGATGTGATCCAATGCTTGCTTCTCTTTCACCTCAGCACCAAGAAATGACTTTGCCACCTTCTGAACACACACACCACCATCTTCTGAGTCAAAAAGGTGAATTTCAAGGTTATCCAAATGGTGAATATGTCTCATCAATTCTAACTTCTCCTTATCCACATGAGCTAGACTCCCATGGATAACCTGCTAAGAGCATTAACAACTATGTTAGCTTTACTTGGATGGTAGTGAAGGCTCATGTCATAATCTTTCAGCAGCTCAAGCCATCTCTTTTCCTGAGATTTAGCTCCTTCTAAGGAACACATACTGCAGGCCCTTATGATCTGAAAATATATCCACATGCACTTCATATAAATAGTGATGCCAAATTTTCAATGTAAACACCACAACTGTGAGTCAGATAATTCTTCTCATGCACCTTAAACTGTCTCGAGGCATAAGATATCAATTTGCCATGATGCATCAAAATGCAACTGATCCCCATATGGGATACATCACAATAGACCATAAAACCAGCAGTGACTTCAGGCAAAGTCAAGACCAAAATGAAGTCAGCTTATCCTTTAGCCTCTCAAAACTACCCTCATAAGCATCGGACTACAAGAATTTCACCTTTTTCTGAGATAATTTAGTCAATAGGGCAGCTATAGTAAAAACTCTTTCCACAAACCTCCTTCAGTAATCAGATAAACCTAAAAATATCCAAATATTGGTCGGAGTCGTAGGTCTAGGCAACCTCTTAGCCAATGCAACTTTCTAAGGATCCACCATGATCCCTTCACTAGATATGACATAACCCAGAAAAGTGACAGCGTTTAAAAAAAATTTACATTTCAAAAATTTGACATATAATTGTTGATCTTTCAAGGTCTGCAACACAAAGCAAAGGTAATCGGTGTGATTCACCTCACTCTTCGAGTATACCAGAATATCGTGTATGAATACAATAATGAACAAATCCAAAAATTGATGAAAGACCCTATTCATAAAGTCCATAAATACCATCGAGGCATTAGTCAACGCAAAAGAAATAACTAGGAACTCAAAATGCCCATATCAGGTATGAAAGGAAGTTTTAGAAATATCTACCTCCCTAATATTTAACTGATGATTCTCGAAATAAAGAACGATCTTGGAGAAAAACTTAGCACCTTGAAACTGATCATACAAATCATTTATCCTTAGAAGAGGGTATTTATTATTTACCATAACCTTATTTAATTATTGGTAATCAATACACATTCAAAGGGACCTATCTTTTTTATGCACAAACAATATTGGTGAGCCTAATTGAGACACACTAGGATGGATAAAACCCTTGTCTAAAAGATCTTTTAATTACTCCTTAAGCTCTTTTAAATTAGCTGGATCCATTCTATACCAGCGAATAAAGATAGGACAAGTGTCCAGAATAAGATCAATCGCAAATTTAATCTCCCTGATAAGAGGGACACTAGGAAGGTCATCGGGGAAGACCTCAGGAAATTCATTCACCATCGGGACGGAATATAAGGAAGGACCCTCCGAGTTAGAATCTTTAACCTGGGCCAGATAATAGAGGCACCCCTTGGAGATCAATATTTAGGATCTCAGATATGATATAAACCTTTCCTTGGATATTAGAGAACCAATCTCCTATTTAATATCCGGCTTATTAGGAAATTTAGAGATGACTTTACGAGTTCAACAGTCTATATAAGCATAGCATGAGTGCAACCAATCCATCCCTAATATGACATCAAAATCAATCATGTCGAATTCAAACAGATCCACCAAAGTCTTCCGACCAGCCACAGATACCATACAACCCCTATAGACTCTTCGAGCAACCATAGAGTCACCCACTGGGGTAAAAATAGAAAAAGGTCTGAAATACACTCAGGATCAAAATCAAAATACACAACCACAAATGGAGTCATATAAGAAAGAGTGTACCCCAGATCAAGTAAACAGTACACATCACTAGAAAAGAGTTTCAAAATATAAATAACGACGTCAAGTAATGCCTCAAGCTCCTGGCAGGTAATAAAAGCATAGAGTCAATTCTGACCAGTGCCGGAGCCAGAGGGTGCATCTTTTTATGCCGAAGCTAAATAAAAGGCAACCAGAACCTTGTTTGCCCCAGAAGCAACCTTGGCCACTGAATAGTTTCTAACCATATATTGTGGATGACCACAGTTGAAGCACTTATCCCTTCCCTCATTACAGAAACCTTAATGTAATCAACTATAAAATTTACAGAGAGGATATGATAAAGCTGATTGGGCCCCAGTAACCTAAGATTAAACACCCTATGCCCTAGAACCATCGCCACCCTAAAAATGTCCTTCACTAGACGGCTTTGGGTAGGGAGCATTAGTCATCGAGTAAGGCCTAGAATTGCCCTATTTTTTTTTGGACCACTTTCTACCATCCTTGCCACTCTGTTATTAACCTCTCCATTGCTCTAAATGCCAGAATTTCTTGCTCTATATTTCCCCAATTTCAACCTACTTCTTTTTCTCTTTCCCAACCTTCTACATGTACACAACCTACTTGGAGGTATCCATGTGTTTGTTTAATAAGGAAGCCTTACCCTCTAAAATCAAGTCTCAGGAAAACCCAAAAGCGAACTTCCTATTCTAGCCCTCATTCTAGAAACTAACTTCAGAGCATATCGACATAACTGGTGAAACTTCAAGGCCTACTCCTTGACTGACATTTTGCCTTGTTTCAGGTTAACAAAGTCTTCTTTCTTTGCCTAACTTAGCTCTTAAGGAAAGAAGCGGTCCAGGAAAGCATTAAAAAAATTATCCCACAGGGCTGACTCAGCATCATCACCCCTTAACTAGTCCTATTCCTCTTACCATTGATAAGCCATATCTTTCAACTAGTAGGCGGCAAACTCTACGCCTTCCACATTAGTGGCATGCATTACACAGAAGATATTTTCCATCTCATCAAGGAAATTTTGAGTATCCTTCTCGAACTTAACATCGATAAAGGTTAGAGGGTTTAACCTCATAAATTGGCTAACCCTTATAGCCTAAAAAGATGGAGTAACAAAAGCAACATGTTCATACTAAGAAGCTACCAACTGAGCCAACAATTGAATAGACTGATAAAACTCAGCATTTGTTACATCAGCTTGAAGAGTTCAAGAAAGACTGGAGGGGATCAGTGGAACTCCATAAGGGCACTCAGGACCTGGACCCCTAGACCGAGTTTGGACCCCATAAGTAGGAAGTGTCCCATCAATGTTATCCTCAGGTAGGACAGGGGATATTTTGTGAGCTTCAGATCATCTAGAAGGCATGATTTGAAAAGTAAACAAGAGGGAATTAGAGATGATTTTAGGACCTTAGACTCTACAACCCAAAAACGAAATATAAGAAAGACAAAACATTGCTAAATGCCTTATATCCTTTTCTATATGAGTCTAGCACGCTACATACCCTTAAAGGAGACTCTACTCGATACGGCTTTGTGGGTACCTAATTGACCATGAACCTAGGCTCTGATACCAATCTGACATGACCTGAACTAGGGCCTAGTCGTGTTAGGTATATCCAGTTTGACCAGAATCGGAGACCACCACCCCCAATACCCGAACCATTAATCGCCCTACACCTCATGTCGAATAAATTTCGAACATATAACAAGATAAAGTAATATTAAATTTAAAGACACCAAAGTGAATGTATAGCCAAAACCAAACATCCATAACCAAATGATTATTTAATACCAATCTCTATACCAATACCAATACCAATTCTAATACCAATAACTACACTGCTCATGCCTCTAGTAGTCCAACAAAGCCTTTAGTTAGAACCATAGAATATCCCCCGACCACAGCCAAAACTAAAATTAAGGAAATAATAAGAACATAAAGATGTCCATAGCATGAAATGGGGTCTTCCAGAATATGGAAGCTCACAACTTCAGTCTGACTCAACAGTTATCCCCAAATCACCAAGTCACTTAGTAAGATAAGTGGAAGTATAGCCGGTTCCTACATTGCGAGGGGATACAGCACCTAAAAATGGTTAGCAGGGTGAATGCTAACATATAACGTAGGGATACGGATAAAATAATACCATTAAATCAAACCAAAACAACCAATGCAAATGAACACATGCAAATATATATACTTATGCACCGTGCCAGAATAGGGAACAAAGTTTGGCATGTATTTTAAAACCTTAACCTGTATTGGGTAGCTTCCCAGTTATAAATACACCTACGGGCTATATGGGTCTAGTATTACCCTTGAATGGGCCCTAATGCATGTAGCCACACAAATCAAAGATATTATAGATGGCCAGGGATTCTCATATACCCTTCGCCCTCCATGATATATATATATATATATGCATAGACTTGGGGGATTCCTATGTACCCCACAAGAATAAGGTCACTAAGACCAACCCTTATATCGGCAAACATAAATTTCTAGTGTCAGTCCTTTGAACTCACACCATCACGGCTAGCTATCACAACCCCTATTATTTTCTAAATAAAATATTTAACGCATAACCAAACAACCAATTTCCAAGAGTCAATTATTAAGGCATTAGTAAGTAGTATTGTTATATCGGCTATAGCTTGCAAGAAATGTCATTATCCAACACTTAGGGGATTCTAATGTAACCCGTAGACTCCATTACTAAAATTACTTGGGGCATTCTCGTGTACCCCATAAGGTTTTTATTTTAACAATCACTTGGGGGATTCTCGTGTACCCTACCATCCTTAACCATTTAATCATTTATACCATGTATTACTTTCAAAAAATAAGTCCAACCAAGCACTTTGGGGATTTTATTGTACCACTAATTCAAATTCCCTCATTTCTCGTAACTACTAACCAGTTTCACAATACAGGGTTAGGGTCATAACCACTTCAAAAGTCACAAATTCAGATAAATTTATAATTATCAAGTTCAACCACCATACCCATGCACCCACATGTTCAAAACCATATTTAAAACAAGGAAAACCATAATTAAACCATAGAAAAAAATATATCAAAAACAAGCATTCAAAAAACCCTAACCTTT
The DNA here is from genome assembly GCF_002878395.1 of Capsicum annuum. Classification (NCBI taxonomy): domain Eukaryota; kingdom Viridiplantae; phylum Streptophyta; class Magnoliopsida; order Solanales; family Solanaceae; genus Capsicum; species Capsicum annuum. Next base: position 52,357,361 of record NC_061112.1, read on the forward strand.
ATTTCAAAACCATAATAATACCATGAAATCCATACATTAAAACAAGTGCTTCAAGTAAAATATCAATTAGGGAGGAGAAACATGCCTGAAATACCAAGGAATTTGGAAGAGATTGCACCCTTAGAACCCTAGATGACCATTTTATTTGAAACCCTATCTTAGCTTGAAAAAAGAGTTTGAGAGAGAATATGGAAGAATTTTATTGGTAATGATGTGATAATAAAGTCCCAAGGAAAGTTTTAAGTCATGGGGTCCAAGGGGTTATAGTGTGAAATATCCAGAATACCCTTATCTTAAAAACTGTAAAAAGTTGTCCTTGGTTACGAGTCGACCTATTGACTCAACACCACATCATACAAATCATAGACTTGAGTCGTATCCTAGAAAGTGAGTTGGACACCCATACATTATCCACTTTACAACTCTATGATCCCACTCGTACCCTAACCCTATAACTCATAGGGTCTAGTCATAACCAATACAGTACTCAATTAGGTTAGACACAGGACAACCTATGACTTTACCTTATGACTCATAACTTATCCTCATGGATCCTAGTGTGCCACTCGTACTTAGAGTAGATTTAAGCCACTAAGTTTCTAATTTAGTTAAGGTTTGTCCTAATGACTTTTCACCATTATTAATGACTTGTATCACCAAGTCATAACAAAGATAAAAAAACCCAACTATCATTCATGAGACACATTACGACTAGGGTCACCTGGCCTGTCAAGACTCCATACGCTCGTATGATCAAGTCTATATCAAGGCAGTGAGCTCAAAACTCAAGAAATTTCCAAGGGAAAAAATCTGGGTATTTTAATTTTTTAAAACTTTTGAGGGAATGGTGCGGTTGGTATTTCTTTAACCCACTCAGCTTCCTTAGTTTTTGGGTACTTAGAAGCCCCCAAATTTTAACCTTTATGGCTATAACTTATTTCTCTTTTACCTGTTATGGAACTAACTCAGTTTGTACCTCCTAATTTTTCCTTGGAGGTCTATCAATGAGATTTCTACCACTCCTAAAGATGATTGTCATCACCTTCTTTGAATTCTCTATATCCCTTGTCAAGGCTCCTTGAGGTCTGGCATTCTAGGTCTGAGATAACTGCCCCAACTATGTCTCTAAATTTTTCTCAATAAGTTATTGATTATTGATTTTTGAAACCATTTATTCTTCATTACAAAGATATTTTTCAATGATTCTTCAATATTACTGGACTGCATATTTTGCTACTGCTGAAATTACTGAGTCTGATCCTGATTATTGACTCATAAATAGTTGGACTAACACTACTACTTGTGATTCTAGTCATTACCATAATTTTTTTTCTTTGCATTGCCCACAAAATTTTCTAACTCTGAATTTGCTCCATATAATTCTTTAAAGTGGCCACTAATACCATAAATCTAACGCCCTGATGTGGTCTGTTGGACAATATTTACCTAAGCTTAAGGGTGGTTTACACTCAATATACTGAAATACGTCATTATATGATTTCGGAAGGTTAACAGTTGAGCGGCCAAAGCTGTGATGCTATCTACCTTAATCATGCCTATAGTATTTTTCACTACACTTCTAGAAATATCACCATGCCAATAAGGATTACATTGTGTAGTTCGATTCAAGAAAGCATAAAGCCCATCATATATTTTCTCCAAAGCTTGACCACCTGTAGTTGCATCTAGAAAAATTTTTGTATTATGGTCAAGAGATTCAACCAAAGTATGAGCTAATACCTTATTAGTCTATTGGTGATGTGGATAGTCTTTAAAAATAGATTTGAACCTCTCGTATGCATGATATAAGTTCACATTCGACTTCATATGAAAACATAAAATCTCACTACATAACCTTGCAATCTTGTCAGATGAGAAGAATCATTCTTTTCAGCCATAAACACATCCCGATTTCATGAGAGCTTAGAGAATAGGCCTTTACTAACATTCTCCTTGAAGCGGCTTCCACTTCTCTCTCACATAGGTGATTTCTAAATGTTCAATCCTATAGATTAAACTATTTGGTCAAATCTGCCAAATTTAGACAATCATTAAAAGACTTTTCACCTTAAGTCTTATCCTTTACTAAACATTGTCTACATCATGAGAATGGGTTGGGTAATTGACAATGTTGAACCTATCAAACACAACTTTGTTTGATCTCCTTGAACCTAGCTCTTGGGATCTCCAGTCTGCTAGGTAGAGTTACTGCCATGCTGACTTTTCCTAGGCCTTAAACCCATTTCCTTGGATGTCCTTTCCATTCCTTCTCTAGATAGGCCTTTTGTAAGTGGATCTGACACGTTATCCTTTGACTTTACATAGTCAACGGTAATAATTCCACTAGAGAGAAGTTCTCTAATGGTATTATGTCTCCATCGTATGTGACGAGATTTACCGTTGTATATTATGCTCCCTGCCCTACCTATTACCGCTTGGCTATCACAGTGTATACATACTGGTGCCACTGATTTGGTCCAATAAGGAATGTCTTCTAAGAAATTCTGAAGCCATTCTGCTTCTTCACCAGCTTTATCTAATACGATAAATTCAGATTCCATTATAGGGCGAGAATACAAATCTGTTTGGATGATTTTCAAGAAATTGCTCATCCACCGATAGTAAATACATATCCACTTGTGGATTTTACCTCGTTCGATCCGGTGATCCAATTTGCATCACTATATCTTTCGAGTACCGCGGGATATTTATTCTAATGCAAGGCATAGTCTTGAGTGTATTTAAGATACCCCAAAACTCTTTTCATTGCTATCTAATGAGTTTTGTTGGGATTACTCATGTATTGATTCAATTTACTAATAGTGCATGCTATGTCTGGTCGTGTACAGTTCATTATATACATTAAACATCTCAATACTCTTGCGTACTCCAATTGTTAGTCACTTTCACCTTCATTCTTTTAAAGTTCAAAGCTCATATCTAATGGAGTCATGGCAATACTGAATTCCATATACTTGAATTTTTCAAGTACATTTTCGATATAATGAGACTGTGACAATGTCAACCCTTATGGAGTTCTATGAATTCTTATTCCTAAGATTACATTCGCAACTCCAAGGTCTTTTATATCAAACTTACTCTCGAGCATTCGTTTTGTTGCATTTATGTCAGAAATGTCTCTACGGATGATCAACATATCATCCACATATAAACAAATAATGACTTGGTGATTTGGAGTGTCTTTAATATAAACATATTTATCACATTCATTTATCTTGAACCCATTTGCCAACATAGTTTGGTCAAACTTTACATGCCATTGTTTAGGTACTTGCTTTAATCCATACAATGACTTAATAAGTTTACACACCTTATTCTCCTTTCCTGGAACCACAAAACCTTTAGACTATTCCATGTAAATTTCTTTCTCTAATTCTCCATTTAGGAATGCGGTTTTCACATTCATTTGATGGATTTCAAGACTATATACCGCCGCCAAGGCAATTAACATTCGAATGGATGTTATCCTTGTTACTGGTGAGTATGTATCAAAGTAATCAAGACCTTCTTTTTGTTT
>NC_061112.1:52363898-52434203 GCF_002878395.1 Capsicum annuum
TCCTTAGAGAGGAAATGTTTCAAGTGTTATACACTCATCATATTCAGCAAAATCTAAGACTAAAAACCCTAAGAAGTTCTATATATAGTGTATTACAAAATAGAATACAAAATGACCACAATACCCCTCAAGGGTGAGGTGCCCATCAAGTGTAACTTAGGGGTTGTTTTTAGTGCATTTAGGCCCTCTTTTACACTTCACTTGTGCACTTCCTTGGATGGATTCAATACGCACTCGTTCTCATCCATCCTCGTGGTCATACTCGTATCAAATAGCTTGCCCATAGAAATAGCATTTTAGTTACTGTTTCTTTCACGTTAAGCCTTCCTAGTCTCTCAGGATTACAAACTTCACCACGGGATACCAATTACACCTTCTTTTCTTCTGTGCTTATAAGCATTCCTTATGTATCCTGTCTATTTCTTTTAAAATACTTTGCGACAAAATGAATATTGTTCCCCAAAAATTATGAATCGGTAATAGAACATTAATCACTTGAAATCTCCCAGCATAAGACAATTGTCGTAAGTGATACTGATCCTCTGTGTGAGCTTCTCAATCAACATATGACAATCCAATTTATTCTATTTGTTGGGTGAAAAGTGTAAGTCTGGATACCTAATTGAAGGCATACCTTGTGCAAACCCAATTTTAACTAACTGATTCTTAGTACAATTATCCAATACTCCTGTTAAGAAGATATTGAACCTATCCATATTTGCAATCAGACTGATACCTCACTAAAATGAGTCAAAGCTCGCATGATCACCCTATTAACTGAACCCAAATTTTTTTTGGTAAAAGATTATCAAGTCATCAACCAAGATGAGATGTGTAGTTTGAGAGGCTTACACGAGTGAAATATAAGACATGCAACGTACTCGTAGTCCTTAGAATTCTTAATAAAGATCCATTCACTGGGACAAACAACAACGAAGAGATTGCCTAGCTTCCTCTTTCCTACAAAATAGTCAATGGAGAAATTTATACATGAAAAATAGGTCATGGTCAACTGACATAACATTGTTGAAAATCCAAATTCCTTCAAGACTTCCTTGAGAAATTTTCAGCTTACCATGCTATATATATGCTGTTCTAAAATCAATATTTAAAAGGCATCTCGGAGATATTATTCTAATATAATGCCTTAATAAATCATGGCAAACCAATACATTAGGCATCATGAACCTCCCCTGCACAAATGCATACTGATTGTCTGCCACAGTATCACTACAACAACTTAAGCCTACTAAAAATGAACTTATAATTACATTTGCAAATAACACTGAAACATGCTATTAGTTTATATGAAAGACAAATTCTGGTATTATCCACTTCAGGAATAAGAGCTATGTTAGTTGAGTTGATTTATTTCAAGAGTTTGTCATTCTGAAAAAGCTCCAACACTGCTTCTATGACATCAATTCTATCCATCAGTTTAGTTTTCAAGTTGCTTTAAGAAGGTCAATGTCATGACTCACGACCATTAGGTTCAGAACTTGTATTGCTACCAATCTTAAACTGGCCTCCTTTAACATCTTTGTTAGAAAAGGTTTCAACAATTCAATCTTATTACTCTATAGAGAGGACAACTTCATTCCCATAAAAAGCTCCCAAATGCTTGTACCTTTGATATAACCTTTTTATGAAGTAGATCCTCATAATACGTGTAAAAATCTTAACAATAGATGTAGGGTCTGATTGTCAGTTCCCAAGATATTTCATAAGTTGAGTAATAGCCTGTTTTAATCTTGTATGTTCAGTGACTGAAATAGAAATACTTTGTATACTCATATCTTATTGTAATTTAAGTGACTTTCCTTCTTTGTCGAAGATAGAGGTGAATAGAATTACTTTGTATATCTCTTTGTAATTTAGGTGACTTTCTTCCTTTGTCGAAGGTGGAGGTAGAATCTAGAATTTGAAATTTCTAGGTGTCACATTATACTGTAATGTATGTAGCATTTTGAAGAAATGATGTCAATAATCACAGAGGAAAACTATAATTAATATTTGTTAGCGATTATTAATACAAGAAAAAGGCTTGTCTACTTGGTGTAGCTAAGTTCTAGTTAGAAGAGGTGTAAAAATTCTCTTCTACATAGGCACAAATGTTTTTTAACATGAAAACTAATAGATTTCGGACTTGTATCGGCAAGAGTAAAGACAAAGGTTTAACCGCTGGTACTTGAGCTCTTTTGTTATTCTGCACGCTTAATTTTTATTCATATATACTGAGTTTCAATCAAGACGTTCGAATGTGTCACAAAATACACGTGTCTTATCCTTGTTTAGAGAATTTCATTTCCTTAATACCCGTTGTATTGATCATTTGGAGATCATCATAAATCACAAAGATTATTCACTTTCCCTTTTCTCTCTTCTCTCTCATTTCTCTGATAACTCTAGTAACAAGAACTCCCTCTTGTTACAATGGTATCAGCGCTGCCGCCACCGCCACCGCCTCCGCTTGCTGCCCCTTCAACGTTGTTGGATTTTTAGATCTTACGTGATGACACTAGAGCTATACGTAGTCAACTCGGGGTGTTCATGGATGACACGAGTAATCTTGATCATTGGAATTAAACCAAAATCACTTCCAGAATCAACTCAACGAGGTTCGTGAAACCAATAAACTTCTAGAATTCATCATCTCTAACATGGGCATACTGGGGATGCCATCTTCCCCAGCTCCGTCGTCAGTCGATACTGTCAAGAATGGACCTTGGGCCTAACTCAACCTGAAAAGCTAGCTCAAGGGGTGAGGATTACCGAGGTCCATATAAGCAAACCACTAGTTCATTCCCCAACTAATGTGGGACTTTTACCCACTCTAACCCCCCCTCCCCCCCACGCCCAGGCCTAACTGGCACTAGCGCGTGGACCAGGAGCCCAAAACGAGAATGGACCTGGCTCTGATACCATGTAAAGAATGGACCTAGGGCCTAACTCAACCTCAAAAGCTAGCTCCAGAGGTGAGGATTACCCAAGTCCATATAAGAAAACCACTAGTTCATTCCCCAACCAATGTGGGACTTTTACCCACTCTAACACTCTAACAGATACTAACCAATTGGCACTCCACCAGATGCTTCTTCAAGTCAAGCTAATGCTGAAACTGGTCAAGCATCCCACAATAAGTTTTCTTTAGTTTCTTGGGAAATTGTGACTCCATCGACTTACCCTGTTGATCATGGTGTCACTTTTCCTCTTGCTCCTCTGTTCTCCAGTCCTTCAATTTTCCAAAACCCCTCATACTCCTCATCCCCAATCTTGCCGACCCTTGTTGTGCACAACTCTGGTGCGAATTCTAGAACTCTTAAATCTAAAATCAACTTTTCCGAATTTGATAGGGTCAATCCTAGAAGTTGGTTGAGAGAATGTGAAAAAAAATTAACAGTACCACATACCTGACTAAGAGAAATTAGGATTTGCTTCGATGCACATTGGTGACCAAACAGATCTATGGCTCGATAGTTTCATGGTTCACCACAGGGGAAGAATGACTTGGTCGAGGTTTTGTACTGAGATCTGCAGGAGGTTTGGCAATCTAACACCCTAGGACATTGTTGATGAGTTAATAAAATCATCCAGGTGGGATACATAGCGCAATATCAGAGTAAGTTCGAGCAACTTGTTGGGTATATGATGATCATCAACCCTCTGTTGAATGAGGGTCACTGTTTATCAGTGGTTTAAAACTAGAACTCAAACCTTTAGTTAAGTTGGCCAATGCCACTTTTGCAACAGATGCATTTGAAGTTGCATCCCTGTATAAAGAGTCCTTCAGGGCTTTAATTCCATTTGTTCCTTCGAAACCATTCCAAAGCTACACCACCAGACCAATAATACCATAAATTACATACCCAAGAAATTCCCAGTCCCATTCAAACAAACTAGTTTTACCACACATAAGAAAATAACCCCTAAGAATAACCTATACAAATAAACACCCTGTCAGAGGACCCATCAAACCAAATACCTTACCTCCAGATCTTGAGGCCTTAAAGGAGCAAGGCTTGTGCTACAGGTGCAAAGAGAGGTACTATCCTGGGCATCAATTTAAGTTAAGGACCTTGCATGCTTTAGAAGGTGATGAAATGGAGGTAGAGGGTGAACAAACTGAGGAATTTATGGATGTAGCTGAAACCTCAGAGGAACAAGTGGAAGAGCGGACTGAGATATCCTTAAATACTTTGATGGGATTGAATACTTCTCATGGTAGGATCTCAACCATCAAATAATTAGTTGGGCTTGCAAAGTTTCCATGACTGTCATGATTGACAGCGACTCCACACATTCTTTCGTGGATCCCCATATTGTAAAGCTACTTAAACTACCAGTACAACCTATGAGTAATGCTATGAGAGTAATAGTTGTAAATGGACAGGTAATGAGTTGTCACGTTGAAAGTCCTTTATTTTATTGGACTATGCAGAAAGAGCATTTTGATTTCATACTTAGGTTACTGAAGGTGGGAGGGTGTGCCATGATTTAGGTATGGATTGGATAGACATGGAAGCACCTATTATCTTGCATACTAGACCTCTCAATCTAAGCTTCTTGACAGATAGCAGGATGATCACTCTTTATGGTGTGTCAGATAATATTGAGGTGACACCAGTTGATACAGAAGAACTTAAAATAATATGTAATGTGGAACTTATGAGATGATAGCTGAGCTAACCATGGTCAATGCTGAATGTAATCTTAACACTAAAGAAGTTCTCCCTGTAATCAGAAAATATTGGCCTCTCATCAAGAAGTATTTAAAGAGCCACATGAATTACCACTAAAAAAATACTGTGATCATGTCATAAACATAGTACTTGGAGCATAACCATCCAATCTTAGACCCTATATATATTCTTTTGATCAAAAGAATACTATAGAGTCAATTGTCCAAGAAATACTTAAAATTGAAATAGTGGTGCAGAGTCAATCCTCTTTTGCTTCACCAGCTTTGTTGGTCAAGAATAAAAACTCCACTTAGAGATTGTGTGTTGATTATAGAAGGTTGAACAGCATAATAGTTAAAAAAAATATCCAATTCCAATGATTGGTGACTTGTTGGATGAACTATTTAGAGCAACTGTATTCTCAAAAGTTGACTTGAGATCTGGATATCATCAGGTGAGAATGAAGGCTGGAGAAGTATTCAAGACTACTTTCAGAACTCACCATGGATTATGGGAGTTTAAAGTCATGCCATTTGGGCTGACTAATGCACCAGCAATATTTCAGTCCCTCATGAACACTGTATTTAAAAACTAAATAAGGAAATTTATACTAGTATTTTTTGATGGTATACTATTATATAGTAAGACTATGAATGAGCATGTTCAACACTTGGAGATTGTCCTAAAGTTATTAAAGAAAAAACAGTTGTATGCAAAACAAAGAAAATATGAATTTGTCCATTCTCAAGTGTAATATTTAGGGTATGTTATATCTGGGAGTAAAGTAAGCACAGATCAGTCAAAGATTAAGGCAATGATGGAATGGTCTATTCTGAGAAACTTGAAGGAATTAAGAGGCTTCCTTGGCCAGACTAGCTATTACAGAAAATTTGTCAAAGTATATGCTATTCTAAGCAAACGTTTGACAAACTTTCTTAAAAAATATGAATTCAAATGGAGTACTGAAGCAACTATAGCCTTCAAGAAGCTTCATGGAGCAATAACTAAGGCACCAATATTAACATTGCCTAATTTCATAGAATCTTTGTACTTGAGATGGATGCAAGCAATTATGGTATTTGAGTTGTTTTAATGCAAGATAACAGGCCTATAGCCCACATGAGTCATCCTTTTAAGTGTGAAACATCAAGGGTTATCCACATATGAAAAGAAACTTGTAGCTCTTCTCCAAGCTTGAAACTCCTGTAGGATTAGAAAATTACCACATCATTATAACACAAAGGTTTCACCAAGCTAATGGGATTAAGTTTTGAAATCTACTATAAGAAAGGAGTAGAAAAGGTAGTGGCAGATGCACTATCCAGAAAGGTAGAACAATAATGTATGGTTATTTCACATATACAACCTAAATGGATAGAAGAAATTATGAATAGCTATGAAGATGATTCAGAAGTGTTGCAAGCTATAACAAATTTGAGCACTAATTAGGTGACCAACACATAAATTACTCTCCAACGGAGAATACTAAGGTACAAAGAAAAGGATTGGATTGGTGATAAGGGATCTTTCAGGAAACAACTGGTCTCAACTATCCACTCTTTGGGGTTAGGAGGCCATTCATGCATTTTGGCTACCTACTAAAGGGTGAAAGTCATTTTCTACTGACCATCTATGATTGAGACTATAGAATGGTAGTTCAAGAGTGTGATACTTGCCAGAGAACAAGGATGAACAAGTAGCATATCCGGGGTTACTAAAACCTTCACCCATACCTAACAGATCTTGGGAATATATATGTATAGACTTCATTGAGGTTTTACCAAGATGAGAAGGACAAGATACGATTTTAGTGGTAATTGACAGGTATAGAAAATATGGTCATTTCATTATCTAGTCACACCCACTTACTGCTTCTAATGGGGAAAGGGTGTTTATGGATAACATTTACAAGCTACATGGACTGCCCAGAAGCATAGTATCTGACAGAGACAAGATATTTTTAAGCAATTTTTGGAAAGAGTTATTCAAACCTTTGTAGGTATAATTATTGCATAGTTTTGGATATCATTCACAAACTAATGGGCAGACGGAGAGGTTAGATAAGAGCCTTGAAAACTACTTGAGATGTATGACTGGGCTTAGACCAAAAGTGTGGAACAAGTGGCTAGCTTTAGTTGAATTCTAGTATAATTATCACACTATCTTGAAAATGACTCCCTTTAAGGTGTTGAATGGATACGACCCTCCACAACTTATTTTTGAATTGTTAGCACAACCTAAATTAGAATCTATTGATCAAATACTAAGAGAAAGACAGATCATGGCTAAAGTTTTGAAGGTAAACCTAGAGAGGGCTCAAAACAAGATGAAAGTTAATGTAGATAATATGAGGACTGAAACAGAATTCAAGGTGGAAGATTAGTATTACTGAAACTACAACCATACAAACAGACTTCAGTAGTTGTAAGGAAGAGCCTCAAGTTAGCATCAAAGTATTATGGAGCCTATAAAGTGGCGAAGAGGATTGGATCAATTGCTTACAAACTAGAACTACCATCAAATGCCAAAATACATCCAGTGTTCCATATTTTTGTAAGACCCCACAAACCTAGTCATTTCAGTCATATATAGCATGCCAAAAGAGGTCCCAGACTTAGAAAATTTTAGGCAAGTGTTGACACTTAGTCTTATTTTTAGCCTCGATATTTTAATGGCATCATTTACTATCTTTCCAACCTTAGATTATCAATTTTTAAATTGATTCATGATCAGGGATGTCAATAGGTCATATTGGGTCAATTTTAGATTTTTCGAACATCGATTGAGTCATGTTTGGATGGACAAAATAGCAAGCCAATGCAATATTAATGCGTCACATTGGCTATCCGTCGACACCATCGATACAACGTATCGGTGATTGTGTCAATCCCATCAATGTGGTGCGGCGCTAATTACATCACTGGGCACAATTTGTGTATTAAGTAATGGGTTGTAGGGGCAAGGGAGTAATTTTCCACCCATCTTGACCCACCCATACACACAATTAATGATAAAAAGGGGCAAATATACTCATCTTTTTACAAAATACTCTCAAGAACAAGCCCTAGTTTCTTCAAATTCAAGTCTAAGTTTTAAGAATTCACCAACAACTTCCATGAAATCTACAATCAAAGTATGTTAGATGTTCATCCTTGGGTCTCCTTCCACCCTTAGTGTTCAAAAACTCTTTTTAAAACTACAAGTTTTTAGATTCATGATTTATATGTGCAAATTGGGTGGTATTCATGTTTGTGTTGTTGTATGGGTTTCAATTAAAATTTAATTATAAGTTTCATGAACATAAGATAAAATGTATGTTGATTGATGTAATTCCCATGTTAAAACCCTTGAAATTGCAAGTTTAAGTTGTAGTCATGATGTTTATGTGTTGTTCATTATCATGTGCATTAATCATGCTCCTTAAGTGTTTGATAAAATGTCCATATCAGTAAATTATGCATGGTAACCTATTGTTGTACTACTAAAGTTATGATATGAGTTTATCTATTATGCAATCGAGTCCTGGGGGTATTTATTACCCAAAATATAGCTATTTACTTAGTTGCAGTAGTTAAAGAATAGCCCCAGTAAAGTTCAAGAATAGTAGTACTCAATCAGTTTACAGAGCTCAGTAAACTCAGTCCAGTTCAGTCAGCCAACATGATCAGTGCCAGTTCAGTCAAGCCTAGTACAGTCTAGTGATCAGTTCAGTATTGATTCAGTTGGGAGTAGGATTCAGCACTGAGTGAACCCAGGGATAAGGAAATTCCTTCCACTAGAGGGTTTGACCCTTAGTAGCAGTCTCTGCTTTACAGAACTACGTATCCAGCTTAGGGTAAGTCGTCCTCCTTCCAGACTAGGGTTGGCACATGAGTCTTTCTGCCAGATTAGGGTTAAACCAGCATTGTTAGTATCCTGTGGCAAGGTGCTAATACCTTTCCAACTGGGTCACAGGTTGGATCCCAAATCAATCTATATTGGGGCATGCCAGTTAGATAAATACTCCTATAATTATATTTCAGTCTCAGTACTCAGTAAAGAACTCAGTCAGTTCTACAAAACCATGGCTATCAGTTATCAGTTACTCAGCCATCAGAATTCAGCACTTAGTTTCAATATAATCTCAGATATACGATGTATACCTATATATGCAGTATTGCATGTTCAGTAGTTATAGTTTTGCATGTACTCACGTCTAGTTACTTTGTGATGTTTATTTAGTTAGTTATCATCTCATGCATATGAACCCATTATATCAGCCTTACCGTACTTAGCATACCAGTATATTCCACGTACTAATGCATACTCTCTTTTTTACACTATGATATCTCATATCATAGGTTCAGACTCTCAGGTTCCTAACCGTACTCAGCAGCTCAGTCTATCAGTAGCAAATATAGTGGTGACTCTTTATATTTTAAGGATAGAGTTTATCTATTTCTATATTTCAGTAGTTCAATAGTTATTTTAGTCAGAATTAGTTATGGGTATTTTCATCAACTCCATATTCAGATGGTTAGAGGCTTTTAGACTAGTATAGCCAGTTATTTAGTTTATAGATTTTATTGGCAGTTATGCTCAGTTATTATTTCAGTATTTTGAGAACCTTATGGAACTTTCAGATTTTTTCTACATATATATTTCAGTATTATGTTTAGTGCTCATAGCAGGTACCAGTCTTAGGTTAGCTTGTGATCCTTCGGGATTGTAAGCACTATGTGATGCCCAGGGTGTAGTCTCGGGGCATTACAAACTTGGTATCTGAGCCTAAGGTTCTAAAGAGTCCTAAGAAGTCTAAAATCCGTATCAAGTAAAGTTTTGTGCATGGGTGTGTAGCGCACCACACATATGGACAAGAAGATATGTGGCATTTTTAGGAAAAAGTTACTTTTTTTAGTGTTCATATCATGTGAATGAGCATGAGCTCAAGTTAAACTCTCTGTCTAATCCAAATTTTCCTTCCGTTACAAAATATGCCTCCCAGAAAGACCAAGGAAAAAAAGACTGGAAACCAACCAACACCTCCGCCCATTCAGGAAGATCCCCTGAATGAGCATATTTCTCACGCAGAATTCAGAGCATCTATCACCACTTTAGCCTATTCTGTAGCAGCCCAAAATGAATGCCCAGCTATTTTTTAGGCCAACTACTGGCCAATACTTCCATAGCTAGAATTCGGGACTTCACCCGAATAAACCCTCCTTCATTTTCAGGGACTAAGTCTGAAGAGGACCCATAGAAATTCCTTTACATGGTGCAGAAGGTAACAGACATTATGGTGTAACTATTAGTGAGAGTGCTGAGTTAGCTACCTAGTAGTTGTAGGATGTGGCTCATATATAGTTTAAGCAGTGGAAGGTAGATAGAGGAGCGGATGCAGGGCCCGCTAAATAGAAAGAGTTCACTACTGCCTTTCTAGGTAGGTTCTTTTCATTGGAATTGAGAGAGGATAAGGTGTTAGAGTTTATCTACCTAAAGCAGGGAAGCATGACAGTGAAAGAGTACTCCCTTAAGTTTACTCAGTTGGCCAGGTATATTCCTCATGTGGTAACAGATAACAGGTCTAAGATTAGCAAGTTCGTGTCTGGTGTGTCTGATAGTGTGGTCAAGGAGTGTAGGACCATAATGCTGATTAAGGAAATGGTCTTAGATAGGTTAATGGTCTATGCTCAGTAGATTGAGGAACAGAAAACTAAAAAGAAAGAGAAGGAAAGCAAGAGGGCTGGAACAGGTAGCTTTAGTTTTGCTCAGCCTAAGTCAGAAGGAGTAAATCGTCCTCAGTTCTGCCCAAAATCTTCAGTCCCAGCCCGTCCTTAGCTAGTGCTCCGGTGCCTAAATTTAGAAATGGTAATAAGAATAGGGCGCCAGGCTCTAAATCTCAGGTTAGTGTTAGTAGTGCTCGAACAAATTTTCTTTTCCAAAAATATGGCAAAAATATCAGGGTATCTGTAGAGCGGGAAGCGATGTATGTTTCGGGTGTGGCAAACCAGGTCAAAGAATAAGAGAGTGCCCTCAAGTGGGTTCACAAAGTCAGTATAATTATCCCCCAGCTCAGTCAGTCGCCCGTCTCAGTAGGATGAAGATTCCAGTTCCACCAGTGGGCAACATCCAAATAGGCTCTATGCACTCCAGTCCCGACAGGATCAGGAAAGTTCTCCTTATGTGGTCACTGGTACATTACAATTTTACCACTTATATGTTTATGCTTTGCTAGATCCAGGAACTTCTTTGTTTTTTGTAACTCCTTATATAGTTGTCAACTTTAGAGTTAGTCCCAAAATCTTAGCAGAACCCTTCTCAGTCTCTACCCTAGTGGGTAAATCTATCATATCCCAGTGGGTATACAGGAACGTCCGGTTGTGGCATCTCAGAAAGTTACTTCAGCAAACTTAGTAGAGTTAGAGATGATGGACTTTGATGTCATTATCAGCATGGATTGGATCCATTCATGCTATGCCTGAGTTGATTGTAGAAGCAGAGTTGTCTATTTTAGTTCCTGAATGAACCTATCCTTGAATGGAGGGGTAGTACCACAGCACTTAAGGGTCAACTTGTTTCATACCTTAGAGCGAGAAAAATGATATCCAAGGGGTGTGTCTATAATTTGGTGAAATCCAAAGACTCTAGTTTTGAGACTCCTAACCTTGAGTCATTTCCAATCACAAGTGAATTACCATATGTGTTTTCCAAATATCTCCCCGGAGTTTCGCCCAAAAGGGAAATTGACTTCAGAATAGACCTTCTTCCTGATACTCAGACCATCTCTATTCCACCATACGGAATAGCTCCAGCTGAAGTTAAAGATTTAAAAGAACAGTTGAAAGACCTCTTAGATAAAGGATTTATCAGGCCCAGCATATCTTCTTAGGGTGCACCAGTTCTATTCATGAGAAAGAAAGATGGTTCTCTTAGATATATATAGACTATCGTCAGTTAAACAAAGTCAACATCAAGAATAAATACCTATTTTCTAAAATTGATGACTTGTTGGACCAACTTCAGGGTGCCAGTTACTTTTCTAAGATAGACCTCAGATCCAGCCATCATCAGCTCAGAGTCAGAGAATGTGATATTTCAAAAATAGTTTTCAGAACCTGGTTTGATCACTTCGAGTTTCTAGTCATGTCATTTGGCCTTACCAATGCCCTAGTAGCTTTCATGGACTTAATGAACCGCGTGTTTAAGAAGTACTTGGACATGTTCATCATAGTCTTCACAGATGACATCCTTGTCTACTCCCGCAGTGAACATGATCATGCAGACCATCTCAGGATAGTATTACAGACTCTCATAGCCCATCAGTTGTTTGCCAAGTTTAGTAAGTGCAAATTTTAGCTAAGATCAGTAGCTTTTCTTGGTCATATAATTTTTGGTGATGGTATTAGAGTTGATTCTTAAATGACCAAAATAGTAAAATACTAGCCTAGACCTATCTCTCCATCAAATATCAGAAGTTTCTTGGGTTTGGCTAGCTATTACCGATGGATTGTTAAGAATTTTTGTCTATTACATCTCCTATGTCCAGATTGACTCAAGAGAAATTCAAGTTCCAGTGGTCAGATTCTTGTGAGAAGAGTTTTCAGAAGTGAAAGACTCGACTCGCTATAGTCCTAATTTTGACTTTACCTGACGGTTCAGATGGATTTATTTATATTGTGATGCTTTTGGAGTTAGCTTGGGGTGTGTTTTAATGCAGATAGGTAAGGTTGTAGCCTATGCCTCTAGACGGCTTAAGCCCTATGAAAATAAGTATCCCACTTATGATTTTGAATTAGCAGTTATTGTGTTTTCCTTAAAGATTTAGAGGCACTTTGTATGGGTTGCATGTTGATGTATTCACTGACCACAAAATCCTGCAGTATGTGTTTTTATAGAAAGACCTGAACTTGTGTCAGAGAAGGTGGTTAGAGTTATTGAAAGATTATAACATGAGCATTTTGTATCATCCGAGAAAGGCCAATGTAGTGGTAGATACCCCCAATAGGTTATCCATGGGTAGTGTTGCTCACGTTGAGGATGGTAAGAAGATGTTAGTCCAAGAAGTTCATCAACTTGCCAGGCTAGGTGTCCGCTTGGTTGATTCGACTGAAGGTATTGTATGGGTGTAGAATAGTTTAGAGTCTTCTTTAGTTTCTGAGGTGAAAGAAAAGTAGGACAGAGATCCCAGTTTAGTTAAACTGAAAGATTCAGTCAGGGACTAGAAAGTGAAGGTTTTCTCTCAAGGGGGGGATGGTGTGTTACGCTGTCAGGGTCGACTTTATGTGCCAGGTATAGATGGATTGAGACAGCCCAGAGCCGATAGAAATCTTATGCAGATGTGAGAAGGAAAGACCTTGAATTTGAGATTGATAATTATGTGTATTTGAAAATCTCTCCCATGAAAGGGGTGAAGAGGTTTGGTAAAAAGGGGAAGCTTAGTCCCCGATATATTGGTCCTTACAGAATCTTGAGTCATTTCGATAAGGTAGCTTATGAGCTTGAGTTGCCTGCAAACTTAGCATCAGTGCACCTAGTATTTCATATATCCTTGCTAAAGAAGTACATAGGTGACCCAGCAGTTGTAGTCCCCGTAGAGAGTGTACATGTTTAAAATAGTCCCTCTTATGAGAAAGTCCCAGTCGAAATCCTTGATCGTCAGATTTGCAGACTAAGAAACAAAGAAGTTCCTTTGGTCAAAGTTCTTAGGGAGAATCGGTTCGTTGAGGGAGCTACTTTGGGAGCACAGGCAGACATACGAACCAAGTATCCTTACCTCTTCTCTACAAAATTAGACTCAGCCTAAGGTAACAGTCTTCCTCAGATTTACTCTATTCCATGCTTAGTTACATTTGTATAACATTCTCATATCATTCATGCATTCATGAAACAGTTCAGTCATGTGTCATGTCTCCAGAATTTAATCATGTTTCAGTTATGCATGTCAGTGTAAGTATAGTTCCTCTCAGTTCAGTCAGTCATATTCAAGGACGAATATTCCCAAGGGGGAGATATAGTAAGACCCCGTAAAGTCCTAGTCATTTCAGTCTTATATAGCATGACAAAAGAGGTCCCATACTTAGAAAATTTCAGCGAAGTGTTTACACTTAGTCTCATTTTTGGCCTCAATATTTCAATGGCATCATTTATGATCTTTCTGACCTTAGATTGTTAATTTTTAAATTGATTCATGATCAGGGCTGTCAATAGGTCATATTGGGTGAGTTTTGGAATTTTTGAACATCGTTTGAGTCATGTTTGGATGGACAAAATAGCAAGCCAAAATGATTTTGATGCATTGTATTGGCTATCGCGTTGACACTATCGATGCGACATGTCGGGATCGCGTCGATCCTATCGATACGGAGCTGGGCATAATTTATGTATTAAGTTAAGGGTTTGTGGGGGAAAGGGGGTTATTTTCCACCCATCTTAACCCACCTATAACACAAAATTAAGGATCAAAAGGGGAAAATATACTCATTTTTTAACAAAATACTTTCGAGAACAAGCCTAGTTTCTTCAAATTCAAGTTCAAGTTTTAAGAATTCACCAACAACTCGCACAAAATCTATAATCAAGGTATGTTAGGTGTTCATCCTTGGGTCTCCTTCCACCCTTAGAGTTCAAGAATCCTTTTTAAATCTACAAGTTTTCAGATTCATGATTTACATGCGCAAATTGGATTGTATTGATGTTTGTTCTATTGTATAGGTTTCAATTCAAGATTTAATTATAAGTTTCATGAACATAAGATAGCACGTATGTTGATTGATGTAATTCCCATGTTATAACTTTGAACTTGTAATTTTAAGTTGTAGCCATGATGCTTATGTGTTGGTCATTATCATGTGCATTAATCATGCTCTCTAAGTGTGTGATAAAATATCCATATGAGTAAATTATGCATGGTACCCTATTTTTGCGTTGCTAAAGTTGTGATATGTGTTTATATATTATGCTATCGAGTCCTGGGGGTATTTATTATCCAAAATCTAGTTGTTTACTTAGTTGCAGTAGTTACAGAATAGCCTCAGTAAAGGTCAAGAACGCTAATACTTAGTCAGTTTACAAAGCTCAGTGAACTCAGTCCAGTTCAGTCAGTCAACATGATAGCGTCAGTTCAGTCAAGCCTAGTATAATCTAGTGATCATTTTAGTGTTGATTCATTTGGGAGTAGGATTCAGCACCGAGTGAACCTAGAGATGGAGGCATTCCTACCAGCAAAGAGTTTGACCCTTAGTAGCAGTCTCTGTATTACAGAACTATATAGCCAGCATAAGGTAAGTCATCCTCCTGCCATACTAGGGTTGATGCCATCATATATATATTTCATGAGTATTCCTACGAGATTAAGGTTGACCCAGTATTGTTAGTATCCCGTGGCAAGGTGATAACACCTTTCCAACTAGGGTTACAGATTTGACCCCAAATTAGTCTATGTCGGGGTATGTCGGTTAGATGAATACTCCCACTGTTACAATTCAATTTCAGTACTCAGTAAAGAACTCAGTCAGTTCTACTGAACTATGGCTATTAGTTATCAGTTACTCAGCCATCAAAATTTAGTACTCAATTTCTGTATAATCTCAGATACACGATGCACACCTATATGCACAGTATTGCATGTTCAGTATGTTCAATAGTTACGATTTTGCATGTACTCACGCCTAGTTAGTTCGTGATGTTCATTTAGTCAGTTATCTTTTCATGCATATGAACCCATGTATATCAGTCTTACCTTACTTAGCATACCAGTACATTTTATGTACTGACGCATACTTTCTCTTTTAGGATATGATGTCTCATATCATAGGTTCGGATGCTCGGGTTCTTGATCGTACTTAGCAGCTCAGGCTATCAGCAGTAGATATAGTGGTGACTCTTCATATTTCAAGGACAGATTTTATCTATTTCCGTATTTCAGTAGTTCAGTAGTTATTTCAGTCGGATTTAGTTGGGGGTTTATCCCATCAACTCCATATTCAGGTAGTTAGAGGCTTTCAGACTAGTATAGCCAGTTATTCAGTTTTCAGATGTTTTTATCATTTATATTCAGTTATTATTTCAGTATTTTGAGAACCTTATGGCACTTTCAGATTTCTTTCGCAAATATATTTCAGTATTATGTTCAATGCTCACAGCAGGTACCAGTCATGAATTAACTTGTGGTTTTTTGATATTGTAAGCACCGTGTGACACTCAAGGTGTAGTATCGAGGCGTTATAATTTCTCAGCTTAAAAAGAAAATTGGTGTTAAGGTTATTTCATCTGTTGATCCTCTTATATATTCTAATGAGAGGCAACCTTTAATACATCCTGCAGTTATACTAGAAAGAAAGATGGTGAAAAGAGAGAATCATGTTGTGACTTAGGTCTTAGTTCAGTGGGTCAACTTATTGCTAGAAAAAGCCATATGGGAAGATTATCAGTTCATCAAATCTCAATTTCCATAATTTGTTGAGTCATGAAGACAAGAGCATTTTTTAGAGTCATGAAGACAAGAGCATTTTTTAATAAGGATAGAATATCACAAAATCAGTTTGCGTTTAATTAATAGTTTTATGAATTCTCTTTTAGCCCGTAAGTTTTTAATCCTGTTATTTTAGCAATTGCACTTTTGTCCAGTTTTTATTGCAATTAAGTCCCTCATTTTTGTTAGGAGAGAGGACTCATGTCTTAGACTTGTTTAGAAAATCTCATTTCCTAAATATTCGTTGTATTGCTCATTTGAAGATTATCCAAAATTATAGATTATTCTCTTTCCCTTTTCTCTCCTCTCTCTCCTCTCTCATAACTCTGATAACAAGAACTTCCTCTTGTTACAGAATGTCCTTAGCACCCCACCTTGTACATAGATAGACTGTTAAAATTTTATGTCTCAGCTTTATATAGTCGAAATGCTATGTTGGTAGGACCATTCTGCAGTTGCACTTGAGTTTTTTCTTTGTATAAACCACATAAATCCCTCTATAGTGAAAGTATTTACATATAATCACGTCAGGCTTTCTCTCTTCCTAAATTGTAAAATATACTTATACATTAGGTAGGCTCTTATACATTGCTGCAATGTATGATAAAACAGATTTGCCTATATTTATGGAAAGAGAAATTAGATACTATCTTTCTGTACCTTAATTAACGCAATTAATTACCTATCATTATGTGGTGTATGATTAAATATAGTAACTGAAATTTAAATTCAAAAAAATTATTAAACATCACTATTAATTGTTCTCATTTATAATATTTTATGTTGTTTATTAATTTTAACAAATAAAAAGGTCTTATTATTTTCTTCTTGTACTATTTTTTGTAGTAATTAATTACATAAATAATAATAAAATATAATTTAATTAAAACCTTTTTAAAAATTATGTAACAACAACATAAAATAATATAAAATCTAGTGGGAGTATTTGTTTTTATTCTCTTTCCTTTACCTTAGGTGGAGTAATATTAATATGTATGGATTATCTGTGTTCACACTAATATGATCCATTAAGCTCCTAGAAATTAATTTTCAAAGTATGTTTTGATGAAAGAAATTATCTTTCATTCACGGAATCATATAAATTTATTGTAAATAATTTAAAATTCATGAAAAAAATAAATATCAGTTAACAAAATAGTTAAGTGAGAACAATATATATCCAAATAATACAGTTGATATATTAAGTTTTATTATTCAATATGTGATGTATTTATTGAATCAATGCAAATAATGAATAAGTTGGAATTTAAAAGATAACATTATACAACAATTGCACATGTATGTGGACACATTATACATTTAAAAAATAATATGCGGTAGTGTATAATGTCATACTATACATTTAAGTATTAACATTAAACATGTATACTTTTGCATCCTTATCAAAAAGTATAATTTAACCTTATACAATATTAATACTTTCTAATTATATAATACCAAATAATACATAAAATGCTTGTTAAATGTAATAAAAACTTCTTAATGTATAACATAATAAAATATATAGCAGAAGAATTATATTATACATTAGTCTTTTAAAAATAACTAATGTATAATGTTTGATATATTATAACTTATACATTAAAATATGATTTTTTAAAATGTATAATATCACACTATACATATAAAATATTCACCTTATACATTAATATTCTACAAGATTATAATAATTTTAAGAAAAAATTAGTGTTATTGTAACATTACATTGGCTACACGATAATAAGAAAAAAGAATGATTCAATTTCCTATATTACGTGAATTGAAAATGTACATCTTCAATTCCAATTATAAAAGTGACTCAAATAGGAGGGGGGTGAGAGAGTATTAATATTACATTATCTTGATTGTAGGCGTAATAAAGAAACATATATATGGAGCAAAATTCAGTGTACTAAAATAGGAGCAAAATATGGTATTTTGATATGTCTAAGGGGATGAGAGAGAAAGAATGAATTTAAGGGATTTAAGTAATTACTTTGAAATTTTTGTAATTTCTTTTTCAATATGAGATTTTATGTAATAGGGTAAAATTACCTTGTGTATACATGTAATTTTTAGTTTCTTTTAGTGCCCTCCTATCCTTAAACTTCAATTATTCTTTTGGTCACTTTTATTCGTTTGCCATCTTAATAATAGATTTTTATTTATTATTTTTAATATATTAAAAAAAGATAATTATTTTTTATATTTTATTATTAACATTAATTTTTTATTTCTTAAATTATTTTTCGAGACATAGTAAGCTAAGTATTAATTAATTAATAGAAGTTGTGGTAAAATAATTATATTAATTACTATTCCCTCCATTTTAAAAAGAATGAATTATTTTTCTTTTTAGTTCGTTTACAAAAGGATGATCCCTTTCCTTTTTTGGTAATACTTTAATTTTAACTTTTCACATGGCATGTTTATGACCACAAAATTAAAGGGCATTTTGGTATATTTGACATAACTTTAATTTAAGGTCACAAGATTCAAAAGTTTTCTTTATTTTCTTAAACTTTGTGTCAAATCAAAGTAGATCATTCGTTTTTACGCAAAAAGAGTATTTTTTTTTAATAAGTTGTCCAATATGTGACAAGTATTAAAGTGAATAGATGGAGACATGTATAAATAACTCACGTGCTTTTTGTTGATATGTCATATTTTCACTTGTTTTTTTTCCATGTCATCGTGTCTGAACTCGACGCGGCTTCTATTCTTTGACTAATGAATTTGAGGGGTTTACCAAGTACAAATTCCAGTAAGCATTCAACTGGCTGTACCTTAATAAAAGATATTTAAAAGAAAATTTGGAAAAAAACTTAAAAACTGGGTATACTTCGTCCAAGTTTACTAGTTTACGCCAGCCTAGAACTCCTTTGTTCCTAAATATTTTATTATAATATTTTTTAATTTTAATCGCCATGCCTCCTTAACTCTTCATAATTGTCCTCCGTAATTTCAAGGTATTATTTTTGCTTATCTTTATGTAATCCTAAATAGAAGATGGAAAGTTATATTGTATACATTTGAAAATACTTGAAAAAATAAGAAAGTTTTTCCTTTTACCACTCTTTATACATTTGAAATAATTGTACATTTCTTATGTACAATCAATTTCAATATTATTATTTTTTTAATTTAATTTAATTTTATAATATATGTTATTTTTTTGGTAATATAATTGTTTATAATCACAATGTAAGTACGTTAATCATAATCTGCATGGAATTTATTTTCTTTTGCCATTATTGTGCAAAAATTTTGTCGGGAGAATTTTTTTAATCTCAATAATTTCTGAAAAATAACAGTCACGTGATTAGCACAATTCACACATCAATATAATAAATTGAGAAAATGAATATTTAATGATTATGATTGGAAAAGAAGAAGTGGTTCAGATGGTGGTGAAAAGTGAGACAACGTGAGGGAAAACAAAGTTGGAGAAGAAAAATATGGTGATAACTGATGAGATCATCAAAGGGTAACTTTAGTCAAAGGGACTCAAGAATTGGGGAGCAGCTACAGTGAGAACTAATTTAGGGCAATCACAATGTTTATTATAAGCAAATTTACAAAAAAAGTACCCTTCTAACTACCAAGCACACATGTTCTGCGTGCTTATCCACATTTATAAGATAGTAGAATATTGATATTATTTATGTTGGTAGTATTGTGATAATATTATTTCTTATATATTATTAGTTTGATGTATTAGCTTTGTTAGAACATGCACAACGGAAGCAATAATTTTACAGTGTTAACAACTTTCATATAATCTAGATAACGTAATCAAAACGGAAATAAAAAAAACTTACATCTTGAAGCTTTCACAAAATTCGTTCAACACCTTGCTTGTCAGGACTGCGACCTTCTGTTATTTCCTAACTAACTTTTGCAATCAAACTTGTGTGGGCAAGTGGATTTGTACTTTTGAAAAGGATCATCATCTTTTTGTCAACTTATCTCTATTTATCTCAATCTTTCATTCAAGAAGGAAAGGGAAGAGACAGATATTTCAGCCTTTAAGCTGATTTAATTACTCATAATGGACAACACGCTTTTTTTCCATCCTTAATAACTCTATTAAGAGCAAAACAATGTTTTCAGCCTTTTAAAGTCAGTGCTTATTGATCATTAAGCTGATTAATGGTACCATAATAGGCCAAAAGTTTTTCATTATTTTCAGCCTTTTTAAGATAATGTTTATTGACCATTAAGCTGACTTAATGGTCCCACAATGAGCAAACATTTTTCATTATTTATAGTCAGAAGTATTATTATTCTTATAGAAGATCAGTAAATAATATTACTTCTTTCATTAGTCTCCTTTTCTTTTTCAAAATTGATTAGTTAATCAAGTAAAGAAGGGACCGTAAATTACTTAAGTGAGGCGTCCAATTATTATATTAATTTGGTCGTGAATGAATTATTATATCATAATAAATTACATATTATTCCACTAAAAATTTGTAATTGCACTTCTCGATCTAATTCAAAATCTACCATCACATCTTATTTAACTCCCCTTGTAAGAATTATCGACACCAATCAATTAAATTAAATTTTCTAAAAAATTTAACTCGTTGATTAATTTATTCCTTTATTTATAATGCTTAACTTATTTCACATAACGGATTTAAAATCCACCTGCAGAGTTTTCACGTGAAAACTTATAAGCAACCATAAAGAGGTGTCTTTTATCTCAAGTCCGAGACATGGTTCTATAAACTAGTTAATATTTCACTAAGTAATTTGTCATCATCCAACCTATTAGGAATATATTGACTCATAAAAGAGTCTCACCTTTTAATAGATTAAAATGACAAATCAAACCACATAGATCATAATAATTATATCAAGATTAACAGTATAAGTACATGTAATGGACTAGAGAAATCGTTTATTAATATGCAGAACATAAACGAATATCTCTAATTAGTCAATTCAATACATATGAAATGTACTAGCACAAATAGTTGGAATATTATCATTCTTATAAGTAAGATCAAATTAAATTTAATCTTGTGCTACAATCATCAAAATGTTTGTCCTACCTCATCTTTGATTGTGAACATTAATTTATTACTTATAAGAACCAATAATTTTAATCTTTCGCGCATGAGTTAAAATACTCCATACACAAAATTGTCTACTATATAAGTAAAGAATACACATGTTAACACAATGATCTATTCAAATAAAGATATTATTAATATAAGAAAATGTCTTTACATGGGATGAAAATATAATACTATAACACAAACTACATGGTTAATAGTATATTCCAACAATCTCTCACTTAGACTCATAACCATGAACGTACAATTTTAACACCCATTTCTTCCACAGGCTTATCAAAAACCTTCTAAGTTAAGCCCTTTGTAAATGGGTCCGTCAAATTATTCTTCGACTCAATCTTCAAAACTCTTACATCACCATTTTGAGTTATATCCCGAATCAAGTGATATTTTCTCTCAATATGCTTACTTCTTTTATGGCTTCATGGTTCTTTTGAGTTCGAAACTGCACCATTATTGTCACAGTAAAGTAGTGGTGGTGGTGTTTGCACTAAAGGAACAACTCCAAGCTCTTTTACAAATTTATCGAACCAACCAGCTTTTTTAACTGCCTCAGAGGCAGCTACATATTTGGCTTTGTAATGCCCTGAGTCTGTACTCCGGACGCTACACCGTGTTAATGACCCCAAAGTACAACCAGTTAATCCATGACTGGTACCTGCTGTGAGCACTGAATAATAATAACACTGGAATAACAATATAACTGAGATAAATGTGAAAGTTAGGCTGTAAAGGCCATAAGGTTCATAACTGAAAACCAATACTGATTACTAATAACTGAATATTGAAATATTTGTCTGAAATACTATAGTCTGAAAGCCTCCAACTGTCGGAACACGGAATTGATAGGACAAGCCCCAACTAACTCCGACTATTGAACTACTGATAAACTGGAAAATATTTCTGTCCTCGAACTATGAGGACTCACCGCTAAGTATGTTGCTGATAAGCTGGGCCGCTAAGTACGGTCAGGAGCCCGTGCATCTGAATTTATGATGTAAGACATCATAGTGCAAAAGAAAAGTATATGTTAGTACTTTGAATGTACTGGTATGCCAAGTGAGGTAGGATGATATGCAAGGGTTCATATGCATGAAAAGTAACTGACTGAATGATATAGAGTAACTGAATATAAGAGTACATGGATAACTAATACTACGAAAATCACTGTGTATGCAATACTGTACATATACGTATAGACTGTAACTAAGCTTTTCTGAAGCTGAACACTGAGTTCTAATAACTAAGTAACTGATATCTGAAGTTACTGATAACTGAATTACTGATACTGATTGACTGTGTCTTACCGTCCTGATTCTGTAAAACTGAACTGAGTTCTAATCTGAAGACTGAAACTAAAACTATGGGAGGTAATTATCTAACCAACATGCCCCAAATCTGAGTTGATAGGGGTCCAACCTATGACCCCAGAGTTGGAAGAGTGCTAATACCATGCCACGAGTACTAACACTGGTTGTGGAGTCAGTCCTAATCTAATGAGTGATCCCGAAGAATGTCAGTCCTATCTAACAGGTGACATCTCATAACCTACGTTTTCTATGTAATTCTGAAACTTAGGGATTACTTCTAGGGACCCAGTCCTAGCTAACGGGTGAGACCCCATCCCTAGGCTCACTCGGTGCTAAATTCTACTCCCAATTGAAAGACACTGAACTGAGTATACTAAACAGGACTGGATTGATACTTGAGATTACTGAGTTTTCCTGAGTTTTATAACTGACTGAGCTCTACTGAGTTCTGTAATTGACTGAGAGTACTATTGATCATGACATGACTGAGATTTTGTTACTGACACTGGCTCTAGGTACACAGCTAAATTGTCGGGTATTAAATACCCCCAGGACTTGATAGCATCAAAAGTTAAACATAGCATGATCATAAAGGCATAACAATACTTGCTTGCTAACAATGCACTCATTTAGACACTCTGTCAAACACTTGATATACATGATCTTGTGCATAAATGGAATCACATATTAACATGTCATATTTTCATTAGTCAAATCATATAAGCATTTTATCAAATACTTGCAATACAATAACTTATACATGAATGGGGAATACACGTTAGCATGCTACAATGGCATTATCTCATTCTCATAGATAAGTTATCAAATACACGGGAAGCATACTTGGTTCATTAAATCATAAGTACTTAGAGTTAATATGGTTACAACAATCAACTTGCAACTGGAAGGGTTTATCATGAATATCATGTAATTCAACACATACTAGGATCAATTCTTGGAACTTATAATATAAATCATGGATTAAACCCAACAATAACATGAACATGAATTCAATTCAACCAAATCATGAAAATCATAAATCTGAGATCTTGCGTATTTAAAAAGAGGTTCTTGGACTTCATGGGTGAAAGCAACCTATGAATGAACACCTAACATACCTTGGTACTTGAATCTGTAAAGACTGATGGTTCGTTCTTGAAGATTTTATCTTGAAATTAAAAGCCCTAGGATTTGTTCTTGAGAGAATTTGAGAGAAAGTAAGCATATTTTGCTTATTGAGAGCTAAATTTTATGTTTTAGGGGTTGATTAAGGGTGAAAAATAACCCATATAGCCCTCAGGATGCGACTTTCAATGACTAAAAATGTGTTTAGTGACACGCAGACCAACGTGCCACATCGATGGGATCGACGTTGTGGCCGATGTGCCACATCGATGGGATCGACGCTATGACCGACGTGCCGCATTAAGTTTGCGTCGGATCACTAGAATTGACACTGGGAACTGGAAAAAATATTTATTAATGCTATAGTCGATGCGGCGCATCGAGATTGCATCGATCCACTGGTTTGGACTCCCAAACTTGATTCAAATGAGGTCCAAAAAATCTGAAACTTGACCGGAGATACCTATTGACATTCCTGATCATGAATCAGCTTAAAAATCAACATTTTAAGGTCATAATGGTCATGAAATAAGATTTCCAACTTACGAAGGCTAAAATACCTCTAAGTATAAACACTTAGCTGAAATTTCTAAGTCTGGGACCTCTTTTCAAGCTTTAACGGACTGAGTTAAGCTTAGAATTTTGTGGGGTCTTACAATATCTCCCCTTGGGATCATTCGTCCTCGAATGAGATTGACTAAGCTGAGAAATACTGATAGACTGAGTTTACACACTAAAAATGCATGTCTAATGCATGAAACGCATGACTGAAACTACTGATAAGCTAAGTTTTCAAAATAAACATACATATCTAATGCATGAATACATGACTGAACTGATTCATGAATGCATGACTGAATATGCAACGGTAATGGATACCAAGTTTATAACTATAACTGCATATAGATCTAAGACAATCTAAGAAAGACTATTATCTTAAGTTAAGAATACTGATAAACCTAAGATCATTTACTAAACATGCATGAACGGGAACTTGAGAACATAACTGAGCCTGAAACGCGATACATGAACTGAATATCATAAACTAAACTGAGTCTCTGAATTCATGGCTTAAAAATGAGATTGGAACCTGTGGTTCCATTTATGAGTACCCATGAAGAGAAGATGGAAGGTTTAGGTCATGAAATCTTAAGGAATTATAGTGCATCTTCCCCTTAGGACATTATGTCCCCTCAAGAATGCTAACTTGGTTGAGATACTGATGAAAAGCTGAGATAATGCATAGGGCATCTACAAACTGAATCATAACTGGATATCGAGGATCTAAAACTGAGGCATGATACATGAATTGAGCTGAACCCGTAACTACTAGGTTGCCCCATCTTGGAATGGTTACATTCATGTGACTCGGGTAGTGCGATTTGATGGAAAGGTAGGAAACCAAACCATACAAACTTGTCTGCCTCACTGCTAAACTAAATTGCTGGATTTGCAGAATAATTCATGCTGGAAACTTATACTCGATTGGAGCCTTTATTTGACACCCTTTCTATAGAGTTCTAATGGCTTTAGGGAGCAAGGAATCTTGGCATGGGCTGAATAAAATATCTGAATAAGAAATCACATTCTGACTAAAAATCTGTAGTGTGAGGCGAGGCCTACAAAACATCATATAAGCCCTATGCACTGCATCTACAAATTTTTCAAGCTTAGACATATCCCTCGAATACCCGCTCAACTATATTCCCTATCTTAGTATGGTGCTTCATCTGAGACTACTGAAAATATTCACATGGGTGCTGAGCACAAATGCATAAACATACTAACTTATCTGATTAACTGAATGGCTGATAGTTGAATACTGGTCATATAATATTGAATTGTACTTAACCTGAATAACTGGACTAAAACTATAAAGTATTATGCATATGAGGTAAGGACTGACTGAGTAACATAAGATAATTGAGCATGGATTTATAAAAACTGTATTATTTAACAATGCACGACCAAACATATAACATGATTCGAAAATATTCTATAAACTAAGGTACTAAAATACTAATAATTGTACGCTATGGTCAAGAAAACCTGAAACTGAACTGAGTTACTGATCTAATTACTAAACTGAGACTATAACTAAGATGGTAACTGAGACTATAATTGAGATTGAATACTGAGTTCTGATAACTCTACCTACTGAGGTCTGATCATTCTCCTACTATGTTCAAGCCTACTCAAATCTCCAAAATGTATTTAGCCACTTACACATCAACATGACATTCAAGCCTATCTTCATAACTACAGCCTTGTGTAAAACAAGCATACAATAATATTTTCTTATCATGAAACACTATACCAAACTTGACACTTAACTGAGGCCTGAAGGATAGAATAGCAACACCATGGATTTATTAAGAGATTTAAACTGAGGATATACATAACATAATCTAAACTTAGCCGACTGTTAGGAGTGTAGCATGAGTCATAGGAACTGAGCATACTGTAAAGCATGACATGAGTACATGAGTCATGAGCTGCATGACCTGAGTTTGGAGTTTCGATATTCATGAAACATGACTTATAATACTGAGTAAACTGGAACTACTCATACTAGGAACTGTACGTGTATATGACTTTCGATAATGTGCACGAATATAAGCTATGATCATAAAGTTTACATATAAGGCATGGGTAGTTATCGTGATAGCTGAAGTATAAAACTTTTCATTGAGGTAAGGACGGATTGTGCATCAACCTCTCCAACTGCTTTTCTACACATACTGATATTACTACTAAAATCTAAAAGTCTGACTTGGTTACTGGTTCTACCATCTCCCCCTTAGCTTAAAGCCATTTTTCTAAGTCTATGAGGCACTTAATAAACTCTAAATTGAACTGAAACCACTTTTCTCTATAGTCTGAGATATGACAATGCTCATAAACACTAAACTCATTCTGAAGGACTACTCTTGATAATATAAGGTCCACTTCTACTACTTCCTTCAGATACATAATTCTTAGCTTTCTATTGCCCCAATAATCATCATATTACCACCTCAACACTGACTAACTTATAATTCTCAACTTCTCTTTCTACTAGTTCAATCTAGAGATTCGAACTTAAATCAACTGAAACTGAGGTACTACCCCTTCATTCAATGATTGGTCCATCAGGAAACTGAAATGGAACGACTCAACTCCATTACTGAAATTAATTGAAGGGATTTTTCTGAAATAATATAATCGAGAAATTTCTATATACTCATCTGGCTGGAATAGATTTACCTACTGGGGTAGGTACTAAAAAAAGTTTTGTTAAGATTTCTAGTCTGACTTAAAGTTGGCTGTTATGCAAGTAGTTATAAAAAACAGAGAATCTCCTGGATCTAATAAGGTATGAATATGTAAATAAAAGATCTATAACGTACCAGTGACCACATCAAGAGAATTTTCCTAATTTTGTCTGGACTGAAGTGCATAAAGCCGATTTGGGTGTTGCCCACTGGTGGCACTAGAAGTGGTATCCTGCTGATTCAGGCGACCGGACTGAGCTGAAGGACGGTTGTACTGACCTTATGAACCTGGCTGAGGACAATCTCTTACTTTATGGTTTGGCTTGCCAAACTCGAAACATACGTCACTGCCAAATTTACACACACCCTTATGATTCTTACCATATTCCTCGCAAAGTGGATGGGTACGACCACTGCTTACACTACCCTAGATTTTGGAGCCTGGCGCCCCATCTCAACGGTCATTTTTGAATTTTGGTACTGGTGCCTTGACTGAAAGTGGAAATAGGGCTGAGAATCCCTGATGGAACTGGGAGAGGTTACTACCTTGGCTTAGAATTATTTGTTTTGGCCCTCTTATTTTTCTTACGCTCCCCTCCCTCACTTTGCTAAGTGAAAATCAAAAGCCTAGATAGGACAAAAGTTTGTAAATTATTCTAAGCAACTACTGAATAAGCTAAGGTAGTGAAAGTAGCTCTGAAATCTACATGAGAGACATGCTCGTCTAGAGGATCTATCTGAACGCACTACAAAAAACAAGTCAAATTGCGAGGGT
The DNA here is from genome assembly GCF_002878395.1 of Capsicum annuum. Classification (NCBI taxonomy): domain Eukaryota; kingdom Viridiplantae; phylum Streptophyta; class Magnoliopsida; order Solanales; family Solanaceae; genus Capsicum; species Capsicum annuum. The sequence goes on from NC_061112.1 coordinate 52,391,575, forward strand.
TTATTTACAAGGGTTATTTTAACCTCTGCAAAATTATATTAAATACGGGGTTAAAAATATACCGCTAAAATTTATATATTTGCGGGGGTTTTAACCCCCGCTATCCATCCAATAAAAATAGCGCTACCTCAAAAAATATTTTCCCTTTTTTTTCACAATATCCCCCCCAAAACATTTCTCTCTCAGATTTCCCCCCAAAATAGAACTAATTAGAGTTTATAGGTACTCCAATCAGCCATTTCCCTATTAAAAACCCTAATCCGGTGGCTGAATATATAAAGCCTTATCTGAAGCACATTTGTTTTCTCCTTTGTACAAGAAAGAGCTAGAAGAAAGAAAGATGGTGTCACTGAAACTACAGAAGCGGTTGGCAGCGAGTGTACTAGAAATAGTATGGTAGGGTAAAGTATATATATAACTAGAAATAATGTTCCATTTTCCTCCTTTCATAAAACCAATACCATTTCAAAAAACTCAACGAAAGAGGAATTTGGATTTTAATTTTGGGTTAATTCAAATTTCAATCAGCTCTGTGGATCCAAATTCGGGTTAAGTTCTTCAATTGGGAGATTATTTGCTTCGTCGGAACCCTAATTCACTTCTCCGATCTCTTCGAAACAATCGAGTATGCTTTTCTTCCTACTTCAGAATTTGAATTCCTCTCTATTATAATTTTGTAACTTTTTTTCGATTAAACAAGTACTTTGGTATTTCTTTTTTGTTAAACAAGTAATTTGGTACTTTTTTTAATTAAAAAAGTAATTTATTTTTTTTGATTAAACAAGCAATTTGTTTTTTTTGATTAAACAAGCAATTTGTTTTTTTATTAAACAAGTAATTTGATTTTTTTTTTTTGAATAACCAAGTAATTTGGTAATTTTTTTGATTAAACAAGTTATTTGGTACTTTTTTTTTTACTAAACAAGTAATTTGGTATTTTTTTTAGATCCTAATGAAGGCAATGAAATCTTCATGGCCAACTCCAGTATGTCAACACTCTTTACTCTTTTTATATTATGTTTTCTTTACATCTAATGTAGATTTTGATTAATATTTTTGTATATATTTACTCTATATCCTTTAAGTTTTCTTGGATTCTTATCATCACCTTTTGATTTATTTGCTAATTATTTTTTTTTACTTTTAAGGTGTACTGTAAGAAAGAGTTTGTTATTGTTAGATATGATTGATTTTGCAAGGAAAGTTATATTCTTTGAGTTTTAGTGAATAGATTGCTTGATATTATTGCATACTAGTGTTTGTATCTTCAACTTCTATTGCAATCCGTATTGAGCTAAGGATCTATCAGAAATAATATCTTTAACTCCATTTGGAGGGGGGTAGGGTCTGCACACACTGAGTATGTTGTTGTTGTTGACTATAGATAGATTTAGGGAATTGCTAATTATCTTATTGGAAATAGAGTTATATGAATATGGGGGATTTTTGTAGTAGTTTTAAACTGATATGGGGTTAAGGATAATTGAAAGATTAATTGATAGCTTAGAATTTGGTCATATAAGTGTTGTAGCGGTAAATTTACAAATTTGTTATAGTTGTTTTAAGCGTATGTGCATCTTCTTCATGGTTTAGCAGACATTAATGGTCTTAACACAAGGAATTTCTCATAAAGAATACTGAATATGATTGGATTGTGATAGTTTTGGTATAAGTTTGATTGGTCTCAGCTGTTGTTATAAAAATTAGCTTATCGATCATTCTTTGGCAGTAAAAGCTAGGAGGCACTTCTTACTCTCCATCCTTTTAAATTCCACTATGTGCAAGAATATACCCAAGTCATGGATCTAGGTTCTTCTTTATTTATGTACTGTCTCAATATGTAATTGTTTTAGTATTTTACCTATTTGTGGCTTCCTTAGTGATAAACATTTTACATTTTTGATTTGTTCTACTAATTAAATATCACAAGTACGACAACTTGTGACATTTTCTATAACTGGTCCCAGAAGAATCTGGTATGATTGTTTCTTGCATCATGCTGCCAAGGAACTGAGAATCCCAAATGTTGATTGTCTTTGGCATGGTCAGTTGGTGAAAGTTCATTGTGTGTCTGTTGCCTAAGACTTGGTGATTTATTCGTAGTACATAAGACTCTTAACAACATTGCTCTTTATTGAGAATCACATCTTTGCAATTGGGTTCTCTGTTTGCCTAGTCACTCTTGATTAATCTAAACTATGTTTCCAAATATAGAATCTAAGACTTTGACATCGCTTGAAATGAATCCTAAAAAATTCAGCTACTTCATAACTTAGCAAATTTTGAACAGTTGAACACAAATATGTCATTTGTGATACTTCTCATTCCTAGAGTTATAATGTCTCTCCTCCCCACCAAAATGATTCGTACTTTACTTTCCAATACTTTGTAGATGTAGATGTTAGTGGTTTACATTTGTCTTTTGTCATAGGGGGTTGAGAATGTGTGTACCCAGCATCAACCTCTTCTATTCCAAACAATAGAGAACATCACCAGGGGGTGGTTGAGAGATGTGGACTACCCTTATGTAGGAAATCACTTTCAACAAGCTAGGTCAGTCAATTAAGCTATAATAATATTTCAAATTTTACTATTTCTGTACAATTTTCAACCTTTTTTCTAGTTTAAGTGGCCGAAGAGAATGAGTAAGTAGTACTTTAGCCAATTGACTTGTTTTTTATTTTATAACTTTAGCAGTTTGACATAGGAAGTACAACTACTTTCTCTAAATAATTCTAGCATTAATGAAATCTTTCTCGTAGTATCTTCGATACTAAAGCCACAATGTATGGTGATTGAAATTTATAATCTAGCCATTGTAGCGATCAGCAGCTTGGTACAGCTTCTCAGGTGCTACATCTTGATTTTATACGTCTTAAATAGGGGTTAATTGATTTCTTTCGTGGTTATGCTAATGCATTGAACAAAGTTAATTTTGTAAACCAACTAGAACCATTAACTTTTATTTATAACCAGTCGATTCCATTGTTTACATAGGATAGGCAGAAGCTGTGAAAAGAAAATAGAGGCACCATATGTTAACAGGGACTTTCTTTACAATCTCTATGAAGCCAACTACAAAATACATGGCTTATTCCACATATAACAGATATTCCCCAAGAGAAGCGTATGAAATATAGATTGTAATATGTTTATTAGTCCAACCATGCCACTCTGGACATTTATGTATCAATGTTTTGCATCTAACTTAATAAGCATACATACAGGATTGAAGAAATTGCAAATTCTGGAATTAACAGAGGTATTATTAATTCTTTTAAATTTCTTTTCATTGTGATTAAAATGTGGACGTTTGCCAATCTATTGCTGATATGCCAAGGTTCAAGTGCTTGCAGAAAAAGCAAAAATTAGATTCGTCGGTATCTACATCACAAGATACTAAATTCATCTAGAATTAGTTATGTTCGCTGTAACTTTAATTGTATTTGTATGTTTTAGTTAAAATATTTTATTCGAATAGGCAAAAGATATTAAATCATGTTCTTTTTTATGTTTATAACATAAAATACTTTAGTATTGGAATGTAATATGTCTAATATTGGTCATACAGTACCTATCACTCAATTTAGTATAGTCTTTTCTTTTGTGCTTGATGGTCCTCCACAACACATTACTCTAGTTTCTTGCCTAATCTTGTAAGCAACTTATTTTGTGCTTGATTGTGTTGATGTATGTTGAATGGTATTACCTGTATGATGAATTGTTTCCAGGTTCCTAGTTTGATATTACCTGTATGTTGAATGGTACTCAGGTTCCTAGTTTGATCAACTGATTGAGTTGTTTGAAACTGTAGCATAGAGTTGTTGATTGATCTATTTATATTTATTATGATGTTTTTAGTTGTAGGCAGATATAAATGTAATAATGACTAAAGTTTATCTAATTATTTTTATACTTTGCATTTTTATGTAGTCAAGTGATGCGGCTAGTGGACCCATTTTGCCCATGGATGCAAAGAAGACCAAGTGATGATAGTGATCCTAATGATAGTCGTTGGTTTCATTGCAAATTATCATGGATATTAAATTATGATGATGTATTTTGTGGTTGGAGTAAATCTTAGAATATTGAAGGTTTTGTGTTTAAATTTGATGTTGGAATTTGAAAATACTAGTTAATATTGAAAATTTAAAGTTTGAAAATGCTAATGTTGAAAATTTAATTTTGAAGTTTAATGTTCAATGTATTTTTGAGATATTTGTGAATTACAATATTTAATTAGTCATGTTGTGTTAATGATGTATGAATTAAATAAATATTGGATTGTAGGCTATGCCTAGAAGGAACAATTAAATTTGAGCTAAAATTAGAATTTATAATTTGTTTTTGAAAATTGATGGTTTTCACTAATTTTTTTTTAAATAAAAAAATTGCGGAGGTTTTAAACCCTCGCTATTTATCATAAAAAGAGTTAAATTTAGAGTAACGGCAGTCACCACCGCAAAATAACCCCCAAAAATTAATTATGGCGGTCGAAAAAAAACTATCACAACTTGTTTGTGACAGCTCGTATTATGGGGATTTTGGGACCTGCCGGAATTAAATTTTGCGGAGGTTTTAAACCCCTACAAATCTTAAAATTAACCCCGTAATTTGATTAGATTTTTTGTAGTGACGGGATGAGGTACTGACTGTTTTTCACTACTTCTTTTGTTAGCTTCTTTAGAAGGCATGTTCTGGAAGTATAAGGAAGAGATGAATTAGACTGAGAGTGTGACTCGAGCTCATGCTTACTCGCACGACATGAATACTGAAAGAAGGAAAAAATTTTCTAAAAATATCTCGTAGCCTCTTGTCCATAAGTGTGGCGCAATACGCACCCATGCACAAGACTCTACTTGATGTGGCTTTAAGACTACTTAGGACTCTATTGAACCTTAGGCTCTGATACCAAGTTTGTAATGCCCCGAGTCTGTACCTCGGACGCTACACGGTGCTAGTGACCCCGAAGGACCACCAGCTAACCCATGACTAGTACCTGCTGTGAGCAGTGAATAATAATAACACTGGAATAACAATATAACTGAGATAAATACGGAAGTTAGGCTGTAAATGACATAAGGTTCATAACTGAAAACCAATACTGATTACCGATAACTGAAAACTGAAACATCTGTCTGAAATACGCTAGTGTGAAAGCCTCTAACTGTTTGAACATGGAGTTGATGGGACAAGCCCCCAACTAACTCTGACTACTGAATTCTGATAAATTGAAATAATATCTCTGTCCTTGAACTATGAGGACTCACTACTAAGTCTGTTGCTAATAGGCTGGGCAGTTAAGTACGGTAAGGATCCCATCCATCTGAACCTATGATATAAGACATCATAGCGCAAAATAAAAGTATACGTCAGCACTTTGAATGTACAGGTATGCTAAGTGAGTAGGCTAATATGCAACGGTTCATATGTATGAACAGTAACTAACTGAATGATATAGAGTAACTGAATATAAGAGTATATGGATAACTAATACTACGGAAATCACTGAGTATACAATACTGTACATATATGTATAGACTGTAACTAAGCTCTTATAAAGCTGAGCACTAAGCTCTGATAACTGAGTAACTGATATCTGAAGTTACTGACAACTGATTTACTGATACTGATTGACTATGTCTGACAGTCCTAATTTTGTAAAACTGAACTGAGTTCTGATCTGAAGACTGAAACTAAAACTGTGGGAGGTAATCATCTTACCGACATGCCCCAAATCTGAGCTGATAGGGGTCCGAGTTTTGACTCCAGTTGGAAGGGTGCTAATACTATGCCACGGGTACTAACACTGGTTGTGGAGTCAATCCTAATCTAGCGGGTGACCCTTGAGATCAGTCTAAACTAGCGGGTGATCCCGGAGAATGTCAGTCATATCTAACTAGTGACATCTCATAACCTACGCTGGCTACATAGTTCTGAAATGTAACACCCCATACTTTTACTAGCATAAATTCATCCCTAGAAGGTTAAATAAAATCTTCCAAGATAGATAATATATTTTTTGCATAAAATTTTCAGATTTAGACTTCCCATTGCATGGGAAAATTGAATAAGATTTCCAACGATATAAGATTTGCCCAAATTCGATAATCGAGTGAGAATTTATGCCTATTTTAAGTTTCAATCGTAAAACACCATCACTTCTGTCATTAGAGCATCACAGAGAAGGTTTAAATGATGATTGTCAAATTCCAGTGGACCTCCGTAAGTCACGGAGAGGTCCAAATTCCCAATTTTCCCAGTCCAGTGAGACCTCGTGATACTGATGCGTCGCACCAATGGTCAAAACAAAAAACTAAAGGACACCGCGATGGTGGCGCGTCGCGGCATCTGCCCAGTTCCCATTTGTCAATTTCTAGTGAGCCACCGCAATCATGGCGCGTTGCGTTGACCATCCAGTTCACAAAAAGTTTATTTTTCCAGTTCCGTTTAAAAGATTAAAGGGGGTATTTTGGTCATTCTCCCAACCCATAATTCATTTTAAACAATGAATTAAAACTCTCCAAAGCACTTTACCTCCACTTTTCATCAAATATCTCTTAAGCAAAACCCTAGGTCATCAAACTTTCTCCCTAAGGAATCTAAATTCCTCCATTAATTTTCCTAAGAAATTCAAGATTTAGGATTCCCTAACAGGGGCTCCAAGAATTCATCTTCAAAGCATCAATAGGAATCCAAGATTCAAGTTTTTCATCAAAGATCATCAATTAAGGTATGTGGGGTTATGAACAAGGATACTCCTTTAATCCTTATGCCCAAAACTCGCTTTTAATTAAAAATTTTAGTTGATTTTATGTGATTTCCCATGAAATTGTAGTTAGGGTTTATACCCATTGTTGTTATTTACAATCTTATGAGATTTTCATTGATTTAGAAGTGGAATTACATGATTATATTCATATTTTTATGCATAGTGCAGTAAATTCCAGATTTTATGATGAATTATAAATGTATACGTATTATCAAGCATGAATTTTAAGATGTTTTAACATGAGATTGATGCATGGGTCATTAAGCCCTTATTAAAGATTGTTATGTCGAGATTTTTTGTACTATGAGCACCCTATGATAAGATTATTCTTAGATTATTGATAAAGATTTGACCTTTTCGTCTTAGAATAGATATGAAATCCACTTTACAGATTCAAATTACATATTTAGCTTTACAAAATTACAGTTTGTTTTCACTATAAACCATTAGACTATTTTAAAAGTGGATTTTCATCAGAATGAGCATATAGATGTTGTTTTGGGAGTAGTATTTAGCACCGAGATGGGTACATTACTATGGTTTCATACCCTAGAACTATGTGCCAACGTAGCATTTAGATTATTTCCACTTCTACATGGATGACAGATATATGATCACCCAGATAGGTTATACTCCCTGGCAAGAGTATGACTCTTCTCCCCAATGTGAGGATTCTTCCTTAGGAAGATGAAATGTTGGAATCCATGAATGCTCACATGGTTTATGTCGGTTAAGATAACCTCCCTTCAGATAAAAGATAAAGTATTTTTTTTAGATTTTAGAAACTAAGTGTAAAGGCTCACAAGCTTACTCAGATATTATTTTATTTGAGATTTCAGTTACAGGATTACACCTTTTAGTTTTCAGACATAAAAAGGTGAGCCATTTTCATGTAGTCTATATGACTTAAGAATAAGAACAGAATACAAATTTCAGAACTAAGGGTAATGGCTCACAAGATTCATAATAAATGCTTTATTGTTCATGATTTATGATATTCAGTTTTTAGATTACTCAAGCCTATGTGAGTCATTTACCTTTAGCATGCATTATTCTATAAATTATGATGATATTGTTTACTTATTGAATTCACCCCCATATACTCAGTACATTCTCAATGTACTGGTCACATATATGTATATGTTCTACATTGTCTCATAATATAGGTTCATAATATAGGTTCACGTGCTCAGTCTCAGCAGCGTGAGTGATTTTTGAGCATCTCATCTACATTTCTTCAGTTGGTGAGTCCTTATAGTTCGGGGACTTAGTTATTCATATTTTCAGTCTGTTAATAGATACTTTAGTATTCATCTCGAATAGTTTGAGTTGGCTTGGGCCTGTCCCAGTGACTCTCTAGTTTCAGTTAGTAGAGGCTTGTCGGACTACCAGACTTAGTATTCAGATTTTGTTTTAGTATTCAGATTTTTAGTATTTGTTTTATTAGGCTAACGAGATTACTATTATTAGACATACTCAGATAGTTTAGACAATTTTTCACATTCATTATGATCTTACATTCATATTTCCCCTATTTTGAGATTTAGATTTTGTAGAAAGCAACCAGGGTTAGCTCAGGACTACTTGTAGTTTAGAGCACCGTGTGGCATCTCGGGAATCAAATTTTGGGGCGTTACAAACTTGGTATCAAATCCTAAGATTTAGAGATTCCTAGGGAGTCAAACAAGCTATGTTACGTAGAGTCTTGATCATCGGTGTAAAGCGCACCACATCTATGAGCAAGAGGCTATGAAGCGTTTAGGAAATTATCTTTTTTATCATGATCTATCGTCTATTTAGAGTCTCTATCTGCATCTAACTCATGCTTTCACATAACAGAAAATGCCTCCTCATCGAGCTAACACATACAGAAATGATAACCAGCCACCTCAGCCAACAGATCCTTTGAATAAGAATGTGTCGCATGTAGAGTTTTGAACTGTCTTTCAGTCGCTAGCCCAAGCTGTGACAGCCAATGTTCAGGGAAACCATCAGGCTACAGTCCTACTTTATCAAGAAGGGGACTTAGACACAACCATAATATGAGATTTTATGAGGATTAACCCATCGGAATTCTTTGGGTCGAAGGCAGGTGAGGACCCACAGTTGTATCTTGATGAGGTGAATAAGATCACTTTAATTATGCATATTTCTAAAGAGGAAAGTGTAAAATTAGCATACTGTATGCTGAAAAATGTTGCTTATGATTGGGTAGTAATAGGGAAGAAAAGTAGAAGACAGAATGCAGCTCCCATAACTTGGCAGATTTTTCAGGATGCATTCTTAGATAAGTTCTTCCCACATGAGATGAGGGAAGCTAAGATAGAAGAGTTCATGAACCTAAGGCAAGGATCAATGATAGTAAAAAATTATTGCCTTAAGTTCAATCAGTTGTCAAAGAATGCCCCTGATCAGATGGCTGACCCTAGGTCAAGCATGAGTAAGTTTGTGATCACTGTATCTAGGTTGGTAGTTAAGGAGTGTAGGACTGCTATGCTCATTGGAGATATGGATCTTGCTAGATTGATGATGCATTCTCAGTAGATTGAGATGTTGAAAAAAAGAGAGAGAGTAAATAAGAAGGCTAGAATTGGGCAGTTTGATTATGGTCAGAATAAGTCTGGAGGAGGAAATCATTTGTAATTTCAAAATCGCTTATCTATGCCTGCATATCCTTCAGCCAGTGCTCCTACACCCAAAAATAGGCTGGACTAGTGGGGTAAGTCTTCTATGTCCAAATCTCAGAATAGTGTGAGTAGGAAGCCTAATCATCCCTAATGTACTAAGTGTGGTAAAAATCATGGAGGTAAATATTTGTGGGGCTAGAAAGGTTATTATGGTTATGGCTAGGTGGGTCACGAAATCAAAGAGTACCCTCATACTTGACAACAAAATAGAGAAGTTCATCCCTATACTTAGGCTAATAGTGCACCAGCTCTTCTAGGTCGCCCAGTCCCTTCCCAGGGCGCCTCATCCAGTACCAGTGGCAGCCAGTGCCAGAATCGGTTCTATGCGTTACCATCCCATCAGGAGCAAAAATATTTGTCTAATGTCATTATTAGTATACTTTGTGTCTTTTATCTTGATGTTTATGTGTTTTTAGACCCTGGGTCGAGTTTTTTTATGTGACCCCACTAGTTGTTGTGAATTTTGAGAGAAGTGCTGATAAAAGCCCTGAGCCTTTCTTGGTTTCTACCCTAGTAGGTGAGTCAGTTTTCGCCAAACAGATTTATAAAAAGTATCCTATCACTGTCCTTTATAAAGTCATGTTAGCATACTTGTAGAGTTAGACATGGTTGATTTTGACCTTATTCTTGGTATGGATTGGCTTCATTCCTGTTATGCCTTTATAGATTGTCGCACCCATGTGGTGAATTTTCACTTCCCAGATGAGCTTGTCTTTGAGTGGTCAAGAAATTCAGTGTTTCCCAAGAATTATTTCATATCTTATCTCAAAGCCCAAAAGTTGATATCCAAGGTTTGTATTTACTATTTAGTTTGAGTTAAAGACAGTAAGTCTAAGACTCCAACAATCCAGTCTGTCCGAGTGGTCAATGAGTTTCCTGATATTTTTCTAGAAGATCTCCTAGAGGTACCTCTTGATAGGGAAATAGAATTTGGTATTGACCTTCTCCCAGATACCCAGCCTATTTCTATCCCTCTATATCGTATGGCTCCCGCAGAGCTTAAGGAGTTGAAGGAGCAACTTAAAGATCTTTTAGATAAAGGTTTCATAAGACCTAGTGTTTCTCTATGGGCCGCTTCTATCCTATTCGTGTGAAAGAAAGATGGTTCTTTATGAATGCGCATTGACTATCACCAGCTGAATAAAGTTATAGTTAAAAACAAATATCTTCTTCCTAGAATTGATGACTTATTTGATTAACTCCAAGGTGCAAGTTATTTCTCAAAGATAGACCTTAGATCCGGTTATCATCAACTTAAAGTAAGGGAGTGTAATATCCCAAAGACAGCCTTCAGAACCCATTATGGTCATTTTGAGTATCTAGTCATGTCTTTCGGGCTAACCAATGCTCTAGCAGTTTTCATGGACCTCATGAACCAAGTGTTCAAGCAGTATCTTGATATGTTTTTCATAGTATTCATAAATGATATCCTTATGTACTCCCATAGTGAGGATGACCATATAGATCATCTTAGAATTATCTTGCAAACTCTTAGAGATCATCAACTTTTTGCCAAATTCAGCAAGTGTGAATTTTGGCTAAGATCAATAGCCTTTCTCGATCAAATTGTTTCCGTCGGTGGCATTAAAGTCGATCCCCAAAAGATAGAAGCCATAAGAAATTGGCCTAAACCTATCTCTCCGTCCGACATTAGAAGTTTCTTGGGTTTAGCCGACTATTACCATTGTTTTGTTGAAGGTTTCTCATCTATTGCATCTCCTATGTCTAGACTGACCCAAAAGAAAGTTAATTTCCAGTGGTCAGATTCCTGCTAGAAGAGCTTTCAGGATTTTAAGACTCGACTCACTTCAGCCCTAGTCTTAGCATTACCTGATGGTACAGATGGTTTTATTGTTTATTGTGATGCCTCCAGAGTTTGTTTGGGTTGTGTATTGATGTAGAGAGGTAAAGTCATAACCTATGCCTTTAGACAACTTAAGCCTCATGAAAAGAATTACCCAACCCATGACCTAGAAATAGTTGTTGTGGTGTTTGCTTTGAAAATCTGGAGACACTATCCGTATGGTGTGCATGTTGATATGTTCACGGACCACAAAAGTTTGCAGTATGTATTTACTAAGAGGGAGTTGAATTTGCATCAGAGAAGGTGATTGGAACTATTGAAAGATTATGATATGAGTATGTTGTATCATTCGGGAAAGGACAATGTAGTGGCAGATCCCCTTAGTAGATTGTCTATGGGAAGTGTTGCTCATATGGAGAATGATAAGAAAGAGTTAGCTCGATAAGTGTATCATTTGAATAGATTGGGTGTTAGGTTGGTGGATTCAGCTGAAGGGAATATTTGGGTTCAGAGTAGTTTTGAATCTTCCCTAGTTTCGAAAGTGAAGGAGAAATAAGACATGGATTCTAGTTTGGTCAAACTGAAGAAGTCAGTTAGGACCAAAAGGTAGAAGTTTTCTCTCAAGGGGGAGATGGCGTATTGAGATATCAAAGTAGATTGTGTGTGCCATATAGATGAGTTGAGACAGTAGATTATGGTTGAAGCTCATGGCATGCATTATTCTGTTAATCCAGGCGCTACCAAGATGTACCGTAATTTGTGGGAAATCTATTGATGGAGTGGTATGAAGAGAGATATAGAAAAGTTCATTGCTAAATGTGCAACTTGTCAACAGGTTAAGGTAGAGAACCAAAGACCTGGTGGTACATTGCAAGAGTTTGGTAGCCCCACTTGGAAGTGACAAGAGGTGAATATGGACTTTGTGATTAGTTTACCCCCATTCGCTTTGACATCATGATTTGGTTTGGGTTATCGTAGACAAATTGACTAAGTCGATGAATTTATTGCTAGTTCATACGTCCTATGCAGCTAAGGATTATGCTAAGTTGTATATTCGAGAGTTAGTCAGATTGCATGGAGTTCCCTTGTCTATCATCTTAGATAGGGGTACTCAGTTTACTTCCTAATTTTGGAGAGACTTTCAGAAAGGTCTTGGTACCCAAATCCATCTTAGTTCAGCTTTCCACCCTAAGACAAATAGTCAAGCAGAGAGAACCATCGAAACTCTAAAAGATATGTTGAGGGCATATGCTCTTGATTTCGAAGGTAGTTGGGATGAGCATTTGCCATTGATTAAGTTCACTTATAATAACATTTTATGGCGTACAGATGGACCCATTGAAGGCTCTTTATGGGAGGAGATGTATATCGCTCATAGGTTGGTTTGAAGTGGGTGAGGTTGCTTTGTTTGGGCCTGATGCAGTGTTTGAAGCTATAGAGAAAGTTAAGTTGATTAGAGAAAGATTACAAATATCCAGAGTCGTCAGAAATTATATGTAGATGTGAGAAGAAGGGACCTCGAATTTGAGGTTGGTAATTTAGTGTATTTGAAGATTTCACCCATGAAAGGGGTGAAGATATTTGGCAAAAAGGGGAAGCTTAGCCCCCGGTATGTTGGCCCTTACAAAATTGTGAGTCGTGTTGGGAAAGTAGCTTATGATCTTGATTTTCCCGCAGACTTGTCATCTGTTCATCTTGTATTCCACGTCACTATTCTTAAGAAATGCATCGGTGACTCCACCAATGTAGTTCCTTTAGAAAGCTCAGATATTCAGAATGGCCTTTCAAACAAAGAGATTCCAATTGAGATTTTAGATCATCAGATCTATAGACTGAGGAACAAAGAAGTTCCCTTTGTCAAAGTTCTTTGGCGGAACCAATCTGTTGAGGGTGACACTTGGGAAGCAGAAGCAGATACGCGAGCCAAGTACCCTCGGCTCTTCTCCGCAAACTCAGATTTAGCTGAAGGTAATACTCTTTCTCAATTCTATTCTTTTCTAATCATATATTCAGCTATATAGTTATCCTCATGTAAGTTCATGCACTCACAGATTACTCAGAAGCTCATAATGATTTAGATTCAGTTTAGCAATTTATTTCAATTGTGCATAATTATTATGTATCCTCAGATTCGTCAGTATTCCTAGCCTAATCAGCAACATTCAAGGATGAATGTTCCCAAGGGGGAGATATTGTAACACCACATACCTTTTCTAGATTGAATTCATCCCTAGAAGGTTAAAAAAAAGCTTCCAAGATAGATAATATATTTTTTCACAAAGAATTTTTCATATTTAGACTTTCCAGCGCGTGGGAAACTGAATAATCTTTACAACGATTTAAGATTCGCCCAAATCCGATAACCGAGTGAGAAGTTATGGCTATTTTAAGTTCCAGTCACAAGACACCGTCACTTCGATCATTAGCGCGTCGCATAGAAGGTTTAAATGATGATTGTCAAATTCTAGTGGAGCTCTGCGATATTGACGCATCGCGGAGAGGTCCAAATTCCCTATTGTCCCAGTCCAGTGAGACCTCGCAATACTGGCGCGTCGCATCAATAGTCAAAATAACAAACTAAGGGGCACCGCTATGGTGGTGCATTGCAGTGTCAGCCCAGTTCCCATTTGTCAATTTCCAGTGAGCCACCGTGATAGTGGTGCGTCGCAGTGGCCATCCAGTTCGCAAAAAAAATTATTTTTCCAGTTCCGTTTAAAAGATTAAAGGGGGTATTTCGATCATTCTTCCAGCCCCTAATCCATCTTAAACAATGAATTAAACCTTTCCAAAGCACTTTACCTCCACTTTTCATCAAATCTCTCTGAAGCAAAACCCTAGCTCATCAAACTTTCTCCCCAAGGAATCCAAATTCCTCCATTAATTCTCCAAAGAAATTCAAGATTTAGGATTCCCAACATAAAGGCTTCAAGAATTCATCTCTAAAGCATCAATAGGAATCCAAGATTCAAGTTTTTCATCAAAGATCATCAATTAAGGTATGTGGGGTTATGAACAAGGATACTCCTTTAATCCTTGTGCCCAAAACTTGCTTTTAACTACAAAAGTTATTTATTTTATGTAATTTCCCATGAAATTGTAGTTAGGGTTTATACCCATTGTTGTTATTTACAAGCTTATGAGATTTTCATTGATTTAGAAATGGAATTACACGATTAAATTCATATTTTATGCATAGTGCCGTAAATTCCAGATTTTATGATGAATTATAAATGTATACATATTATCAAGCATGAATTTTAAGAAATTTTAACATGAGATGATGCATGGGTCATTAAGCCCTTATTAAAGATTACAATGTCGAGATTGTTTGTGCTATGAGCACCCTATGATAAGATTATTCTCAGATTATTGATAAAATTTGACCTTTTGGTCTTAGAATAGATATGAAATCCACTTTACAGATTCAAGTTACAGATTTAGCTTTACAAAATTACAGTTGGTTTTTATTGTAAACCATTAGACTATTTTAAAAGTGGATTTTCATCAGAATGAGCATGTAGATATTGTTTTAGGAGTAGTATTTAGCACCGAGATGGGTACTTACTACGGCTTCATACCCTACAACTACGTGCCAACGTAAGATTTAGATTATTCTCACTTCTACATGGATGACAGATATGTAATCACCCTGATAAGTTATACTCCTTGGAAAGAGTATGACTCTTCTTCCAACGTGAGGATTCTTCCTTAGGAAGACAAAATGTTGGACTCCATGAATACTCACATGGTTTATGTATGTTAATAGAACCCCCTTTCAGATAAAAAAAGTATTTTTTTCAGATTTTAGAAACTAAGTGTAAAGGCTCACAAGCTTACTCAGATATTATTTTACTTGAGATTTCAGTTACAGGATTACAGCTTTTAGTTTTCAGACATAAAGAGGTAAGCCCTTTTCACTTAGTCTATATGATTTTAGAATAAGAACAGAATGTAAATTTCAGAACTAAGGGTAATGGCTCAAAAGATTCATAATATATGCTTTATTGTTCATGATTTATAATATTCAGTTTTTAGATTACTAAAGCCTATGTGCGTCATTTACCTTTAGCATGCATAGTTTTATAAATTATGATGATATTGTTTACTTATTGCATTAACCCCCATATACTCAGTACATCCTTAAAGTACTAATCTACATATAAGTTTATGTGCTACATTGTCTCATAATGTAGGATCAGGTGCTCAGTCTCAGCAGCGTGAGTGATTTTTGAGCATCTCATCTACATTCCTGTAGTTGGTGAGTCCTCATAGTTCGGGGACTTAGTTATTCAAATTTTTTAGTCTGTTAGTAGATACTTTAGTATTTATTTCAGATAGTTCGAGTTAGCTGGGGCCTATCCCAGTGACTCTCTAGTTTCAGTTAGTAGAGGCTTGTCAGACTACCAGATTTAGTATTCAGATTTTGTTTCAGTATTTAGATTTTTAGTATTTGCTTTATTAGGCTGATGAGATTAGTATTATCACACATACTTAGATAGTTCAGACAGTTTTTTGCATTCATTATGATATTACATTCATATTTCCCCTATTTTGAGATTCAAATTTAGTAAAAAACAACCAGGGTTAGCTCAAGACTACTTGTAGTTCGGAGCACCATATGGCGTCTTAGGAATTAGATTTTGGGGCGTTACATAGAACTCAAGGATTGCTTCTAAGAACACAGTCCTAACTAATGGGTGAGACCCCATCCCTAGGCTTACTCGGTGCTAAATCCTACTCCTAACTAAAATACACTGAACTGAGTAAACTGAATAGAAATGGACTAATACTTGAGATTACTGAGTTTTCCTGAGTTCTGTAACTGACTGAGCTCTACTGAGTTCTGTAATTGACTAAGTTCTACTGAGTTCTATAACTGACTGAGTTCTACTGAGTTCTATAACTGACTGAGAGTACTACTGATCATGACTTGTCTGTGATTCTGTAACTGACACTAGCTCTAGGTAGAAAGCTAAATTATCGGGTATTAAATACCCCCAGGACTCGATAGCATCAAAAGTTAAACATAGCATGATCGTAAATGCATAACAATACTTGTTTACTAACAATGCTCTCATTTAGACACTCTATCAAACACTTGATATACATGATCTTGTGCATAAATGGAATCATATATTAACGTGTTATGTTTTCACTAGTTAAACCACATAAGAATTTTATCAAACACTTGAAATACAATAACTTGTACATGAATGGGGAATATACGTTAGCATGATATAATGGCATTATCTCATTCTCATAGACAATTTATCAAACACATAGGAAGCATACTTGGTTCATTAAATCATAAACACTTAGAGTTAACATGGTTACAACAATCAACTTGCAACTTGAAGGGTTTATCATGAATATCATGTAATTCAACACATACTAGGATCAATTATTGAAACTTGTAATCTAAATCCTGGATTAAACCCAACAATAACATGAACATGAATTCAATTCAACCAAATCATGGAAATCATAAATCTGAGATCTTGCATAATTAAAAAGGGATTCTTGGACTTCATGGGTAAAAGGAACCCATGAATGACACCTAACATACCTTGGTTCTTGAATCTATAAAGACTGATGGTTCGTTCGGGAAGATTTTCTCTTGAAATTAAAATCCCAAGGGTTTGTTCTTGAAAGAATTTGAGAGAAAGTGAGTGTATTTTTCTTATTGAGGGATGAATTTCATGTTTTAGGGGATGATTAAGGGTGAAAAAATGACCCAAATACCCTTCAGGATGCGGCTTTTAATGACTAAAAACATGTCCAATGTGCAAACCAACGTACCGCATTAATGGGATTGACGTTGTGGCCGACGTGCCGCGTCGATGGGATCGACGCTATGGACAACGTTCTACATCGAGTCTGTGTCAGCTCACTGGAATTGACACTGGGACCTGGGAAAAATATTTATCGATACGATAGTCGATGCGACGTGTCAAGATCACATCGATCCGCTGGTTTGGACTCTCAAACTTGATTCAAACGAGGTTTGAAAATCTAAAACTTGACAGGAGACACCTACTGATAATTCTGATCATGAATCAACTTAAAAATCAACATTTTAAGGTCATAAGGGTCGTGAAATAGGATCTCTAACTTATGAAGGCTAAAATACCTCTAAGTATAAATACTTAGCTAAAATTTCTAAGTCTAGGACCTCTTTTCAAGCTTTAATTGACTGAGTTAAGCTTAGAATTTTGTGGGGTAATACAGGCTTCCATGGTGGAATCAACAACACATGATTGTTGATACTCCTCCAAACAGTAGCTCCACCTCCTAAAGTAAACACATATCCTGAGGTAGATTTTCTAGAATCTTTATCCGACTGAAAATCTGAATCAGTATACCTAATTGGTACAAGATACCCAGAGTGAAAAACAAGCATGTAATCCTTAGTCCTTTCCAGGTACTTGATTACATACTTAACCGCAGTCCAATTTTCTTATCCTGAATTAGATTAAAATCTACTAACCATGCCAACAGCAAAGCTAATATCTGGTCTAGTGCACAACATAGCATACATGAGGCTCCCTATGGCAGAAGCATAAGGAATTGCCTTCATTCTCTCTATCTCATAGTTTGTTTTGGGAGACTGATCTTTTGATAGAGTAATTCCATGCTTAAAAGGAAGAAAACCCTTTTTGAAATTTTGCATGCTAAACCTTGCAAGAATAGTATCAATATAAAGTGCTTGAGATAAACCTAATATCCTTTGTTTGCGATCTCGAATAGGCTTGATCCTAAGGATATGAGCTGTTTCTCCCAAGTCTTTTATATCAAATGCGAAGACAGTCACTCCTTAATAGAATTCAACTTGCTCACATTATTTTCTATGATCAAAATGTCATCTACGTACAAAATCAAAAATATTACTCTCTCTCCATCCCATCTTTTATAAACACATGACTCATTTTTACATTGATCAAAACTGAAAGTCTTAATAGAATTGTCAAAGCAAGCATTCCATGCCCTAGATGCTTGTTTTAAACCCTAAATGGATATTTTAAGTTTACAAAACTTATGTTCATTACCACTTTCCACAAAACCTTTTAGTTGTGCCATATAAATGCACTCATCAAGACTTTCATTTAGGAAAGCCTTCTTGACATCCATTTCCAATTCTCATAATCATAATGAGCAGCAATGTATAAGAGAATCCTAATGTATTTAAGCATAGTTACCGGGAAAAGGTTTCCTCATAATCAATTCCTTCTTTTTGAGTAAACACTTTTGCAACAAGCCTAGCCTTAAAAGTTTGCATTTTTCATCCACACCTCTTTTTTTCTTATAAATCCATCTACAGTCAATAGGTTTGACCTTTTAATAGATTAAAATAATAAAAAAAAACCAGATAGATCATAATAATTATATCACAATTAAGAGTATAAGTACATATAATGGACTAGAGAAGTTGTTTATTATAATTCAGAATATAAACAAGCATCTCTAATTGGCTAGTTCAATACATACGAAATGTACTAGAATAAGAAGTTGGAATATTACCACTCCCATAATCAAGATCAAATTATATTTAATCTTGTACTACAATAATCAAGATCAAATTATATTTAATCTTGTGCTACAATAATCAAGATGTTTTTCCTATCTCATCTTTTGATTGTGAACATTAATTTATTACTTATAAGAACTGATAATTTTAATCTCTTGTGCATGAGTTAAAATACTCCATACACAAAACTGCCTACTATCTAAGTAAAGGCACACATGTTAACACAGTGATCTATTCAAATAAAGATTTTATTAATATAAGAAAGTGTGTTTACACAGGATAAAAACATAATACTATAACACAAATATGGTTAATAGTATATACTAACAATCTCCCACTTAGACTCATAACCATGAATGCACAATTTTAACACCTATTTCTTTCACATGCTTATCAAAAACCTTCTGGATTAAGCCCTTTTGTAAATGGGTCGGCCAAATTGTTCTTCGTCTCAATCTTCAAAACACTCATATCACATCTTTGAGTTATATTCTAAATCTAGTGATATTTTTTCTCAATATGCTTACTTATTTTATGGCTTTGCGGTTCTTTCGAGTTTCCAATTGTACCACTATTGTCATAATAAGGTGGTGGTAGTGTCAGAACTGAAGGAACAACTCCAACCTCTTTTCAGAAAAGTGCCGAGCCAAACAGCCTCTTTAGCTGCCTCAGAGACAGCTACATATTCGGCTTTCATGGTGGAATCAGCAATACATGATTGCTTGATACTTCTCCAGACAATGGATCTACCTCCTAAAGTAAACACATTGTCTCACCTCCTAAAGTAAACACATATCCTGAGGTAGGTTTTTTAAAATCTTTATCCGACTGAAAATCTGAATTAGTATACCCAATAGGTACAAGATCCCAGAGTGAAAAACAAGCATGTAATCCCTAGTCCTTTTAAGGTAATTGATTATATACTTAACTGCAGTACAATGTTCTTTTTTGGGATTAAACTGAAATCTGCTAACCATGCAAACAGCAAAGCAGATTTCCGATCTAGTGCACAACATAGCATACACGAGGCTCCCTACAGCAGAAGCATAAGGGATCGTCTTGATTCTCTCTATCTCATCGATCATTTTGGGCGACTGATCTTTTGATAGAGTAATTTCATGCTAAAAGGAAGGAATTCCTTTTTGAAATTTTGCATGCTAAATCTTGCAAGAATAGTATCAATATAAAGTGCTTTAGATAAGCTTAATATCCTTTGTTTGCAATCTTGCATCAGCTTGATCCTAAGGATATGAGTCTCTTCTCCCAAGTCTTTCATATCAAAACGCGAGGACAACCACTCTTTAATAGAATTCAACATGCTCACATTATTTCTATGAGCAAAATGTCATCTACATACAGAATCAAAAATGCTACTCTATCTTCATCTTATTTTTTATGAATGCATGACTCATTTTTATATCAATAAAAATCAAAAGTCTTAATCAAATTATCAAAACAAGTATTCCATGATGCTTGTTTCAAACCATAAATGAATTTCTTAATTTTACATAACTTATGTTCATTACCACTTTCCATGAAACCTTCTGGTTGTGTCATATAAATGCACTCATCAAGACTTCTATTGAGAAAGTTGCCTTGACATCCATTTTCCAAATCTTATAATCATAAGGAGAAACAATTAATAGGAGAATCCTAATGGATTTAAGCATAGCTATCGGTGAAAACTTTTCTCATAATCAATTCCTTGTTTTTGAGTAAATCATTTCACAACAAGCCTAGCTTTAAAAATTTGCACTTTTTCATCCAATGGGTTTGACCCCCGCAAGTGGTTCTACAAGTTTCCAAACTTGATTGGAATACATAGACTCCATTTTAAATTTCATAGCAGCAATCCATGTTTTAGCATCTTTATCATGTAGTATTTCGACGTAACTAAGAGGTTCTGTATTAGGCTCCTCAAGAATTTAATTGTAAGATTCTCCTAAGAGCGCAAACCGTAAAGGTTTTCTAATAATTCTCCCACGACGATGATTATTCACTACAGGATCTGCTATATTTGGAACTAAATTTTGAACATCCTGAATGTCTTCCTACGCTATGACAGGTTCTTTTTATCTTGAATTTTTTCCTCCATAATTGCAGTTGCTCGACATTACACTCACTACTTTGAGGTAGTGTTGCAACCTCTTGCCTATTGACATTTCTCCTATACGTGGATGTAGTGGTATGTCAATAATGATTTTTGAAAATTTTTTCTTGTATTTCATTATTCGTTATTCTATTGCTCAATTCCTATAAAATAATCTTACTTTAGAAACGTGTTTCATTAAATAATCCTCTTCAAGAAATTTGGTATTTGTTGAAATAATTACCTTCTGTTCCTTAGGACAATAAAATAAACCCCCTTTCGTTCTTTTTGGATATCCAAAAAAAGCACGCACTCCTGTTCTAGATTTTAATTTATCAATTTTTCCTTTTAGCACATGTGCTAGACAACCCCAAATTCGAATATGTCGTAGACTAGGCTTGCGTCCACTCCACAATTCAGATGGGGTTAAAGGTACTGATTTTGAAGGAACCAAGTTTAGAATATAATTTGTTGTTTCTAATGCATAACCCCAAAAAGAAAAGGACAAATCTGAATAACTTTAACATTGATCTAACCATTTTCATAAGAGTTCTATTTTATCTTTTGCCACACCATTTTGTTGTGGTATTTCCAAAACAGAATATTGATATATAATTCCAGATTGTATAAGTATTTAATGAATTCCACAGAAAGGTATTCACCACCACGATCAGATTATAATGTACGGATATGTTTGTTATGTCATTTTTTTTGTTTCCATCTTAAATTCTTTGAATTTTTCAAAGCATTCAGACTTACGGTGCAATAAATAAATGTATCCATATTTTGAATAATCATCTGTAAAAGTTATAAACTACTCAAAACTACCTCTTTCTTGTATATTTATAGGACCACACAAATCAGTATGAATTAATTCTAACTTATCACCGGCTCTATTTCCTTTGAAAAGAAATGATCTCTTGTTCATTTTACCTTCTAAACAAGATTTACAAGTTGGAAGTGCCTCCATTTCAATGAACTCAAAGGTCCGTCAGAAACCAATCGTGAGATCCTATTTATGTTAATACGACCTAGACGTATATGCCATAAGTATATTTCACTCAATTTTGAAATACATTTTCTTTTGTGTGATTGATCAACATTATTAAGTTCCATTGTTTGTAGCATATTATGGAAAACATCAAATACACACAAATTATGTATTCTAGGAGAAGAAATAATAAAATGCTTATTAAACTTTATAATTGCACAATTATTAGCAAAATAAACATTGTAACTTGCATTCATTATTCTTGAAACTAAAATTAAATTCTTTCTTATAGATGGTATGTAACGAACATTATTCAAAGTAAAAACTCTAGAACTACTAAACGAAATGGAAATATTTTCTATAGCTAAGGCAGGTGTTGGTTCCCCATTTGCTTGAAACACATTCAGTTCATTTTCACTTAGGCATCGTGTTTCCTGAAATCCCTGCAATAAAGTGCAGATGTGATTAGTGGATCTCGAATCTATAGCCCAAAATTGGGTAAAAACAAGAGCTAATAATGTTTCAACGATATATGAAAAAGATGTACCTTATTTCTGCATCTTAGTTATGTAGTCGGGGCATTGTTTCTTACAATGACCAGGTTGTTTGCAATGAAAGTACTTTCCCTTAGGCTTAGCCACACCACCATTAGCACCTGGAACCTTAATTGGCATTTTCTTCTTTTTTTTTGCCTTTCGGCTTAGAATTAGAACACTACGGTTTGTTAACCATCAACGCCACAGGAGGAGCTTGCTGCTTAATGATATATTCTGCCAGTTGCAGCTTATTCAACAGTTTTACTAGGGACAAGTATATCTTATTCATGTTATAATTTAAGAGAAACTGCTGAAAACTGTCTGGCAAAGTTTGTAGGACCATCTATACCTGAGATTCCTTATCAATAACCGTACCAAGTATTTCCAGCTCGTTCAATAGACTCATCAATTTAAGAATGTGCTCCCTTACTAAAGTTTCTCCAACCATTTTAGTGGTCAAGGGGCCTTCATGGCCATCTTCTTTGCAACATGATTTTGCTCACCGAACATCTCTTTAAGAGATTCAAACATATTGTATGCAGTAGTCATGGACTGATGTTGATGCTGCAACACATTTGCCATGGAGGAAAAAAATATAGCATCTTGTCATCTCATCAGCCTAACCCACTTATCATAGACTTTAGTCTCATCATCATTTGGTTCAGCCAACTTAACAGGACATTCCTCAACTAACATAAATTTAAAGCCCTTAGCAGTAAGAACAATATTCAAAATACGTTTTCAGTCCACATAGTTAGGGCCTTTTAGTTTATTTTGATTCGGGATAGAGGTTAAGGGATTGAATGAAGACATGTTTAATTTGTTATATAATACAATTAAAACAGATCATTAGGCATGCTGCAGAAAAATAAAATTCTTAAAAAACATATCGCATATAACCATTCACATAAACAGTTAGAATTGTTTGGAAAACTTAACCATTTAAGCAAATATACATGTAACGTCAGATATTTCATCTCTTAAATAAAACAGAACCAACTCAGTTAGAGAGTAAACTGTTGATTTAAGATAGATAAATATCACATTTCATAAGTCTCTTGTACCATTGAACTGACATGTAACTTAGTTGGAAAGTTAATTCACACTACTAAAAAGGGTCAAAAAGCGACACAAAAAAGCGACGAACTGTGTCACCTTAAAAAACGACGAGAAAAGCGACACTATCAGTCGATTTTTTAGTCTAATTTTAATTTTTGTTTATTTCTTATTACAATCGACGGTCAATGTCTTAATATTCATTGTTTTTTCATGGATTATTGTGTCAACTAATTAACAAATAATTTATAATTTTTTAAATAAATGTGACAGATAACGTCGTAATTTATTTAAAATAATAATAATTAAATTTTTGAAAAGCAACATTGGCCGTCGATATTTAAATTTAATTTTTATTTTTATTTATTTTTAATAAAATTGACGGACAATGTTGATATAATTTTTTATTTTTAAAATATTAATTGTAGAAAAGCGAAGCTATTCATCGTAATTTTTAATTACTTTTATTTTTTTGAATTTTTATAAAAAGCAAAGGAGAGTGCCGCTTTTGTTAAAAATAAATAAAAATTAACTTTATGATAAAAAGCGACGTTGTCCATCGATTTTTAAATTTATTTTTTTTATTAAAATCGATGGACAATGTTGCTATAATTTTTTATTTTTAAACTATTAATTATAGAAAATCGACACTATCTGTCATAATTTTTAATTATTTTTTTACTTTTTTGTATTTTTTACAAAAAAAAAAAGAAGGACAGTGTGGCTTTTGTTATAAATAAATAAAAATTAACTTTATGAAATTGACATTTTCCGTCGATATTTGATATTTTTAATTTACTACTAAATAAATAATTATTTAAAAAAAGAAATGTATTCAATTATATATTGACTACATTGATATCATACGATCAATTGATAAAGGTAATAATATATTGTTGAATTTATAATATAATAATATAAGTTAAATTAAATGATAATTCATCAGAGTATATATGAAATATGTTATATTACGAGGTAATATACTCGTGCATATGATGTATCTAGAACATATTTCGTAGTTGATAGTCAATCAAATAATATATATATATATATATATATATATATGTATCTCTCGTGTAGCGATCTAGATAGTAGTCAAAAGCTAGCTAACTGAATATATCTATCCAAATATTTTGAATAATATGTTAACATCATATGATCAAGGTAATAATACACTATTGAAGTTATAATAATGAAGCTAATTAACCGATAATTCATCATATTAATACGTTGTATTATGATATATATATATATATATATATAATACCGTATTAAAAAATTAATCAAAAATTATTTGTAGAATCCGAAATGCATTGACATTATTATGCGATTGACATTATTAATTTTATTTACATAATTTATTTATAATTAATTTGAAAATAATAATTTTATTTATTTTTTAATATAAATTTTATATTGTTACTATACTTATTAAATATAAAAAAATTTCAATTGAATTTTTCTAATTTATTTAAATTCTAGCACTTTTATACGCAATTTGTGTCAATTGAGTTTAATTGGACTCAATCGAAATCCCCAATTCAATCTTTTTCAACTTATACTTAGTTGTTGCATTTATTTTCTCAAAATCTCATAGAAAAAACAATCAAAAGATGTCACCTTGATTAATTATTCTTATTATTACTATTATTACATTTATGCCCAACTTATTTCAAATATATTATCGGTAATTTTTATGTAATATTTTTTATGTGATATACTCGTGTATGTGATGTAATATACTCGTGTATATGATGTATATAGTACATATTACAAAGTTGATAGTCAAGCAAATATATATATATGTATAAATACATATCTATCGTATAGTGATGTACATAGTAGTTAAAAGCTAGATAACTAAATCTATATATCCAAATATTTTGAATAATACGTTAACATCATATAATCTAGGTAATAATACACTATTGAAATATAATAATGAAGCTAATTAACCGATAATTCATCAGATCAATACGTTGTATTGGCCTAACCGAAATCTCCAATTCAATCTTTTTTAACCCAATTTCTAATCTCAATTTGACTCATCTCCTCAATTTTAATCTCAATTGTTCATTATATTTGATCAGCGGTCAATATTAAATCAATTTTACGTAACATTGATCAACGTAACATCCCTCAACCACTAGTCGCCTAAGCCATCGGAGAATCGTCAACCAGCGTCGCTGCGACACCAGCAACAGCCAACAACCATCGCGCCACGCCAGTCGTCGATGACTACACTTGTGTTTTTTCTTTTTTGTTAACTTTGGGGTTTCGTAGGTATGGTAAAAATATTGGTATCACACAACCTCTTTAGTTAATCAAAATTCATATTAAAATATCACAGATACTAGCTAATCTTACTTTTTTGTGTAAAGTGCAAAAATTATTCAATGACTGTGAGGGTATAAAAGTAACCATTTGGCCATAGATATTTTTTCCTTTTTTTCAAAAAATTATTTCACTTCAGTGAAAAAGGTGAAAACACGCTGCATTTGGTCATGAATTTTCCAACTCCAATTTCGAAAAATTATTTGGAAAAGTGAAAATAAGTTTTTCTTGTTTTCACTTTTTTTCACTCATACTTCTCTCACAAAATTTCAAAAACAACTTTAATTTATATTCATGGCCAAACACAACTTCAACTCCAACTCCGAAAAAAAGTAATTTTCATGGACAATTAGGGCCAAAGTTTGAAAATTCAATAGGAAACTAGTGTGAAAAAAGAAGGATGAAATAGTTGTTACAATTTTAGAAAAATTGATGTATCAATTTTTTTAAAAATTAAAACTCAATCTTAGCCTTTTTATTAAAATTCTTTTAATCTCAGCTGTAGATCAAATTTGATCCAATGGCTGAGGTCAACCTTCTCTCTTTCCTTTTTAATCCATCCTTAACCCTAATCCATTCAACAACAGCCATTTTTCACTCTCTACTCTCCCTTTTCTCTAAAATAAAACTGTCGTCGCAACCTTCTACCGGACAAGCGGGAAACTACAGCCGCCGCTCCATGGTCTTTTCCCCGGTGCCACCATCCAGTTACTGAATCATGCACACCACCGACTGGTGAAGCAACATCCTCCCACTGCTTTCTCTCTATCCTTTTCGGCCGACGCAGCGACTAGTGTCGCTACCACCGCGCCACTGCCTCTTTCCATTCTCTTTCTAGTTGCCTCCAAAACTATCTCTCTTTATCTCCTTCGTGAACCAAAATGCCACAGCCAATCGATGCCTTCCACCGAAGAAATATCAGCAGCCAATGACAACAGTAGACGATAAAGATGCCAGCGCTGCTCCAACTTCTCCACTAGCTGACCAGCACACACAAGTCTACAACACCAACTTGCTTTCGTGTTAATTTTAGGTTGTCTTCTACTCCTTTGTTTCTTCTTTTTTTAACACATTTTGTGATCTGAATTTGACGAAATTCAATTAAAAAAAAATTATTTGATTTCTTCTTATTTGGACTTGTATGAAAATGCTTAAGTGTAGGTTCAAATGTTAACCTGTCAATTGAATTTACTAAAGTATGGTCACATGAGTAGTTCAACGATAAATGCACTAAGTGTCATCTCTGCAAAACTAGATGTGTCAATTTTGGTTTGCTACATGAATAAAAAAAATTTGGGGGTTGTGAAGTTGGTTTCACTGTAAGCAGAGGGTTTCACTGTAAGCAGAGGCAGACCTACATAGTAATTAGGGGGTGCACGTGCACCCGCTAGCCTCTAGAAAAACTTTGTATATATAGTGTGTATAGTTGTACATATATCAGTAAATTTAAATAAAAATAGGTTGTGCACCCTTTAGAATGATTGATTGGATAGGTGAGATGGTTGAAGTTGTTGCCTAAAAAATCTTTTTGTGTGGAATGACTTGGGTTCGAAACCCACCAGCAATAATTTTTTAATTGCTCCTTTTACCAAATACATTTTGCTGCAGCATTGTTGTTGTTTTCTCCCCCTTTAGAACAACATTGAAAACATTATAGTATAAAATTTTCATCTATTATCTATATAGAGAGAGACACACATTATTTTTAAATGCAAGCTTCCCTCAAACTTTAAAAGGTAGATTCTCCCCATCCTATACTACATAATGTTTATTTTATTTTTATCTTTTAATCATTGACTTATTTTTTATTTAAAAATTAGCAATATAAAGTTTGAAATAGGCTTAATTCTAACGTTTTCTCGTAGCAACCATCTAGCAAGCGAATCTCTCGAATTTTTTATTTTTCAAAAACTTTCTATTATTGTTGAAAATATAAAAGTGCATCGAATTCAAGTACGGTGAATAGCACTTTGTCATATTAAATCAAATTAATGATATTTGATAATATTAGGTTTTTAAAGAACTGTATGTCGAACTTTGACACTATTAATTATTATGTTTAAATATAGAGGTGCACCCGTGAAGCTCAAATCTTGGGTTTGCCTCTGACTGTAAGCTATAGTTATCTAGCTAATACCTCTAAAGTTGCGGTGGAGTTGTCTCATTATGGTGACCAAAATTAGTTTAGTCAAATGTTGACAAGAATAGATGAGAGAGTTGTCTCATTATGGTGACAAAAGTTAGTTTAGTGTTGTCACTTGAAATGTGAATTCGTGACTTGAAAATGGTTAACTTAGTCACTTGAAATGTTAATTAGAGAGTTGAAAATTGTTAAGTGTTGTACTTTGAAATATGTACTGGTGACTTCAGAATGATCAAGTGTAGTCACTTGAGAAGTGGATTAGTGACTTGCTAGTGTTTTTTCAGTTTTAGGACTTCAATAGTAGAAAAAAAGATTCCATAGGTGCAAAGAGGGCACCGGCTAACCCTAGTTTGG
This sequence comes from Capsicum annuum, assembly GCF_002878395.1. Taxonomy (NCBI): domain Eukaryota; kingdom Viridiplantae; phylum Streptophyta; class Magnoliopsida; order Solanales; family Solanaceae; genus Capsicum; species Capsicum annuum. The sequence goes on from NC_061112.1 coordinate 52,419,866, forward strand.
TGTGCTATAAAAGTTCCTTTTCTCCATAAAGACTTATAGATTCTAAGTTAGAGTTGCAAAAGGGATAGTCTTTTTTTTGGGGGGGGGGGGGGGGGGGGGGGGGGTTGTGAAGTTGGTTTCATTGTAAGCTACAGTTATCTAGCTAATACCCACTAAAGTTGAGAGGTGGAGTTGTCTCATTATGGTGACAAAAATTAGTTTAGTCAAATGTTGACTAGAATAGATGAGAGAGTTGTCTCATTATTGTCACACCCCTTTTTTTCACTCCCAAAAAGAATTGATTTTTAAGTTTCGAAAGGGTTTTATTATTAAAGTGACAAAAGATAAAAATTATTTTGAAAAAGGATTCATTAGTTTCAAAACTCAGAGTCTCCACTTGGCATAAATCAGGTGTACCAAGTCACCCGTGGATATCCTTTTTCAAAACGATTTTGACTCTATAAAACTGATACGTGAATAGAGATTCCGGCTAAGGAATTCTGTTGACCAAGGGGAAGGTGTTAGGCACCCCTCGATCCATGGTTCGACCATGGTCGCTTGGTGGAGTATATCGGCTAATTTGGACACTATGAGTGTATAAACCACACCAACCATAAATAAAACAATCAATCAAGCAAACAAATCCAAAAAAACAATGTCCAGTCCACTTATACAGTCCAAAATATAAAAAGAATGTGAAAATGTAAATCCTATTCTACCCTACACTAATTTTATACTACGCTCCCATGCTACCCGATGCCTCGGGCCTTCATCATGGATGTCCTCCAAATACAAAATACTTTGGGGCATTCCCCGACGAATAAATACAAGTGATCGCGGGGCATTCCCCGATTAAATGAATACATTTCCAAATGCAAGAACTAAAACCAAACCGTTCAACTCAAATTCCACATTCAAACATTCAACAAGAAAACTTATTCCTAAGTTTTTGCCTACCCGAACCAACATTCGCCTATCCATTTCAACATATTATAATTTTATCACATCCCAACAATATTCATGCTCATTACGAATTTAACAAAACAACAATAAACCAAAGCTAATCTAAATTCAACTTTTTTATCAATTTCTCAATTTCATCCCCCAAATCCATTTTAAACCACATTATTAAACCAGTTCGACTATCAAATCACTTTTTAAAATCCAAAACTATCAACACATACCCCAACGAAGATTCAAATATTTAAGCATACCAATCATTCATATCCACAACAACAATTAACATTTTGCTCGAAATATTCAAAACCGCACCACAAAATCATGATTTAACCAACTTCTATATAATAAAAAAAGTAGAGTTGAGAGATGGACCTTTGAAGAATCAATTTCGTTGATAATAAAATTAAGAAATCCCGGACTATAAAATTCCTAATAAGACCTCAACAATGACGAACTCCAACTCCGTATTGAAAAATTTGAGACCCAAAACTGAAGATCCGTAATCCAATCAAACCCGAAAACTGACACTGTTCATGTACTGTTCACAACATTATTCATGGCACTGTTCACAGTACTGGTCAAGGCACTGTTCACGATACTGTTTCTCTCTCAATTTTTTTCTCTCTCAGACGATTCTCTCTTCTCTCCGTCGTTTTTTTTTGTTCTTCTTATGAGGAAGATGATTTGGTGATTGTTGTTATTGTGGAGAAGATGATGATGAAAGAATGAGCCTCCCTTTTTCCCTTTAGAATTTTTCTTTTATATTTTTTATTTGGTTTTTCTTTTTCTTTATTTATTATCCTATGTGGAAGCATATAATTGGTGGCTTGTGGGAATAAGTGTGTGGCATGTGGAAAAGTTAGTGTGGCATGTGGAAAGATGAGGGTGGCGTGTGAAAATATGAGTAGGGCATGTGCCTTTTGCATGTATCCAATGAAAAATGAAAAGTGAGGTGTTGAGGTGGCATAGTGAGGTGACAAAGATGCTATGTATTTAATTATTTTCAATCCTTTTTTTTTTTGGAGAAATTATCAATTAAACAAAAGTATGGTAAGGTGAATAAAATAAAAATAAAAAATAAAAATTAAAATTAAAATAAATAAAATAAAATAAAAAAATGATTAAAAGATTTTCGGGAAAGGACAAAATTACATGTCTACAATTATGGTGACAAAAATTAGTTTAGTTTTATCTCTTGAAATGTGAATTCATGACTTGAAAATGGTTAACTTAGTCACTTGAAATGTGAATTAGAGAGTTGAAAATAGTTAAGTGTAGAATTTTGAAATGTGTACTAATGACTTTAAAATGATCAAGTGTAGTTACTTGAGAAGTGGATTAGTGACTTGATAGTGTTTTTTCAGTTTTAGAACTTCAATAGTAGAAAAAAAAAAATTCCAGAGGTGCAAAGAGGGTGCCGTCTAACCCTAGTTTGGTGTGCTATAAACATCCCTTTTCTCCACAAAGACTTATGTTTTAGATTCTAAGTTAGAGTTGTAAAAGGAACAGTATTTTTGTAGGGCTGTGAAGTTGGTTTCATTGTAAGCTACAGTAATCTAGTTAATACCACTAAAGTTGCGGTGGAGTTGTCTCATTATGGTGACAAAAATTGGTTTAGTCAAATGTTGAAAAGAATAGATAGGAGAGTAGTCTCATTATGGTGACAAAAATTAGTTTAGTGTTGTCACTTAAAATTTGAATTCATGACTTGAAAATGGTTAACTTAGTCACTTGAAATGTGAATTAGAGAGTTGAAAATAGTTAAGTGTAGTGTTTTGAAATGTGTACTAGTGACTTCAAAATGATCAAGTTTAGTCACTTGAGAAGTGGATTAGTGACTTAAAAATGATTTAGTGTAGTGACTTTAAAAGTGAACTTGTGTTTTGAAATTAGTAATCACTTGAAAATGTGAATTCATGACTTGAAATGGTTTAGTGTTTACACTTGAAATTTGAATTCATGACTTTAAAATGATCAAGTTTAGTCACTTGAAATGTGAATTATAGAGTTGAAAATGGTCAAGTGTAGTATTTTGAAATGTGTACTAGTGACTTCAAAATGATCACGTGTAGTCACTTGAGAAGTGGATTAGCGACTTGAAAATGGTTTAGTGTAGTTACTTGAAAGGTGAACTTATTTTTTGAAATTAGTAAAGTGTAATCACTTGAAAAATATGAATTCATGACTTGAAATTGGTTTAGTGTTAGCAATTGAACTGTGAATTCATGACTTTAACATGGTTAGGTTTAGTCACTTGAAATGTGAATTAGAGAGTTGAAAATGGTTAAGTGTAGTGTTTTGAAAATGGTTAAGTATAGTGACTTGAAATGTCAATTAGCTATTTGAAAATGGTTTGATTGTAGTGACTTGAAATGTGAACAAGTTATTTGAAAATTATTAAGTGTAGTGACTTAATAATGGTTTAGTGTAGTTTCTTGAAATTGCAAACTTATGACTTGAAAACGGTTAAGTGTAGTTACTTGAAATTGTGAACTAGAGACTTGAAAATGGTTTAGTTACTTGAAATGTGAATTAGTTATTTGAAAGTGATTAAGTGTAGTGACTTGAAATGAATGATTAAGTGTAGTGATTTGAAAATGATTAAGTATAGTTATTTAAAATGTGAAGTAGTTACTTGAAAATGGTTAAGTATAGTGACTTGAAATGTGAATTAATTATTTGAAAATGGTTAAGTGTAGTGACTTGAAATGTGAATTAGTTATTTGAAAATGGTTAAGTGTAGTGACTTGAAATGTGAATTAGTTATTTGAAAATGGTTTAGTGACTTGAAATGTGAATTAGTTATTTGAAAATGGTTAAGTGTAGTGACTTAAAACGTCTACTAGTGACTTGAAAATGGTTAAGTGTAAAAATGATTAAGTATAGTTACTTGAAATGTGAATTCGTTACTTGAAAATGGTAAAGTATAGTGAAATAAAATGTCAATTAGATATTTGAAAATGGTTTGAGTGTAGTGACTTGAAATGTGTACTAATAACTTGAAAATAGTAAGTGTAGTCACATGAAATATGAACTAATGACTTGATTTTTATATGTTTTGATGTAAGCTTGCATACAGATGACATCTGGTGGTGTCGGTGATCAGCCTCGTCCTGATAAAAGTTTGAAGTCAATTGTTAAAAAGAAATCTAGGACGCCTATAGACTTTAATGTAAAATTTTTAGGATTGTTTAAGTATTTTGGTTGTTGTTGGATTAATTAAAGTGTTTTGGATTTTGGATTTGATTGTTTAAGTGTTGTTAATTTGAATTGCTTAAATGTTTTGACAATGTAGTGCGTTGTATGATTATTTTAGAAATGTGTGTTGCATGAGGCTATATATATTGAATTACATTTTTATTTGGCAAGTGAAATGCAAAAAATGCAGATTTCTGCATCCAAAAAAAATGCAGAAAAGTGACGGACAGAGTCTCTTTTATCCGTCGCTTTTTTGAAATACATTTTCAAAAATGTGACGCTTTGCGTCGCTATTTAAATCGGTAATTTTTTTATGGAAAAATAATGATGGTCGTCGCTTTTTTATTAATTATGAAGAACATAAAGCGACGACCAATGTCACTTTTTATTCATTATGAAGAACAGAAAGCGACGACAAACGTCGCTTTTTATTCATTATGAAGAATAGAAAGAGATGACCAACGTCGCTTTTTTAGTCATTATAAGAACAAAAGGCAACAACCAACATTTCTTTTTATTCATTATGAAAAATAAAAAGCGACGACCAACGTTGATTTTTTTATCATTATGAAGAATAAAAGGCGACGACCAACCCGCTTTTTCTAAAAAAAAAATTTTATTTTTTCAAATTACGACTGATAGTGTCAATTTTTCAAAAAAAAATATTTTTTCCTGGAAAAAAATTATTTTTTCTTTAATAAAATGATGATTTTCATCGTTTTTTGTTCATCATGTGTTCTTCATGTGAATAACAAAAAATGACGCACAGTGTTGCTTTTTCTAAAAATAACTAAAAAATTATTTTTCCTAAAAGAGATGTTGTCCGTCGTAATAAAAGCGACCCAAACCATCGTTTTCAAAAAACAATGGGCCTTTTTGCGACGTTTTTCCGTCGCTTTTTGGCATTTTTAGTAGTGACAAGTCATCAAAAAGTAAGAGGCTAAAAAATAGTATTACACTATACAAGTTTATTCAATGGGGAAGATGACAAATGTCAACATATAAACTCATATTATTTACTGTTATTAACCATTGAAAATCATAAGGAATGATCCCTATCACCACTGGTTTGTAAAAAATAATTTTTTCAAAATTTTTATTTTTTTGAAAACATAAAAAAAAACAAAAATCCATCAAAACGACCACGAATGATCAAAAATGGGCCTAGATCACAGCATAGCTATGAGTTTGCTCAGTAGATCGTTTCCAATAAACATACTAAATTTCAGGTCATTCAAAGTTCGTCAAAAACTGAAAAACTCCAAAACCGACCAAATCGACAATTATTAATCGGGTTGTTGCGAGGGTCAGTAGGACTGCCTGCACTACTTGGCCTTACTACTACTATTTAAAAAATGAGTAACGATTATGGTTGAGTTTAGTAGAAACTCATCATAATTTTACCCTTACTCCACAAAAACAAATTTCACAAAACTAAGCAAAACGTGTTAAATTCATTTTATGTTTTCTGTTCTTGATGATAAACTTAAATTCCAGAAAGCATTAACATCATCCATAATGAAAAAACCAGCCATCAACAACATGATATTTGCAGTGATTATCAAAAACATGTAAATCAATCATGTAATTTTATTTTACATTATCTAGCATATGTAAGCAGACTATTGATACCAATTGTTAGAACATGCACAAGGAAGAAATAATTCTACAAGATCAACAAGTTACATATAATTTAAATAAAATAATAAAAAAGGAAATCAGAAAACTTACCTCTTGAAGCTTTCACAGAATTTGTTCAACACCTTGCTTGTCAGGACTGCGACCTTCTGTTATTTCCTGACTAGCTTTTGTAATCAAACTTGTGTGGAAAAGTGAATTTGTACTTTTGAAAAGGATCATCATCTTTCTATCAAATCACCTCTATTTATCCCAATTTTCCATTCAAGAAGGAAAGAGAAGAGACAGATGTTTCAGCCTTTATGATTTAATCATCCATAATGAACAAAACATTTTTTTCAGCCTTGATAACCCTATTAAGAGCAAAACAATGTTTTCAGCCTTTAAAAGTCAATGCTAATTGACCATTAAGTTGATTAATGATATCAAAATGGGCTAAACGTTTTTCATTATTTATAGTCAGAAGTATTATTTTCCTTCTAGAAGACCAATAAATAATATTATTTCTTCTAGTAGGCTCCTTTTCTTTTTTAAAATTGATTAGTTAATCAAGTATAGCAGGACCGCAAATTCTTTAAGTGAGCCTTCCAATTATGATATTAATTCAGTCGTGAATGAATTATCATATCATAATAAATTACATATTATTTTACTAAAAAACTATAATTGCACTCTTCAATCTAATTCAAAATCTACCATTACATCTTATTTAACTCTCCATGTTAGAATTATCGACACCAATCAATTAAATTAAATTCTCTGAAAAATTTAAATTATTGATTAATTTAATCCATTATTTATAATGCTTAACTTATTTCACATAACGAATATAAAATTCACCTGCAGGGTTTTCACATGAAAACTTATAAGCAACCATAAAAGGGATGTCTTCTATCTCAACTCCGAGATGTGGTTCTATCAACAAATTAATATTTCACTAAATAATTTGCCATCATCCAACCTATTAGGAATATATTGACTCATAAGAGTTTCACCTTTTAATAGATTAAAACAATAAACAAAACCACATAGATCATAATCATTATATCAAGATTAAGAGTATAAGTACATGTAATGGACTAGAGAAGTTGTTTATTATAATTCAGAACATAAACAAGTATCTCTAATTGGCCCGTTCAATACATACGAAATGTACTAGCACAAGAAGTTGAAATATTACCACTCCCATAATCAAAATCAAATTATATTTAATCTTGTGCTACAATAGTCAAGATGTTTGTCCTACCTCATCTTTGCATTATGAACATTAATTTATTACTTATAAGAACCGACAATTTTAATCTTCTATACATGAGTTAAAAATACTCCATATACAAAATCTATCTACATAATAAAGCAAAGAAGTTTGCATAAAATTATGCCAAGTGGCATATTGAGAACTAGCCAGTTGGTATTTTGGCAACAAAAATCTATTTTCTTGGCAATAAATTTTTTTTTTTATTGGTAACTAACATGATTCTATTAATCACCAAAATAACCATTACAGATCAAAGCACAACTTAACAAACTCAGTTGGCTACATTCACAGAAAAGGGGAAAGACAAGGATCCTAATTAATCAACTAGAAGGGAATGAAAGACCACTTGAGGCAATAGTCAAGCTAGCTAGAAACGATAATTATGCAGAAGAGTACTGATTGTTGGTTTAGCTCTGGTAATGCAGGTATAAGCTAATTCTTTGCAAGGCTGTCTGTCACATGTCCTCTGTTTTTCCTCAAATATTCTTCGGTTTCTTTCAATTCAGAGAGTGTGTACACATTCAGCAAATACAAGTTTGAAGATTCTCGCTCCTTGCAATCTTTCTTTAGCATTCTTTACGGCCCACATTGTATATACTGATTAATTAATTATTTTATATATAGATTTTTAAATTTTCATATTTATTTTCATATTGTGGTAAAAAATATTGAATGAACATTATTATTTATTTTTATTCTATTATTTTATATTTTCATATTGTGATAAAAATAATTATAATTGACTCATTTGAATGAACACTATTATAATTATTTATATATTTCAACTCTACATATATAATAAAGCAAAATGTTTGATGAATACTTTTGTTTATTTTTATCTATTACTTCATATTGTGATAAAAAAAATAATTAGAATTGACTCCTATTAATGAACACTATTATAATTATTTATGTATTTCACATTGTGGTAAAAAATATTTAAGTTTGACTTCTATTTAATTAGTATATAGATTATTTCATAGATATGTAAAAATTAAAAAAATTGATATAAAAATTCTGTCAATTAATCCTACTTTTACTATCATTAGGAGGAATTCCACAATTGGTGGTCTAAATATATATTCTAATCAAGCTATAGGAGTAATTCCACAATCTGTATTCCAATTTTCAAATATATATTTCAATCAATCAAGTGATTTAAGAAGATCATCCGTCAATTACTCCTAATTCCACTATCATTAGGAGTAATTTCACAATTTGTATTCCAAATATATATTCCAATCAAGCTATAGGAGTAATTCCACAATCTGTATTTCAATTTCTAAATATATATTGCAATCAAATGATACTCCTAATTCCACAATTTGTATTCTAATTTTCAAATATATATTTCAATCAATCAAGTGATTTAAGAAGATCGTACAAATGGTAAATGAATATGGAAAGTGAATTGTAGGTTTCCTTACTCCCATGGATGAAAAGTAGATGGCTATGGTAAGTAAATTGTATATATATATTAAATCAAACCTTTACACTGCCAATCATTAAATCATTACCATATATGGCTATGGTAAGTGCTACTAAATTGTAATACAACTAATCATGAGACAATAATTTTATATGAAAAATTGATATATTTTCATCATATATTCTGATCATAGTTGATTCTAACTAATTTTGTAAAAAAATCATATAATTATAAGAGAAAATGCATATTTAACATAATTATTATTAGTTAAGACAAGTGTCATCTTGAGAACTAACTATTTGAATTCTTATAACAAAAACTATCATTTCATAACAAAAAGCTATTTTGTTGATTATTTAAATAATAAATATTATTTCATATTGTGATAAAAAATAATTAAGATTCATTTCTATTAGAGGAAAACTATTATGATTTAATATTATTTCGTTTAATGTTATTTCATATTGTGGTAAAAATTAATTAACATTCATTTCTATTAGATGAAACCTATTATGATTGTTCAATTATTTCATATTAAGAATCGCAGTTAATTATTTCATATATATATATATATATATATATATAGAGAGAGAGAGAGAGAGAGAGAGAGAGAACTAGCCACTTGACATTTTGACAATAAAAAACTATTTTATAAATAATTAATTATTTCATATTATTTTATATTGTGATAAAAAATAACTAAGTTTTATTTATATTGGATGAAAAATATTAAGAGTTAAGGAACATTAATATTATAGATTTATTCAAAAGTTTCATATTATGGTATATATAAATCAACTAAGTTTGACTAATACTGAATGAAAACTACAATTACGGAAAGAGAGATAATTATGTAATCAATTAAATATAAAAAATTACAGGAGATGTAGTGCACAAAAATAGAAAACTTTAAGTATTTACTTTTCAGCAATTCTATATTAATCAGAATTAAAGCATAATATTTACATTTAAACGATTTATACTTGAGTTGTAGGTTAAGTATTATAAATTGCTGATAAAATTATTAATTCGTATTAATTTTCCTTTATAGATAGACTTTTTTCAACATGTTAGGTTATTCTATAAAACATTTACTATATTGTGTATAATATTACCATAAAAAAATAATTTACATGACATAAAATCTCTTTTTTGCCATATTAATGAATTTTTAAAAAAATATAAAAGCAAACGATTTATAGTAAATTTCAATCATTATTGATTATTTCCTTTTTTAGCTAGAAATATTTTTGCTAATTCTACCTAAACAATTTATTACTAACTTAGTCTCAAAAAATGGCAAATTTCTTACAGATTATAATCTCAATTAATTCTCTTCTATGTAGGGACTCTTTTTCACAAGTAAACAAACTTATTCATTTAAATCACAGCCTTTTGCGTGACCAAATTATTTGATTAATTTATTTATTTTTACTTTGTTTAGATTTTTAAGTAAGTATTAATATGAAAAAGTTATTTCATATTTTAATTATCACATTAAGTATATGAAAGTTATTAATTGATTAGCAGTCAAACAACATATATGGTAAAATAATATTGTAAGTAAGAGTCATTTCTATATAAAAATCTCTATGTAAAATACTATATATATATGTGAATTCTAACTCCACAATATCAATCTATGAGATTATCTCAAGAAGAAAGCATAGAAACAAGAACTCGCTCGACTAAGGAGGAGGTTTTATTCAACTCTTAGTGTATTTCCACAGAAGAAAGAAAAGACCATTGTTGTGTACACATACGGTTCGATATAGAATTAGTTTTGAACTTTTTGATTCTTTTTCTCTAAACACTATTCACTCACATACTCACTATCATATTCTATAATGATTTAATTATTGTAATATAGTTTCTTCTACAATTTGGAAAAAAAAAAAGTTGATACTAATTGCTTGAGGATATGTCTTTTGTTTTTTAATTTATTTCTGAGTAGTTGATGATTTCTAGATTATGAACCCAACTTATTTTATTTTTTTATTTAGTCTTGCTATTTTTTTTTTATTTTCCAATTAATAGTTGTATTATCTTTCCTGTATTTTTCATTACTTCGATTTTGTTTACATTTTTAAAATCTTTATTATTCGTATGATTATATATTAAACTTAACTGATACTACTTTGTTTTTCTATTTAGTTTTTGGAAGAAATTAAGATACAAAAACCTAACAGAATTGCAAATTATTGAGTGTCATTTTGACAAAAAGTGAATTTTCCTATTTGACTTCAAATGAGGTTGTGAATACGTGTGTATGTGTGTGTGTGTATATATTGGTGAAATATTTATATACACATCTATATACAAAATAAAATTGTATAGTCTAGCCTAAATTTAAGCCAAGTGGCATCTTGAGAACTATCCTCTTGAATTCTTACAATAAAAAACTATCATTTTATAACAAAAAGCTATTTTATTGATTATTTAAATATTTTATATTATTTCTTATTTCATATTTTGGTAAGAAAATAACTAATATTTATTTCTATTGGGTGGAAGCTATTATGATTTCATGCTATTTCATTTAATATTATTTAATATTGTAGTTAAAAAAAAAAAATTCATTTCTGTCGGATGAAAATCATTACGATTGTTCAATTATTTTATATTAAGATTAGTAGTTAATTATGTCATATTATTCAATGTTTTTATTATCACACATTTAATATTGTGGTAAAAATAAATGATCATTCAATTATTTCATATTAAGATTAGTAGTTAATTAATTTATGTTTTGTCGATTATTCATTTATTTATTTCATAGCCTTCGTATGTTTAAAAAAAGTATGTAATATTAGTTGTGCAATTACTTGACATATATGAAAAGACATATTGAGTAACTTAATATGATAGGATAATCAATTACAATCAAGAGACATAATTGGAAAAGAAACATTTTAATTGAGATGAGAAACTTTTAGTATTAATGGAAGGATGTAAAATTTTGAATTCAAATAAAACAAACATACGAATTTAATTGAAAGATAGTTCAAATTAGATATTACTACTATATTGAGACTAATCCAACTAATTAAACAATCTTTGTATGAATTTCACTAATTACATTTTTGTATAATAGCAAATAGTTAATTGCCAATCTTGAAAAAAATATTATCAAATGGGGAATATGATAATATAGATGTCACCAATATGGGTTGTGGTGCAGTGGATGAGGTTGCTCCAGCCTTAACCAGAGGTCGAGGGTTTGACCCTGGTATGGAGAAAACTTTGTTGGGAGCGCTGATACCTTAATGGGCCCTGCAACGCGCGATTCAGATTAGTTGGGGCTCCAATGAGGGCAACGGACACCGGATGAAAAAGCAAAAAAAGATATAGATGTCATCCCCAAAATATGCAAACAATATAAATAAATAATGATATTATTTTAAAAAAAATTATGATTTCATTACAACTAAGTAAATCAAGAAAGTATTACAAGAAACATTTGTGAATTAATAATCAATTAGCAATCAAACAACTTATATGAAAAAGGTTTAATTGACGTTTTTTAGAAAAACAATTCAATTTTAATCGCAAACATGTTTGACTTATTTTTGTAAAACAATAAATGAATGAATATAAGAAAATCTGTAATTAGGAAAGAAAATAATTGTTACCTTATTTGAGTGACTAGAAAATTATAAAGATAATTAAATAATCAATTGACAATAGTCAAATTATAATTTTATAAGAAATTTTTGAGAAATAAATCAGTAATTGAGAAAAAAATTAATTGTTACCTTTTTAAAATTCTTCCCCAAATTATAAAGGTAACTAATATCAAATTAATATAATCAAACTATAAAAATATGAGAAATTTATGGGATTGAATTTCCGAAATCATAAAGGTAACTAATATCAATTGTTTTCGTTTTTGAGTCCTTTATGTAATTGTACATTAATTAAATATAATCAAGATATAAAATTAGGACAGATTTATGGTAAGTAGATATTTATAATATCAATAATAATTTTATTTTCATCAAATTAATTAGATTAAATTGATGTAAAAATCAGTTAATATTGAAAATTATTTTAATAGAAAATATATTCAAAGTTACGTAATTGATATACATATATTGGTAAAAAAAACAACGAACATTGACTACTACTTTAGCCATAAATATATTTTGAAATTTACAACATTAAAATTAAGGAACTTGAGTTTATATATTATGATTATAAAATTGATTCTTATTAATTGAAATTAATTAGTTGATTGTGTAGTCGTATTACAATTATGTCGTACATTATTTATTTAATGGAAGTACATATAATTAATTAACTTATTTTGTGCAATCTACTATGAACTTATTAATTCAAATTAAATAATCTTTAAATGGTAAGTTTGTATTATAAAAGAAAGGAGATTATTTTGTTGAAGTTTTAAATTAATATGCATTAGTTTATTTTAGTGGGGTATTAGTCTTCAACAAGATCTCCACATTTAAATAGAGTAATTGTATGGCTTTAGCATCTCTTACGTATTAAAAAAATAGAGACAAAAAAATATAATGCCACACCATTTTTGGATTATTTAATTCATTTATTACGTTTTAAACTGTTTTTTATATTAATTTAGTGATGTTTATATGGAAAAGTTAAATTTTGAAAAAATAAATATCTTAAGTTTTATAATTTAAGTTAATTTGTGTACTAATTTGAAAAAGTTAATTTATAATTTACATTATATTTTTATTATATGAAAAATTTAACCTTATATGGCTATATATACTAATTCAATAACACAGAAATATTGTCACACTTTTCTTCTCTCTCTCTCTCTCTCTGTTATTGTTATTGATCATTAATCTTATTGGTATTTATCAAGTTTTTCATTATGAATATATAGAAATAAGAATTGCCAATAGTTTGCTAATATTAATTCAAAATTTTCTTCATAACTTTCAGGATTTAAATATAAAAGTTTCGACATAATAAGAATCACACATATTGACAAAATATTATCAATATTTCAGAATGAGAGTTCAGCCAAAAGAATATACATATGAGAAGGTTGAACAATATAATCACAATGTAACATAGGTTTGAAACAAGAAAATCATTTGTTGAAAATGATTTGAATTATTCGTAGTGACTCTTCTTTCTCGAGAAAATTAAGTTTGTTAATTTTTTAATCTCTTTATACAAATATAAATTTATACTATGAATAATATAATTTGTTGATTATATATTATTTTGAGGTCTTGCATAGTTATGATATAAAAATGATTGATTTTTTTTTTACTAATGTTATTCAATATCATATTTTGGTATAGTAAAAGTCCGCATATTGAAGGAGTGTTGTCACTAATTAATAATGAGATTTCAAGAAGAAGAAACCTATGAGAATGTCACTATATATTCAAGCAATATAGGTTTGAAACAAGAAAATTATTTGTTAAAAATGATTTTAATTATTCATAGTGTTTTTCTCTCTTGAGAAAAATAAGTTTGTTACCTTAGTGATTTCTTTATCCAAATACAAATTTTCATAATATAGTCGCACTAAATAATGAATCTATTAATAAAATTTAAAAAGATATATCAATCTTTTGACGCGAATGAAAAATACAAAATCTTGCTTGAGATTATTATGATTTATTCGTTTAGTATTTTAAAATTTTTAGAGATAAATTCTAACTCTTTTTTATATGTAGTATTGGCAAAATGACCTTCTAGACCCCTATACTATGTCAGTTTTGTAAGTTGGACACTTCTACTTACATGTTTATCATCTGAACCCCTGAACCCACTAAAAAGCAATATTTCAAACCCTTTGACCGTTGACTTTGCCTATGTGGCATTAAAATGCTGACTGGGACTTGGAGAGTGTAGTCACTCGCCTGGAGTGCGAGTGA
>NC_061112.1:52434303-52634130 GCF_002878395.1 Capsicum annuum
CATAATTTCTCCAGCCTTCTTCCCTAAGCCCCTCTCCCCTATCCTAGACCCTAACCCCTCTCCCCCGCCGCCCCACTAGTTCCCCAACAACAAAGAAACTTTCATTTAACCAATTCACAAAAATTTCAAGAATTTCCAACATTGAATTTTAACCAATTCACAAAAATATTCACATTGAATTCCAAGAATTTCAACATTCTTGAATTACCCAAATTACAAGAAATCCCAAGAAAAAATAAAAATTGAATCTTTACTTTGAATTTCAAGAATTTTCAACTTTCTTGAATTACCCAAATCACAAAAAATCCATAAAATTTGAGTTTTTACATTGAATTTCAAGAATTACAAACTTTCTTGAATTATCCAAATCACAAAAAGTCTAAAAAAAGCATAAAAATTCAAGTTTCTTGAATCACTCAAATCACAAAAATCTCCAAAAATTTCTTCTTTTCATACTTCTTAAGCTTTTTGCCCCTCACTTTTTAATTTTTTTCGTAGAGCAAGAAGAATAAGAAGATGAAGATGATAAAGGAAAAGAAGAAGAAGAAGAAGAAATTGAGAAAGAAAGAAGGCAGGCAAGAAAGAACGGGAAAGAAAGAAAAAGGGGAAGAGAGAGAAAGAGGGGGGGGGATTGTTTATTTATTTATCTTTATTTTAATATTTAATAGTTTTTTTTATATAAAAATAACGTGGAAGATGATGTGGAAGATGTGACACTTGATGTGACAGCTGATGTGGCGAGAGTGTATTACACTCACCAAAAAAGTGTTTAAAATGTGATTTTTTAGTGGGTTCAAGGGTTCAGATGACAAACATGTAAGTAGAAGTGTCCAACTTACAAAACCGACATAGTACAGGGGTCCAGAAGGTTATTTTGCCTTTAGTATTATAGTCCTATTTTGACTTAAATGTGAATGTTATGAATGGTACAACTAGAATGATAATATTTTTTCGGCTAAAACTTATATGCACCCGGTGTATACACCAAGCCAATACATGCATGACATGTGTTTGAATTTAGAGTTCATATTACTTAACCATGGTTAATTAATATGTATTTTTGCTTAATTTAATTACGTAACCATAGTAAAGGACATTAATTTGGTGTATACATCGGGTGCGTGTAAGTTTTTATCATATTTTTTCTTTATACTTTGTCTCCTTTCAATATTTGTATATAGGTAAATATTTTTAACAAAATCAAATTGATTTTATCTACCTTTTTTTTTCATTTTGAAGTAATTTATTCTGAATTATTTGTTATGAACTATTCAAGAAATTATAATTGATTGGAGATTTTGACTTACATTTCATTAGTTTATATTGGCTTATCTATTGGTCAATGAAATATTTTTTTATGCTTTACTATTTGATAAATTTATAAATCTAAATTATTTTTTTAATCTATCTTTGTTAAATGATTACGTATACTTAAATATTATCCGCACATCATGTGGGTACTAATACTAGTTATCTACTATATAAGTAAATGACACACATGTTAACACAATCATCTATCCAAATAAACATTTTATTAATATAAGAAAGTGTCTTTACATGAGATGAAAATATAATACTATAACACAAACTACATAGTTAATAGTATATCCTAGCAAGATTACAATAAAGAGAAGTAAAATGAAGTGAAAATTTTGTGCTCTTAAATGAAGGATATGTCAAATATATAAAAAGATTTTCAATTATGTGGTGTCAAACATATCATCTGAAAATTGAAATAAAAGGGTTGCTAAAAAAGAAAAGAGTTATTCTTGTTATTTACATGTAATAAAATTTTTTGTTAAATGAAATAAAAAGAAAAGTAGGTCAAATAAATTAAAACGGAAGAAATATTTATTTTCCATCCAATTGATTCACCTTTTCATTGGAGAATCCCACTTTAAAAGATAAAACACTCTGTATCAAAAGTAATTTAATAACTATAAGGGTTGGTGTGGTGGTTCAGCACCTCACCTCTTAAGCAAGAGGTTGAGGGTTCGATCTCCACCTCTGATGAATAGAAAAAAAAATCTGTGGCCAGTTCCGTACCACTTAGTGCACTGACAGTAGGAACGGAGGAATAGTCTCACGGCCGCCGACTATGAGAATACCTTGGGAACCAAAAAAAAAAGTAATTTAATAGTTGTAGCTTGAATTTGATATCTTTAATTAAAAAAAAATATATATTTGTCACTTCATTACGACATTTGATGGTGTGATGTGTTTCGATTGTTTTCCTCCTATGCCGATCACAAAGTAAACGCGCATCACTGGGATTTAAAAATAGCGTCATTGTAAACAAAACAAAAAATAGATACATCATACAAGTTACGTAGCCATGATTAAACCAGCTGGACTATTGTTAAGATTCTCCCCAACTTTGTTTTAAAGATTCAAAGTTGTATATTGAGATCAAAACAATAGATCTTTACTCAATAATCTATATATCATGAAGAAAAAAAAAGTGAAAAAGAAGAATAGATACTTTGAAGTTAGATATTTTACACATATACGTAAAGTCCAAAATTCTGTTTATTGTGGAACCAAAAGAGCACGAAAGGATGCATGTGATGAATGATGATGACCACAGAATGAACTAAGGATGAACACTACCGACCCACCGCTTGAGATAATAACGAAATGCGTGACTCTTCAGCAATTGCACATTTCTTGTACTCTAATTCCTGCCCCTTGTTTTAAGTTTTACTGC
Organism: Capsicum annuum; assembly: GCF_002878395.1. Taxonomy (NCBI): domain Eukaryota; kingdom Viridiplantae; phylum Streptophyta; class Magnoliopsida; order Solanales; family Solanaceae; genus Capsicum; species Capsicum annuum. Next base: position 52,437,011 of record NC_061112.1, read on the forward strand.
CTCTGTACCAAGGTGGCATGTCTCACATCTCCAAATTTAAACAAGATAAAGTTTGTCATAAATTTGAATATAGTTTTTTATTTTTTTAAAAATAAAATTTATATATATGAAAGCTACATAAAAAAATATTATAAATTATAATAATTGACTACTCAAAATATTGAAAAATATATATAAAAAATTACAGTAAAACATAAATATGTTTGAATCTCGAGAAAGGAAGTTTTTTTTTTGTTTTGATGTATATAATTGAAATGATACAGTATCAAATTATCAATCAATTGTAGTTATGATTTAATTCCAGATTAAATTAGAGCAGTTCAATGAGTTTTTCTACTATTTCGTAGCTCTTTTTTTTTTGTGTCTGTTCTGTCGCAAGTTACTGTATATAAGTTGTTATTGGAGGTTAATACCAAATTCAAATTGTGAAAATGAAAAAATTGTAAAATAAGCCTGGAAATCAACTACTACAACCATTTCCCAACCTATTGCGTAGTACTTGCGCACCAAACTAAACTGCCCTTTATTATGCAAATTGGATTTTGTATTAAATATCTTTAAGTTGACGATTTAAAATCAAATTTATAGTATTATGTTGATTATTTCTGTATTGACAAAGTCTAATGTTCTAGTACTCCCGACGTTAATTACTTTTCTCATGTTACCTTGCACATTTCTTAAGGCAATTTTTGTTAGTTGTGTTTTAGAAAAATAACTATTAAGTTATTTAATATGAAGGGTCCAAAAAAGAATATAATAATTATTTTTTATTTTTAAGTTAAACAAGTAAAATAGAATATTTGTTTTTGGCAAAGGCTTTTAGTGTTAATTCTTTTTTTTTTCTGATTTTATTTGTGTAATATATTTTCTTTTTCAATTTGTCAAAAAAATTACTCTTTTATAATTAATAAGAATATAACTTTAAAACATTAGTTTTTGGATTAAATTATTTAAAGTATTTTTGTCTTTTAAGTGCTTTTTATTTTTGGAGGTGTTAAACAAAAATAAAAAACATTTATAAATATTTTACTTTAAACTTAAAAAGTAAGAAAAGAGAAATCAAAAGCTAATTTGATCAAACACTTCTTTAATGAAATTATTTTTAAAATTTAATATCAAATCAAACGGTACGGTATAAATTTGGATTAAAATAATAAATATTTTGTTTGAGAAAAAATTTTCACCCTTATTTAGATTTAAAACCGCTTATTTAGCGTCATAAAAAATAACGCCAAAAATTCTACTGTAACAATAACATCTATCGTCATTAACTTCTCTTTCCCTCCTTATAACAATTTGCTTCAAAAGCAAGGCCCCTCACTCTTTCTTGAATTGGACAATAACAGCAACATTTATGTGCTCCCTCTAATTCTTCTTCTTTTTCATTTTTGTTTGAAGTAAAGCTACTGATTCTTTTTCTCTTCCCGTAGCATATTAAGCACTCTTAGTCTTATCTCGAAAGTATTTGTTGTGACATCTTCGAATCACTTAACCTGTTAAACTCATATTGATCCTGTTATTTTTTAATTGAGTTAATGAGTTCAATGGAGGGGAAAGGGAGGGTAGTGAAGTTGACAGGTTGCGTAAAGAATTACGATTGGGGAAGAGCAGGGAAGGAATCACGTGTGGCGCGGCTGTATGCTTGTAATAGTGGTGACACTGTTGACTTAGAGAAGCCATATGCGGAATTTTGGATGGGGACTCATGATTCTGGGCCTTCATACGTAGTAGAAGGAGCTGCTGGAGTATCTGAGAATGGATTGGGTAATAGTGGTGGTAGAGAGAGAAACAAGTTGACATTGAAGGAATGGATTGAAAACAACCCTATTGTTCTTGGCGAAAAAGTTGTGAACAAGTGGGGTACCAACCTTCCTTTTCTCTTCAAGGTTTGCTTGCTCCCTTCTATGCTTTTCAAAAACTTTTACATCTTGGTTGACTCTTGAAATTTCAACTTCATCTTTGCCTTATAAATTGGGGCGGATGGAGGATTTTGTTGTCACTTATATGTAAATTGGTCTTATTTTAACTCTTTTGGGAGTTTGGAGTGTGTGAAAATTGTTTTTCAAAAAAAATTTGCCAACTCTGTTTTGAAATTCCAAATGTGACGCATAAATTGGGACGTAAGGAGTGTTTTATTGCTACTTATATGTAAATTGGTCTTGATTTTTCTCTTTTCGGAGTTTGGAGTGTCTCCAAATTATTTTGTGCGGCTAATTTCTGGGAGAAACCTGAAATTGTTGATCAATTTCTTCTCAAATCATTGAAAGTTTATTTTATTTATGCTCTTTGGGATCATTATACAAATGCATAAATAGCTATTGTTTCCTTCCCGGAAGCTTGACAGATATGGAGCCAAATTATACAATATTCTGTTTCAATTCGAACAAAGTTTTATTTATTTATTTTTTATTTTTTAAAAAAGGATGAAATTTAGATACTAAGGAAATATACCAGAATTACTCCATTACCAGAAAAACAAAAAAAAATTACTGCAATTGATAATTCTTATAATTGAAAATATTTACAAATCATTTGATAAAAAGTTTGGAGTAGCGGTAATTTATGAAAGTAACAAAAATTTCCTGAGTACAACAACTGTTGGGAAAATCGGGCAATTTTCCCACTAAAACGGAACAACTAAGTGAAATGAACTGGTTTAGAATAATTAAACCAGACAGAACACAAACAAAAAAATACCCGACAAATAATATTGAATACTAAAAAGAAAAACACCAGAAAATTTGATAACGGAGTTCAGCCAAATAGGCTTAATCTCCGAGCACCCAACGTTGTGGGAGAAGAGAACAATTTTGGGATGATCCAAATGGGCGGGGGGGATAGAGTTTCTTTTATAGCTCTAAATCTCCTCCCCAAATTATAAAACACCGATGTGGGAGGAAACAAGAGCCAAAGACCAACAAATCTCCACCTTGGTTCAATTTCAATCCCATCAAAATACAAATCTTCTCAAACAAACAAATAATAGAAAAAATCTTTTGCGGTGCTTCCAATTTTGCGCCGTGAGGCGCCAACTTCAGATGTGCAGGATATTAACCAAGTTTAAACAGTGTTCGAACTTGGCCCTTGGAACCAACCACCTTGGTCAGCATATCTGCAGGATTCTTCGTAGTATGAATCTTCTGGAGAAGTATCTCCTCCTCTTCGAGAATTTCCCGCACAAAATGATAGCGAACATTAATATGCTTCGTCCGTGCATGAAAGACCTGATTCTTTGCTAAATGAATAGCACTCCGACTGTCAGAATATACCTCAAGTTGTTTCTGACCAACTCCCAAGTCTTTAAGCAACCCATGAAGCCAATTTGCTTCTTTCACAGCCTCTGTAATCGCCATATACTCTACCTCTGTTGTAGACAAAGCCACTGTAGACTGCAAGGTAGACTTCCAACTAACTGGCGTCTTTGCTAAAGTGAACAAATAGCCAGTTGTAGATCGTCGCTTATCCAAATCACCTGCATAATCAGAATCACAATATCCAACTATGCATTGACTAAGTGTTTTATCCCGTTCGAATGTCAATCTAACATCTACGGTATTTTGGAGATACCGCAGAATCCATTTCACAGCTTGCCAATGACCCTTTCCCGGATCATGCATGTACCTGCTAACAACGCTAACAACTTGTGAAATATCTGGTCTCGAACACACCATTGCATGCATCAAGCTTCCAACTGCATTTGCATACGGGACTTTTGCCATGTATTCTCGCTCTTCATCAGTTGTCGGAGATAATCTGCTACTCAATTTCAAATGAGGAGCAAGTGGGGTACTTACTGGTTTTGTATCATCGTGCATATCAAAACGTTGTAGTACCTTCTTCAAATACTACTTCTGTGACATCCAAAGTTTGCCCCTTTCCCTATCCCTGCTTATCTCCATGCCGAGAATCTTCTTGGCTTTCCCCAAATGCTTTATCTCGAACTCTTTACTCATTTGAGCCTTCAACCTGTCAATCTCAACTTGGCTCTTTGCTGCAATCAGCATATCATCAACATATAAGAGTAAGTAGATGTAGGAACCATCTTGAAGTTTGCGCAAATACACACAATGATCGTATTTGCTTCTCCTGTACTTCTACCCTTCATGAATATGTCAAATCGTTTGTACCACTGTCTCGGTGATTGTTTCAGTCCGTACAATGATTTGCTAAGTTTGCAAACCTAATCTTCTTTACTAGTAACCTTATATCCTTCTGGCTGAGTCATATAAATTTCCTCCTTCAAATTACCGTGTAAGAACACGATCTTCACATCAAGTTGAGCTAGCTCCAAATTCAACTGTGCTACCAAGGCCAACAAAATTCTAATGGAGGAATGTTTTACAACTGGAGAAAATACCTCATTATAATCAATTCCCTCCTTCCGAGCACAGCCTTTAGCCACCAATCTTGCCTTGTAACGAATGTCTTCTTTATCACGAAATCCTTCTTTCCTTGCAAATACCCATTTGCACCCAATTGCTTTTCTGCCTTTCGGTAGTTGTGTTAGCTTCTACATCTTATTCTTCTTAAGAGATTGCATTTCCTCTTCCATTGCACCTGCCCAACTGCCACTTTCTGTGCTTCGAATGGCCTCTAGGTAGGTGGATGGAATATCTTCATCAGTAACTGGAAGTGCATAAGCTACCATGTCAGTGAAACGAGCAGGCTTCTGAATTTCTCGTCTTTGTCTTCTAACTGCAATTGGTTCTGATTGCTGCAGATGTTCTTTGGTCGGATCCTCTTCCTCATCTGACTCTTCTTCTGCCATAGTAGAGTCAGTGGTGGTGCTTCGTGCTGGGGTCACCACTGTTTGCTCAAACTACACCTGCTTTGAATTACTCTCCACCTGCTTCGTAGTACTATCAGCTTTATCTGGATTTACCTTGTTCAATATGACAGATCCATCAAAGGTAACATCTCTGCTAATAATCGTCTTCTTTGCCTCAAGACACCACAAGCGGTATCCCTTCACTCTAGCATTGAAGCCCATTAAAGGAGCCTTCTTTGCTCGTGGATCCAACTTTGATTCAATCACATGATAATATGCAATAGAACCAAAAACATGTAAAGTATCATAATCAGCTGTAGTTTTGCCAGACCATACTTCTAATGGAGTTTTGCCACCTATAGCAGATGATGGCAAACTATTGACGAGATGTTGAGCGTATGTCACAGCCTCAGCCTAAAATTTTCTGCCTAACCTAGCATTAGACAACATACAACGAACTTTCTCCACAAGTGTCTTGTTCATACGCTCTGACACCCCATTCTGTTGCAGTGTTTTTCTAACAGTGAAGTGTCGAACTATGCCACAGTCTTGGCATACTTTTAGGAATGGATCACTCTTGTATTCTCCTCCATTGTCTGTTCGAAGAACCTTGATCTTTCTCCCTGTCTGGTTTTCAACTTGAGCTTTCCACTTCAGGAAAATTCCAAGCACTTCATCCTTGTTCTTCATAGTAAACACCCAAACTCTCCTGGAAAAATCATCAACAAAGGTGACAAAATAATGCCTACCTCCGATGAACGGAGTTTTGGCAGGTCCCACACATCTGAGTGCACATAATCCAAAATACCCTTGGTATTATGAATTGCAGTGCCAAACTTCACTCTTTGTTGCTTTCCCAAAACACAATGCTCACAAAATTCAAGTTTGCAAGTCTTCATACCTTTCAATAATCCCTGCTTGGCAAGAATTTGTAAGGACTTTTCACCAGCATGTCTCAACCGCATATGCTATAGCTTCGTTGCCTCAACATCCTTCTTGGTGCTAGAAGTTACTGCTGCTACTGTCCCCAAAACTGTACTACCTTGGTAGTAGTACAAATTGTTCTTCCTCACGCCTTTCAACATCCCCAGTGCTCCTGAAGTTGCTTTAAGAACTCTATCTCGTATCGTCACAACTAGGCCCTTAGATTCAAGAGCCCCCACTGAGATGAGATTCTTCTTCGACTTTGGCACGTGCCGTACATCCCTCAAAACTCTGGTGGATCCATCATGATTCCGCAGCTTGATCAAACCTATCAAGGTTGTTTTACATGGATTATCATTACCCATGTAAACAACCCCACCATTGAGTTCCTGAAATTCAAAGAACCATTCCCGAACAGGACACATATGATAGGTACATGCTGAATCCAATATCCACTCATCTGGATGAGATGATGTTGAAGGCATAACAACGAAGGAAAAATTTGATTCTGCATCACTTTTGCATTCTGCAACATTTGCATCTTGCGAATTTTGTGGACTCTTCCCTTTCTTTTTCAACTTTGGACAGTCTTTCTTCCAGTGCCCTTTCTTATGACAAAAAGCACACTCATCTTTGGCAACGACTCGGCCCCTTGATTTGGACCTTCCTCTTCTCCCCTTAGTCTGGCTTTGCTGACGACCCCTTGCCACCAATGCTTCTTCAGATGTTGTTGATTTGGTTTTCATCTTATCCTGCTTTCTCAATTCTTGACTATATAAAGCAGAACAAACAACATCTAACGACACATTCTCCTTCCCGTGAAGTAACGTAGTTTCCAAATGTTCAAATTCATCGGGAAGAGATGATAACAACATCAAAGCCAAATCCTCATCCTCAAATTTCACATCTAAATTCAAAAGGTCTGCTACTAATTGATTAAACATAGTGATGTGTTCATTCATAATAGTACCTTGTTGATAATCAAATCGGAACAATCTTTTCTTCATAAGGAGCTTGTTCTGACCACTCTTTTTCAGAAACTTGTCCTCCAACACCTTCCATAATTTGTGAGCAAAAGTCTCATTTTTGGCAGCATACTTCTGCTAAGGCACGATCGAATTGTTCCACACACCAACCGATTTATGATGTTCCAATCTCTTTCTTCTACCTCTTCTGGTTTCTTTTCCTCAATAGCAATATCAAGACCCTGTTGGAAAAGAGAGTCCAAAACCTCTCCTTGCCACATGCCGAAATGGCTAGTACCATCAAATATTTCCACCACCAACTTCAGACTGGACAGCGGGAACCTCGACCATGATGACGAGGAGCCCGATGCCCCCGAGTAGGATCCTTCATTTCTTGATCGGGCAATTTTCCCACTAAAACGGAACAACTAAGTGAAATGAACTGGTTCAGAACAATTGAACCAGACAGACAACTAACAAAAAAATACCCAACAAATAATATTGAATACTAAAAATAAAAACACCAGAAAATTTGATAACGAAGTTCAGCCAAATAGGCTTAATCTCCAAGAACTCAACGTTTTTATTAATTGTGGGAGAAGAGAACAATTTTGGGATGATTCAAATGGGAGGAGGTAGAGTTTCTTTTATAGCTCTAAATCTCCTTCCCAAATTATAAAACACCGATGTGGGAGGAAACAAGAGCCAAAAACCAACAACAACAACATTTTCCGTGTAATCACACAAGTGGGGTCTAGAGAGTGTGGCAAGTACGCAGCCTTTCCTCTACCCTGTGAAGGAGAAATTACCGGAGTATGTACCCCAAATATTGCATTCGGTATTTGATGGTTCCCCTTCTCAAAAAATATCATATAATGAGAAAATTGAATTTATTTTAATTTAAATTGATGCATTTTGAGTGAGTTGAAGCTCTTTATACTTGGCTTTCAATATGGTTTGATGAGATTCTAACACGTCTGGAGTTTTAGGTACTATCTGTTGCAAAAGCTTTATCCATACAGGCCCATCCAGACAAAGATTTGGCATCTCGTCTGCATAGCGAGCTCCCTGATGTTTATAAGGATGATAATCACAAACCAGAGATGGCATTGGCATTAACAGAATTTGAGGCCTTATGTGGATTTATAAGTCTTGAGGTACTCAACATCTATGTGGTTTTTTTAGGTCTAGTTAAATTTTTTGAAATATGTAGGCTTCGTAATCCAGGACATCTGAGGCGCCCTTAAATTTACAATTTGCTTGAAATAGAGTTAAGCAACGCGTTTTAACGGAAAAGGAGGATAGACGCTAACTTGAACATGTGAAAACAAAAGGCACCTTACTGCTTGTTCTTGTGCTTAAAAACTGGCATAGTCTCATTCCTTTCCAGTTTCCATATTTTGTTAGACTGCAAGCCTAAAGATGCTTATCCCGGTGTGAACATAACAATGCGCAGAAAAATGGTGTATGATATTTAGGTGGTTGATTCACTTGAACTTAGAATTCAATGACTATTAGGAAAAGGAAAAGGTGTGTTCAATGTGACTTAACAATTACTTATGGAACTTTAATAGGAGCTGAAGTTGATTGTTCAAACTGTGCCTGAGATTGTCGAATTGGTGGGTACTGCACGCGCAGAGCAAGTATTGGAATTGAATGAGGATGGTGGGAAAGAGAAAGGTAAATTAGTGCTAAAATCAGCATTTACTGAGCTGATGTCAGCAAGCAAGGATGCGGTTGCTGAAGTGATAGCCAAGCTGATTAGTCGCCTAAATGTTAAAAATCAGGTACAGTCGAAGTAATCCCTGATCAGATAGAAGTTAAAAATGTGTTAGATTTATCCAAGTACCAGTTGCAAGTTCCTTTTTGTACTTCTACATGGGGGACTTTATTCATGTGGAGTGATTCATTGTGGTTGTGGAAAACTATGCTCTTCATTGTCTTAAAACATTTTTCATCTAAAACTCTCTTTTACTACCCATTTCTAAATACGCAGACTTACTTGCATAAAGATTTTGGTTCTGGAAGATGTGAGGTTTGAGAGTATCATTTATCTAACAGTTCAATTTCTATCAAATAATACTAATAAAAAAGAGAGACCGAGAAACAACCGAAAAACAAGAGCTTTTATTTTCAGAAGAATTGAGTTAGAATGACTAATGAGTTGATCTTTATGAGCTGGCTTTAGTCATGTTTCAAATGTTTGAAATGTTCCTTTTTACCAGTTTTGTGATAGATTTGGATGGATGGGCTACTGGTGGTGGTATAAAGATTTTATTACTATGAAGCTGTGAATTATCGGATTCTAATAGCATCTGATCTACTTTATTAGAAAAAACACCCGATCTATTTTTGTCCTCTTTAACGCCCCACAGTAAAAAGAAGAGAATCACTCCTTTAACCCCTCATTAACTGTAAATAGAGCTAGCTGAATTTGAATTTAGGGTAACTAATAACCTACAACAAATTGTATTTCTTGTTCAATTGCCACTGAGGAGATAATCTGTTTGGTCTGATTGGCACCTTAGTTGCTCATTATATTATTCCTACTTGATTTAGTTTTCCTTTAATTTCTTCTTTTATATGTATGAAATGATCTAGAAACCGATATCGCATTCAGGAAAGAGAAATGTGAAGGGGATGAACAGAAGTAAACCAATCTTGGTCATTGTCATTTATTTATGATATCTCATCCTTCATGTTGTAGGCAAGGGAGCTGACGGAGAAAGAACAAGTGGTGCTGAGACTTGAGAAGCAGTATCCAGCTGATGTTGGTGTCTTGGCTGCATTCTTGTTAAATTACGTGAAACTCAATCCTTGTGAAGCTTTATATTTAGGGGCCAATGAACCTCATGCTTATATATATGGCGATTGTGTTGAATGCATGGCAACATCAGACAACGTGGTACGTGCTGGCCTAACTCCAAAGCACCGGGATGTTAAAACTCTGTGCTCAATGCTTACTTATAGACAGGTATGTCAATTTTCTGCTGAACGCCTCTCAATATTAAGACTCTTGTCATTAAATAGAAAATATTCAATGTTTACATCCCTAAAGATCCGTTTTCCTATCCCTAAAGATCAGCTTTTCTATCCCTCTAAATCCGCTATTCTATCCCACCAAATCTGCTCTTACTAAAGTCACTATTATTCTCTTTAACTACTAAATCAAATCTATGTAATTACACCAATATACAACAATATATGATTACATTAATATACAATATTTACATCATGCTAACATCCCCCCTCAAATTGATGCTGGTAGATCAAGAAACATTAATTTGCTGACGAGAAACTGATGTCATTGTTGTGCCATTGATTTTGTAAATGCATCAGCGATTTGAAAATCACTGGACACGTGCGGAAGAGTAATGACACCTTTATCTACAGCTTCTCGTATATAATGACAGTCTACTTCGATGTGTTTGGTCCGCTTATGATAAACCGGATTAGGTCCCCTTATGATAAACCAGATTGCTACTAGCAATCTGAATAGCACTTGTATTGTCAGCATGGAGAGGAATAGGATTAGATTGAGGAAATCCAATCTCAGCAAGTAGTCCACGAAGCCACACAATCTCGGAGCAAGCAGTAGACGTTGCTCGATATTTAGCCTTTGTTGAAGATTTTGACACGCGGTCTTGCTTCTTACTCTTCCAAGATATCAAAGACTCTCCAAGAAACATGCACCAACCAGTAACCGAACGACGAGTGTCAGAACATCCCGCCCAATCAGAATCACTAAAAGCATTAAGATGAATAGGCGAACCACTAGGAAAGAATAATCCATGATTAGATGTTCCTCGGAGGTATCGAATGATGCGACGGACAGCCACCAAATGAAGATGACGGGGAGCTTGCATGAACTGACTAACTTGTTGAACTGCAAAAGAGATATCAGGCCTGGTAATAGTAAGGTAATTTAAGCTCCCAACTAATTGCCGAAATATAGTTGGATTAGGAAGAAGATCGCCTTCTTCCCGGCGATACTTTACATTCAATTCTAATGGAGTATCCACAGAGGAGGAATCCTGAAGACCTGTTAAAGAAATCAAATCTTGGGTATATTTGTGTTGATTTAGAAACACATCGGATGAATCACAATGAACTTCCAAACCCAAGAAATATGTAAGAGTACCAAGATCTTTCATATGAAAAGAATCCTTAAGTTGTTGCAGGCTAGTGATTAGTGAAGAATCAGTTCCTGTAATAATAATGTCATCGACATATACCAAAAGAAGAACACAACCTGTGGATGTTTTCCGAAGAAACAAAGATGAGTCATAGTTGCTCTGCTCAAAAGAGAATTGTAGCAAAGTAGATCAAAATCTGTCAAACCAAGCTCTGGGAGCTTGTTCTAATCCATACAGAGACCACTTCAACTTGCATACATCTGATGTAGGTAATGAGAACAAACCTGGTGGAGGATTCATATAAATATCCTCTTTGAGATCACCATGAAGAAAAGCATTCTTGACATCCATTTGATGAAGCGTCCAGTTTTGTGAAGCAACAATGACAATAATAGTTCGCATCGTCGTCATTTTTGCTACCGGTGCAAAAGTCTCTTCATAGTTCACACCATACTCCTGCTTATTACCAAGAACAACCAACCGAGCTTTATATCGATCAAGAGTTCCATCAGAATGAAGTTTAATTGAATAAACCTATTTACATCCAATTGGATGGACATTTGAAGGACATGAAACAATATCCCATGTGTCATTTTCTTTAAGAGCCAAAAGTTCTTCCTCTATTGCCTTCTGCCAACATTCATGCTTGGAAGCTTGTGAGTAAAAAGTTGGAACAAAAATGGTAGATAAAGTAGATGAAAAGCCATACCAATTAGGAGGACGAGATACTCTCGTAGATCGCCGAGTGGGCTCAAGAGGAGCAGGCCTTGAAGAATTCTCAGATTCTAGTTGTGTAGCAGTTTTAGGTGGCGGATCAATATCAGGAGGGGGTAAAGTTGTCCGCCGACGTTCGTACACAAATCCAGGTTTGAACCTCTTAGAAGAAGATGACAAATCCTCAAAAGTAGGAAGAAGAAGAGAAGCAGGAGATGACTTAACATGAGTAGGAAAAAAATACTGACTCAAAGAAAACAACATTTCTAGAAACATGAAATTTATTAGAACATGGATCATAACAGAGAAAACCTTTCTGTGAAGTATTATAACTCATAAAAACACATTTAGTAGACTGAGCGGAAAGTTTATTACGCTGAGAAGGAGGAAGATGCACAAAACAAATACAACCAAATGTATGAAAATTATCATAGCTTGGATTTTTGTGATAAAGACGAAAATATGGAGATTCAAGATTTAAGACTTTAGATGGTAGTCTATTAATTGAGTAAACAACAGTAGACAAAGCTTCCACGATGGAACAGAGGACTCAATCAATAAAGTACGAGTGACATCTAAAAGATGACGATTTTTACGTTCAGCAACCCCATTTTGTTGTGGTGTATATGGACAAGAGCGTTGTGAGACAATTCCTTTTTCAAGCAAAAATTTTTTGAACTCATAAGACATATTCTCCACCAGAATCAGATCTCAATAATTTGATGCAAGTAGAAAATTGAGTCTCAATACTAAATGTCTTGAATATGGAAAATAACTCAGATTTGGAACGAAGAAAATATATTCATGTAAATCGACTATAATCATCTATAAATGTCACAAAGTACTTGAAATGAGCATGAGAAACAATTGGTGAAATACCCCAAACATCACTATGAATGACATCAAAACACTTTGTAGCACAACTACCCAAATTAGGAAAAGGAAGAATTTTACTCTTGCCTAATTTACAAGTGGAACGATCAAAAGAAGCAGTGGAAAATTGATTTTTGTTCCCCAATAAACCCGAATTTGATAAATGAGATAACACAATAGAATTTGGATATCCTAAGCGCTTATGCCATACCTCAGTCTTACTAGGTGTAGAAGTACAAACAAATGATTAAACACGGGGAATGGAAAAGTGTATAGGAAACAGTCGTCCAACTTTAGGCCCCTTCGCAATTATCATCCCCATCACCTGATCCTGCACAAGATAACCATTACGAGAAAAATTCACATCACAATTGTTATCTACCAATTGTCCAACTGAAATAAGACTAGTGGAGAGCTTTGGTGACAAAAATATTGTTGAAAGTTTTATGAATATCACCAACCTTGGTAATGGGTAAATTACTACCATTGGCAACTTGAATTTGTGATGGACCATGATACTTACGAACATTTTTTAGCATACTAGATGAGTTGGTCATATGATTGGAAGCTCCAGAATCAACAAGCCAAAAATTAGATGCAAGATCATTACTTTGTAGCCCTAAAGCTGAAAAAGCTGACATGATCATTTGTCTTACTATTTCAGGAGTAAGAACTTGTCCTAAAGTGAGTTCTTAGTAGTGAAACCATTTGTCCCAGCTTGAAAAGCATTAACGTTACGATTTTGAGGGCGTGTGAGGCACTCTATGATAATGTGTCCTTGTTGTTTGCAATAATTACAAAACTTCCTGCCATAATTGCTAGCAATATGACCATATCCGTTGCAACTGTAGCATTGAGTTCTAGTCATATCTCAACTTTCTTGAAAGCATTTTGTGTGACAAAACGCTGCTCTTCCCGAAGTAATTCCCTTAAACAAACATCCAAGGAGGGAGACGGGTCATGATTCATCAAGTAGGAGCGAACACTCTCAAACTCAGAGCGTAACTTCATCAAAAATTGATCTCGCTTGCTTTGCTCATGAACTTGTTGAACTACAGAGAGAGATTCGGCCGGTATTTTGGCATAAACAATATCTGTAAATTCAGCCCATAAGTTCTAAAATCCAGAAAAATAATCCTGAACAGAAAGATCTTCTTGAGAATAATTAGCAATTTCATACTCTAAGTGACAGCGTCGGGCACTATTATCTTGGTTGTAAACCCTTTGTAAATAATCCCACATGGCTTTAGCTGTCTTGTAAGGCCTGAGATTAAGAACAATAAGAGGGTCAATTGACCCTAAAAACCATGTCATCACCCGAGCATCTTTAATCTTCCATTCACCTAACTTTGTAGGATCAGTAGGAGCAGGATCAGCTCCATCTATATGGCCCCATGGTTCTTTTCCAGTGATAAATAACTGAAACTGAAACTCTCATGACAAGAAATTCTTTCCAGTGAAACGAACACTGAATGATTCAAACTGATATGAAGTTATATTTATTAAAACTAGAAGCACTGACTCGAAAAGAATAACCAAAATGACCAAGATCGAAATCCAAGGTGTTAATTGCCGAGGAACAATCAACAAAAACCAAAATTTTTCAAAAAGACTGAAAAAACCCACAAATGAACTCTATGAAACAAGACAGCCAAGAGAAGGCTCTGATACCATGTCAATTTTCTGCTGAATGTCTCTCAATATTGAGAGTCTTGTCATTAAATAGAAAATATTCAATGATTACATCCCTAAAGATCCGTTTTCCTATCCCTAAAGATCAGCTTTTCTATCCCTCTAAATCCGCCATTCTATCCCACCAAATCTGCTCTTACTAAAGTCACTATTATTCTCTTTAACTACTAAATCAAATCTATGTAATTACACCAATATACAACAATATATGATTACATTAATATACAATATTACATCATGCTAACAAGGTACAGTCACAGACACCACTAAAATCATTCTTAAAAAGGAGAAAGAGTCAAATTTGAGCCTGTATTAATTTTAATTGAGCGACTTTTCATTTGTTTAAGCCTTTTGGGTGTAGTATTTCCCTGCCAGCAGGAGGAAGTTTAAATTTTACTCTTAGACGCCTGACTGAGCTCCAACCAGAGGGTAATTTTGATCCATAGTCAAAAGTCCAAGGGTAAATTAGGACCTTGATTTTTGAAAAATTTAAACACGTGGAGTACATCAATGATGTTTTAAGGTGATTATACAGTCCTAAACGAGTGATGCTACTCCTGGAATTTTGGTCAACAATCATCAAAACATTACCGGGATAGTTGAGATGAACGCAATTTGGTCCGAACACCATAGTTTTGAAAAAATGAGAAATCATCAGAACATCTCCATGTATACCTACTTAGTAGTTTTTATGGGGTTATGCCATTTTATTGGCTTTGTAGGCAGGCGAGTACGTATTGGACTAGATTCCTTTTACGTGCAATTAACATGGCATTGGGTGTCTGTTTATGCATGAATTAAATCAGTTTTTGTTGCAGGGTTTTCCTGAAATTCTGCAGGGTACTGCTGTAAATCCTCATGTTATGAGGTACATCCCTCCTTTTGATGAATTTGAGGTCGACCATTGTATTCTCCCCGAACAATCAACTGCTGAATTTCCTGCTATTCCTGGTCCATCCATTTTTATGGTCTTGGAGGGAGAAGGAACCGTGACTACTTCATCAAACAAGATTATTTGTGAAGGTGACGTCTTTTTTGAAGCTGCAAATACCAGCATTACTGTTTCAACATCCGCCGGTTTGCAATTATATAGGACAGGAGTAAATAGCAGGGTTTTTGATGAGTGAGTTGTGTACGTATGGATAAAATAGTTCATCAAGTTACCTCTATACTAAAGTTGACTGATCCAACCTTGTAATATTAGCCTGTTCATGTCCTTTTTCATGCCATTTCTGTAAATCAGGTATACAAAATAACTATGAATATACTTCTATAGTTGCCTCATTATACCAGTCTAATAACTATGAATATACTTCTATAGTTGCCTCATTATACCAGTCTAATGGTTCACAGTCCAAGAGAGAGGATACTGATCGTCTTGTATCTAAATGTTGAATGGAATGTGGAAAAAACTAAAATTTGGTAAATAGCGCGCGGCTATAAGGTTTAGTATTTAGGGTTATGTTTACGTTTTGTATAAAATCATGATGATTTTAACCCAAATCGAAATCACATTGAAATAATTCTCAACCAAAAGAAAAGGAAAGAAAATAAAAGGGCAAAAAAAGATATTAATAGTAATAGATACTTAGCTTGCGTATAACTACAGAGTTTGGATTAGATTTTTAAAATTTATTTTTTGTTATGAATGTATTTGTTATGAAATATAAAGCAAAGAAGAAGAATACAGAGAAAAGAGAAGAGACTTCTTTATTTCTCATGAGGATTCTTGAAGGTGAATTACAATTAAAGAAAACCCATAGGGGAAACTAATCTTAAGTTTTTAACTTTTCCATAAATAGACATTCATTATATATGGTAAAATAGACATCCACTATATATGATAAAGTATTTATAACACTCCCCCTTGAATGTCCAATTGATAGATGATGTGCCTCGTTAAAACCTTACTAGGCAAAAACCCAGTGGAAAAAAAAAATCTAGTGAAGAAAAAGAGTACACATCTCTAGCAATATGCATATAAGCTGCCTCATTAAAAACCTTACAAGGAAAATCCAGTGGGACAAAACCTCGTAAGGAAAAAAGAGTACAACACTTATTAACTCCTCCTAATGAGAACATCCTTGAACCTTTGCATCCCGATCTTGTGCACCATTTTTTTGAAAGTTGCACTTTGAGGAGACTTGGTGAATAAATCAGTTACATTGCCACTTGAACCAATCTGTTGCATGTTAATATCACCATTCTTTTGTAGATCATCTGTATAGAAAAACTTTGATGAAGTATGTTTCGTTCTATCTCCTTTTATGAATCCTCCATTAAGATATGCTATGCATGTTGCTTTATCTCTGTATAAAATTGTGGGTACATTGTCACATTTCAAACCACATTTTTCTCGAATGAAATGTATCATGGACCTCAACCATACACATTCTCGGCTTGCTTCATGAATAGCTATTATCTCAGCATGGTTCGATGAAGTGGTTAGATAGACTGCTTTGTATATTTTTAAGATATGACAGTATCCCCATATGTGAACACATTGCATGTTTGAGATCGAGATTTATTTGGGTTAAATAAATACCCAACATCAACATAATCAACAAGATCAGAACTGCAAACTTTAGAATAAAATAAGCTCATATTTTTTATCCCATTTCGATGTCTCCTAGTAGGAGTAGAAATATACCTTGCTAACAAATTAATTGAAAAGACTATATCAGGCCTTGTAGTATTCGCAAGATACATTAGTACACCAATTGGATTAAGATATGGTACATCAGGACCAATCCAATTTGGTATGTTTATCATTTCAGCAAATATTCTTATTACTTTTGAAAACTCTCCAAGAATTTCAATGATTTTCAAACCATCAATTTATCCCTTATAAGGATAATAAACAAGTTTCCCAGAAACTTTATATGCTTCGGGCATTTTGAATCCTTTAGGGATTTTCATATAGATTTTTGTCTAGTGACAATATCCAACATTTCGTGTGTGAATCTTCTAGTGTCTGGACTGCAAATCAAATAAGTTTTATGCTTACCAAAATGTATTTATTTCATGCCACTTGATAAATGTTTCTACGTCAGCATGCTTAAATAAACATAGAATTTAGATCCTCGTAATCTCTTACAATATTGTGTCAATATAGTATCAAAGATATCATTGATGATATATCATTTCATATCAGTTCACAGTGTGACATAACATTTTGAGATCTCATTACTTCGTTATTTTTAGGTACCTGAACCTTTCATAAGGTTTCATGAAGTGTTATGTCGTAGGCTCTTCAAGAGAACATTGTCTTCTTATTATGATTATTTGCTCCTTATTATTTTCAAGGATTATTTCATTTGGAACCGATTAGTCTACCATGCTTCATACATGCGTAGATTTTGTCCTTTAAAAATACAAAACAGGAGCACTTGTAGCATAAATATGATACTAAATTTGAGTCAACAGATGCTTTCGACATTTGACTTGAATTATCTTTTGAATGAGGATCTGATGATAATTCCTAACATATTTCATAGCTACTTATAATCTCCTCTTTATGTTAGAAAAAGTAACATTCATCCTCATCTTCTTTGAGGAATCCATCTTTGTGCATCATGATATATTTATTAATCGTACACCACACATCAAAATTATTAGATGAACAACGTGTGATTCCTGACTTAGAATCAACTTTGAGGGGAAATTAATCATAATTTATTGGTTTGATGCATACAAGTACTTTTGTATATAATATTTCAAATCACCGCATGAAGCTTTTGTTCTCATTAGCAATGGTTTAACTATTTATTGAAGGTATTCGATGCTAAACCATCACCATCAAGATGAATTATCTTAATTATACAACCTGAAAGTTATGCTCTTAACTCAATTTCATTAAGCAAGCAACTTTATGAATGTCAAACTGCAGGTTGACAATAAACGTACAAGTGATCATCTTATATCGATGCATCTTAACAGATCACTTGACAGATGAACGGGCCAATATTCACCTTTCACACTTTTCAGATTTTAAGGGATCCAATCCCAACATTAGTTGGTCCAACCAACTTATCATGAGAACAAACAACATCAACAATTCTTGAAGAGTCTTCTAGTTCTTCAATACATATCTAATACTCAATATACACATCTTTGAGATGTCACAATCGTTCATATCAACTTATGAACACTTATACTAGCAAACTCCAAGTTTACCATGGCATGTGCCTTTTTCCTTTAGTAAATTTCAGATCTACTATTACATGAACAAGTTTTTGAATTTATTATTTCAGAAGTAGATTTCAAAATAACTCTTCTCAGTTATTTTGCCTCTTTTGGAGGTGATGAGTTGTGATACGATCACAATCAAGTGCACGTATATTAATAATCTTTACTAAATATTATCACATTCACCCTAGGGAATGGATCTGTGCTTATAACAATCGAAATTCTCATTCCCTAGAAATGAAATATAATCGTGCTTTAAGCTTATCAAATTATGATAGCTTAGAACCTCTTTCAACATATTGCTACTACAAGAGCAAATCGAGGCATACATATGATTTATTGCTATCACATTCACTTTGGAGAATGGAGCATATTCAATGAGACAAATTTCATGTCTTTCACAAAAAATATATTGGTTTACCTTAGCCATCATAATATCATCAATATTGTCCATTGAGATTCAAACTCAATGTCTTATCCATATAAATGCGTCTTAGGTCATACATCGATGGGACTTGAACCCAACATATTATCATCCCTTTTGATAATATTGTTCTTGAGGAATAAATTTGAAATAATAAATAGTTCCAAACAAATTATTTTTCCTCAAATCCAACAATAATTATATTATTAGTAGCAAAACACAAATAACTTAAGGAATTACCAACCTTGTAATCCTTTAGATTTATAATCTCACCTATTTGGTCGAGTCTCGTGCTGATAACGTGTTATGAAATATAAAGAAAAAAAAATTATAGAGAGAAGAGAGAAGACTTCTTTATTTCTCATGAGGATTCTTGAGGGTGAATTACAATAAAAGAAAACCCCTTTATTTATAGGGAAAAACTAACCTTAGGGTTTCTAACTTTTCCTTAAATAGACATTCACTATATATGGTAAAGTAGACATCCACTATATATGATAAAGTATTTATAACAATATTCACATAATAGTACATTATAGTGAATGTATATTAAGAATATAGATAAGATCTAGTTGATATGTACTAGGATATGAAATATCTATCCTTTAGAGAGAAACTAAGAGCATTTTCCCTATAAATAGAGCAGTTTTGTTCATTGTATCCTCAATTTTATAATCTTTCATCCTAAGAGAATAACTCAAGAGAAATAAGAATTGCCCTCTCTTCTCTCTATTTATTCTTATTTTTCCTTATATTTCATAACACGTTATCAGTACGAGTCTCTAATCAATTGAGAAATTAATCACTAGCTGCCACCGAATTCTTTCCGTTCACTGCGTGCTCCAAAGAGATAAAGCACAAAATTAAGGTAAGACATACAATTAATAAATAGTGATAAAGATGACCCACTCATAAGAATAAAATATTAATAATATTAACACGTTGGTTCTAGTTGTTATTTAAAGTTTGTTTACATACTTTGGCAGCCGTTCTAATCAAGTTTCAAGTTTCTTTATAGTGCTTTTGCATAAGTATTTGATTTTGCATAAAACTGAAAAAAGAAGATGACAACGAGCAATTTATTTTAAGTTAGCAGACTCTTCAAATAACATTAAATACCATAATAGTGTAATGTGGTAGATCTAATTCTACAAAATTTGGACCAATTGTAATATTGGTTAAGGGTAAGACTATGGATTCAAAATTTCATTGTACTAAAAGGATAAGACATCGAGTTATAATTTCGATGAACCATGATTGTAAGATATTGAGTTTAAGTCTCATCAATTTATGCCTAAAATGTCTATATATAGATAAGACGTTGAGTTTGAATCTCAATGCACCATATTAATGATATTATGATTGCTAAGGAAAAATAATGGATATTTGATTAAAAATCATGAAATTTGACCCATTGAATGTGCTCCATTCTATGAAGTGAATGTGGTAGCAATATATGATAGGTCTGAAAGATGGCAATTTGCTCTATTCTTGAAGTGAATGTGGTAACAATATATGATATACTTTAAAAGATATGTATGCCTCGATGTGCTCCTGAAGTAGCAATATCATGAAAGAGGTTATAAGCTATCAACATTTGATAGGTTTAAGGCATAATTATATTTCATTCCTGGAAAATGAGAAGCTTATTAATGCAAACGTACACTTGATTGTGATAGTATCACAACTCAAGGTACATGTCACAGTAAACTTGGAGTTTGCTAGAATAAAAGTTCATAAATTGACATAAAAGATTGCGACATCACAAAGATGTGCCAACTAATATTGAAATTTGATTCCTCAAAATCTGAAAAATATAAAAGCCGAATATGCCCGTTCATCGGTCATGTGATATATTAAGATGCATCAATATAAGATGATTACTTGTATATTTATTGTCAACCTGTAGTTTGACATTTATAAAGTTACTTGCTCAATATAAAACTGAGTTAAGAGCATAATTTTTAGATTGTATAATCAAGACAATTCATCTTGATAATGTCGATTTGGCATTGAATGTCTTCGATAAATAGCTGAACCACTGATAATAAGAACAAAAAATTCATGTGTTGGTTTGAATATTACATACAAAAGTAGTTATATACCTCAAACCAATAAATTATGATTAATTCCCCCTTAAAGTTGGTTATGAGTCAGGAACCATACATTGTCCATCTAATAATTTTGATGTCCTGTGTATGATTAATGAATATATCATAATGCACAAAGATGGATTCCTCAAAGAAGATGGAGAATGTATGTTAATTTTCCCAACATAAGGGAGATTATAAGCAGCTATGAAATATGTTAGGAATTGTCATCAGATCCTCATTCAAAAGATAATTCAAGTCAAATGCCAAAAATATCTCAAATTTAAGTTGTAAGTGCTCCTATTTAGTGCAATTGGTGCACAACACTAATGTATCTTGCAAATACTACAAGGCCTGATATAGCCTTTTTAGTCAATTTGTTAAGCAAGGTATATTTCTGCTCCTACTAGAAGACATCGAAATAGGATCAAACACATAATCTTATTTTATTCTAAAATTTGTAGTTTTGATCTTGTTGATTATGCTGATGTTGGGTATTTATTTAACCCACATAAATCTCAATCTCAAACATGCAATGTGTTCACATATGGGGATACTTTCATATCTTGAAAATAGACAAAATAGTCTATTTAGCCACTTTATCGAACCATGCTGAGATAATAACTATTCATGAAGTAAGCCGAGAATGTGTATGGTTGAGATCTATGATACATCTCATTTGCGAAAAATGTGGTTCAAAATGCGATAATGTTCCTACAATTCATCTTAATGGAGGATTCATAAAAGGAGATAGAACGAAGCACACTTCATCAAAGTTTTTCTATACACATGAGCTACAAAAAGAATGGTGATAGTAAGGTGCAAAAAATTCGTTCAAGTGATAATATGGATGATTTATTCACCAAGTCTCTTTTAACTACAACTTTCAAGATGATGGTGCACAAGATCGAGATGCTAAAGTTCATTGATGTTCTCATCAGGGGGAGCAAATACGTGTTGTACTCTTTTTTCCTTTTAAGGTTTCGTTTCACTGTATTTTTCTTGTAAGGTTTTTAATGAGGCAGTCGAAATGCGTATTATTAGAGATGTGTACTCTTTTTCCTTTACTAGATTTATTTTTGCACATAGTTTTTTCTAGTAAGATTTTAACGAGACACATTATCTATCAATTAGACATCCAGGGGGACTGTTATGAATGTATTCGCATTACAATGAATGTCTATTAAGAATATAGATGAGATTTAGTTGATATCTACTAGGATATGAAATATTTATCTAAAAGAGAAACTAGAAGTGTTTTCTCCTATAAATAGAGAAGTTTTGTTCATTGTATTCTCAATCTTATAATCTCTCATCCCAAGAGAATAACTCAGGAGAAATAAAAATTGCCTTCTCTTCTCTCTATTTATTATTGTTCTTTCTTTATATTTCATAACAATTTTTAAATATTTTTAACTTTTTGAAAATTGGTTTAGATCAGTTCTTGAATTTTTGAGACTTTAGTTTCACTCACAAAATTTTAATTTTTAAAAATAAAATGTATGTTCTAATATAATTTCAAAATTTAAAACTCAAATGTTAAACTTTTTAACTTTAAAATACCTTAGATTTGTTCCCTTTCCTATGGGCTATCTAGAGTTTCTTGTAAGCCAAACGATTGGCCAACAATACAGTCCTTATATTACCCCCTCCATTCGTCTAATAATACTTATTCATTATTGACTTGACGCACATGTTTAAAAATAATAAAAAATAAGAATAATTTTAGTATATCACTCTTTCAATATGAGAAAAATGTATTGAGTGATAAATTTTATTTAATAATAAGGGTAAAATGGATAGAAATAGATAAATTATTAATGATTTTTCAAATTAAATAAATATTGTTGGACATCTATTTTTAGTAACATGAACAAGTACCGCAAAGAAGAGGTTGCATCAATAAATCTTTTGAACTGTCAACTATTGTGTATTTGACACTTGGTCTGGGGTTACATCACATGGAAAGAAGGTGGCACAATGCTTAAGCTGGATTAAGGGGAGGCACTGGAAGCAATTCAAAAAGGAGGTAGATGATGCTATTTTGGGTGCAAGGATATATCACACTTAGCGAGCACAAAATTAGAAGTTGTACACACAGAGAGTGCTATTACACAGATTAAGAAGGAGATAGTTGGAAGAATGGAATACTTGAAACACACTAGGAAAGCTAGAAGATGTAGATATTTAATTCAAAAGTTTTGTAACTAGATTGATGTATTCGGTTGAGGCTTTAGGGAAGATAGTACTGATGGCTTCCTCCTAAAGTGCTCTATAGGAGTAATTTTTTGATTGTTAATGGTAATTCTTCACAGTTTACCAAAAAAAAATCTTGTTCAAATATTCCAATGGTTGAATACTGTATTTGTTTGAAGCTTTTAGAATATCTCAGTTTGAACTGAGAGCTAGCAACTAATTAATTCATCTAAATTAGAGTCATAGTTAAGAAGTACATCTGTGTCCCAAATATTTATCTATTTAACATAATATATCACCGCAAGAAAATTAAGAAGGAATAATTCAAAATATAGTTGTTAAAATGAGTCTTTCCAATCTTACTAATCCAACCATATTACATAGTAAAGTGTTTGTGCATCTCGACTATTTTGACGAGCTTGGAATGACAAGCAGTTAAACTTAAAACATGTTCTATCATTATCATGTAATGGTGCGAAATACACTTGTGAAAAAACATAAGATCGCTATAATTAGAGAGGAGCATGATGAATGAGTTCTCCATGTTCACGGTGCAATTTACCATTTGCAATCTTGATTTTGTTGAGGAACAAATTCAAATTAGAAAAGTACGAAAAAAGTTAAGAAGGAACTACACTTTACAAAGGAAAAGGGCAATTTCAAACAAAGAACTCTGGGCAAGCTGTCGGGTGTCCAAATGTCCAGTCACCTTAGTTGTCCTATGATTAGTCAGTGCTACAGCCCCAATCATAATTATTAATAAAATAAGACTAGAAATCAAAAATCAGACGAAATAGTAGGTATTATTATGAAATTAAAACCAGTACTACAATAAATAATAAGAAGCAAAGAGATAGAGGGAGAACTACTAATTATATTACATTTCTTTGTTTTGTATATTTGTAACTTGATGAAACAAGAGTTATTTATAGAGTAACTTACATAAATATCAAACTTTAAGGTGCTAATAATTTTTTTTATCACAATTTTTTTAATTACTTAATATATATCACTTTTTATGTTTTTTGATACATATATTTGATCTTGATACATATGCGTTTTGATACATTTTAAAAAACTGTTAGCTAAATAAGAAAATAACAAAATCTCCTTAAATTGGGGGATTAAATCACCTTTTATCAGTTTTGGAAGCACAGTAAACGTAAAAATTAACAAAAAATTAAAATATTCATCTCTTCAAATAATACTCGATTAAAAATTGCAATTTTAACACAAATTCTTCATCATTTTTTTCTTCTTCATCTTAATTGTACCTTGAACGTGGTAACAAAACTTCAAAATTTTTGATTGATACATATGAAAATTTGCTAAGATCTGACACTTCTAATACTTTTATTAACAGATACTTTTCAACTGATAATCTATACTTGTACTGATATTTGCTGCATTTGTTGGATTTGATACATTTCAAGTCTGATATGTGGATTTTGATGCATTTAAAACGTTATGATAGTAGGATTTCACTGTCATGTGTTTATATAACAGAATATTTTTGGATATATTTTTATATATGTAATTGATTCATCTGTTTTGTGTTAGTGTATTTGACCTTGATACATAAAATATTTTGTGTCAGTGTATTTGACCTTGATACATATAGTATTTTTTCTTGAAACATATCAGAGTATAGTATAATTTTATGTGTCTGGCGTAACTTGTTTAATCTATTTTCGCGAAATTTTTTAAAAATGTTATCAAAAGTACTCGTAATAAAATCCACCAGTTCACCACTTGAAGAACCAACAATGTTCTTATCAATTTGGATAATGCCCAAACTAAATGATGACAAATCATCAGAATTCATAGAAATAAAATAAACAAAAAAAAGCCACAAAAGATGTGTTTTAAAACTAACATAAAGTAATCTTTCTTAAAATCAAGTTCAACATTCCACTCACCTCTCGAAAAAATAAGAAATTCTTTGAACAAATTGACTTGATACCATTTGTAGTAGATGGATGGTGGAGATAATTGATTGAAACTCAAATTTGGATAGAAGTTACTGCTTATTTTGAGGTGAGAAATTTTAAAATTGGAAAGGAGAGATTTGGGGCTAAGAAGTAGGAGTTTGTCCGGTTTTGAGAGTGAAAATATATATATAAAGGCTAAAAATTCAAAAACTGGTATATTATGAAATATTTTAAAAGATGTAAGATTTTTAAAAATAATTATACTTAAGTTTGATTATTTATGTAATTTAACGTTATTTATAAGCCCAACATACACAACTACTTAGATAAAAGAGGTAATAAAATTGCATTTGTATACTTAGTTACAAGTTGGAAAAGTAACTTAGCACATAGGTTTGCTAGTCACCAAGTTGGACAAGTAACTTAACACATAAATTTACTATCATGCATAAACTACATGATCATCCATCTATTTCCTGCAATTAGTTTTTGTCCTCCAAGTATTGTAAAATGGACATACATATAAATAATATATTTTACAACACTCTCCCTTGGATGTCCATTAATAGATAATGTGTCTTGTTAAAATCTTACTAAGATAATTCAATGAAAAAGGCATAGTAAAGAAAAAAGAGAACACACATCTTGTAATGCGCCTTAGTGTTGCCTTATTAAAAACCTTACTAGAAAAATTTGATTGGGATTAAAACTTGATTAAGAAAAAAAGAGTACAACACGTATTTTACTCTCCCTAATGAAAACTTTATTTGATATTTTGGAGACGACGCTTTTCATCTTATATCTCAACTTCTCAAATATAGATGTTGACAATGCCTTGGTTACCGGATTTGTCATTTTGTCAACTGACTTCTCAAGATCATGAGTGAAAAAGAACTTTAATGAAATGCATATTATTCCATCTTCTTTAATATATCCTTCCTTCATTTGAGCTATACTTGCAATATTATATTTGTACATAATAATTGAAATATCCCTTTTCAAAGAAAATCACACATTTCTTAAATATGTTGAGTTGTTGATCTCAATCAAGCACACTCCCATCTTGCTTCATGGATGGCTATTATTTTGCAATTATTATTTGCTTCATTGAATTACATGATATAGTTGTATCTCCATATATAAACAAAGTGTCCATCTGAGATCGAGCTTCATGAGGATCAGATAAATACCTCGCATAAGAAGTTTTTCATTTTTAGGCTAAAATGGATATTTAATTATGTCAAGCAATCTCATAGTTATCGGGGCACTCCACGGATGAAATTAATCCACTTAAATTGTCTCAAATCTTTTCAATGTATATTCACTGATGGGCAAATTTTTGTAGATACTCTGAGTACATATTCAATAATATGCACTGTTAGTTGCCTCATTAAAAACTTTTCCAGGAAAATCTTGTGGGACAAAATCTCGACTAAGAAAAAAGAGTACACCACGTATTATAATCGTACAAATTAAAATATTATTATACTCTTGTAAATGATGCTCCCCAATACATAAGTACATCAGTTGCACTAAAATATGGTACTTACTAACCATTTTCAAAAGATCAAAATTGATCTTTCGTTATGCTAAACAATTTTATAACACTTGGGGTATCCAATATAATCACTTTATAACCTTATAAATTCTTCAAGGATTTTTATATAACCTTTGTCATCTAGCTAGACAAGACAATGATCCATATCATGTATTCATGCTTTTCAGTATTGTCAGACTGAAATAAATCTCATTTTATTCATCACCGGAAAACACTTCTCCTTCAATAATGCCAGAAACTTTGCAAAATTTCTATGCCCCAAGGCACAAGTAATATTTTATATCTTACGATTTTACTTTTTGCATAATAATTTATTTGTACCCCACTCTAACAATCCAAAAATAAGGGTAATGATGGGACTTATCACAACGAACTTTGACAGGTAAGCCTATCACACAGACTAATACAAAAGGGAAAAAACAGAAATAACCCCAAGATGAGGCTTCTAGAATGAAGCTGAACCATACAAATATAATATGAAAGAGAAACATACAACCAAAGATATTATACCAAACTCCCAAAACCTGGTGTCAATAGTGTAAGAGATACTTATACAATCCATGAGTCAAATACATCAGAATATCCAACAGGAACAACATCCGTCTCTAAATACTAGTAAAGATATAAACTCATATAGAAAGATAGAAGTGGAACCTAGACGCATGAAAGTCCAACCGCCACCTTGAACAACTCTGAAGGTGCTCGAAATCAAGCCACGTGAGATACACCCGCACTAGAATCTTTACCAAAAGAGCACAGTAGAGATGAATATGGCCCACTTATACTCAGTAGATATCATAGGCGACCGAGCAAAGTAGAAAATAAAGCATACAAAATACACACTAAAAGCGTATCACTTGCAATCAGAAAATATCCCACAACGGTAGGCCATACCCCTTGCAGTAACAATTCAATAATATCCATATATAATACAACAAAGAACCAGAAAAGAATACAAGTATACATTTACACCACATATAAGCCAAGAAAAGAGGAATAACATATACAAGAACATCAAGTACAAGTAAGGAAAGATAGAACAATGGATAGGTAACAAGTCAAATAGAATATACAATCACATCACAAGTATAATAAGGTAAACATAATAGAATGATGATGATGGTGGTGGTGGTGATGATGATTACGTAATGCATGATGTTGTTGCACAACCTCTGAGATTGTCGCATAGTCTCTGTATATACCTACGGAGCTAAAGCTTTCCAATGTAGGTCCATGGGGGGTTTATCAACCCATAAATAATTCATTTATCATATCTCATCCCCGGCACATTCCTTGGAAAGGGTTTGATAAGATGTCACATATTTTGTTATAAAAAGGTATTGTCAGTGTTTCTTAGTATTACGGTGGTACCATTATTTAATAAAAGAGTATGAGGATGAAATGCTCACAACCAACCACAATGAGAATTTCTACAACTAACCACAATGAGTATTTCCACAACAAACCAATATACTATAGCGTGAGCCAAATTTCCACTCATTATTTCCAACCATTTATGAAACCCAACATGATTCTTATGCCAATAGAATATTAATACATCACAATATATAATTGGTACCAAAATATGCTTTTCATCAAATAAAACACAATTATTCTCATGTATATAGGCTATCAACATCACATAGGACCCCACATGGTCACATATAACACATAATATATCAAATCCACCAATTACATCATATATAGGCTCCAACACGGGCATAACATAATAAGATAGCCATTTTTAATGATAGGTTTCTACACCCTTAACTTTCTTTTGTATACAATTTAACTACCCAACCCAGTCTGAAAGAGTTAAGCCAATAACCCACCTCAAAGACCGAAAATCGCAACAAAAGCCTTCCATCCACATTCTCACTCCTCTTGAGCAGACGTGAAATCAACTAAAATATCAAAATATAGAATCTATTTATCAAAAGAATGCCAACGATACTCATATTGCTTAGTTTCAAGCCGAAGTCAAAACGAACCCCCGAAATGAGTTTTTAAAAAAGAAGGGCAAAATTACAATTTTATTCCATAAACATGTTACCCATATTTTTAGGAGTCTACAGTTGAAAACTCAAGTGAAAACTAGTTAAAAACTAGGTCCAAATCGAAGGAAAATTATTTTTAAACTTTACCGAATAAAATCTTCGAAATCCATTTAAAAATCAAGAATCGAGTTTGTTTTGAAGATGAAATTGAGGAAAAATGGATAATTATAGGATTAGAAACTCATTTAAGTAAAAAAGGAGTGAAATTGAGGTTTAGATTGGAGAAATACCATTTTAAGCTTTATGGGCCAAAATCTCCAAATTCCATACTTTAATCCAAGTTTGATGTTAAAGGTGGAAGAAATTAGTTGAAATGAGTGTAATTTAGCTTACTCTAGTTTTGAAATGGAGAAAGTTACTCAAAACAACAAAATCCTAAGCTCCAAGTGTCAAAAATGATGAAAAATGACGAAAATCAGGTATTTATATACCCAGGCTTTGAGGTCACGGTCTAGGGTTGCGGTCATAATACCTCACCTCTGAAGGGTATCGCGATCGTGGAATGGGTATCATGATTGCAACACTTTGTCTGTAGTTCCAATCGAGATCGTGACATGAGCATCATGATTGTGAGTGCATCAGATAATTGTGCACCAGCGGGGGAATTGGTGATTTTCCAAGTCTCCGTAGGCCCCTCGAGATTCATTCAGAATCACGTGAATGCAAACAAACTATTCTACCCTATCAAATTTGATGCGCCAAACTCAATGGCGGTATCAAATTTTTGAAAAAATGTTGTTTCTGCAAAGTTGACCCCCAAAATTCAAAATCATAACTTTTCAAATCGAGGGTTGAAATGAGATTTAAAAGCCATGAAATCCTACCAACCATGTTACCACCCTAAATCGATGTTTTGGATCTGCTGGCGTTGTCCATTCTTCCATCCATCACATGAATGAAATGATATAAACAAAAATCAATTATAAGGCTCTCAAAGTCGCGAAAAACAACAAAATCACATAAATGGCACCAAAATGCATCGAAAGCCATGCCAATTACCGCCCATACTCCATAAATATCATAATGCAACTATAGGGCAGGGTAAAATATTCCAATAACACAAAAACATATTTTCACACAATTCATCAAAAATTTAAGTCGTTATATCATCTATCACTAAAAATATAGTTCATCCTCAAACTAAAGGAAAGTTAAATACCTAAATCAACTAAGAGCTAGGGATAAAAAGTATGCATATCAAACTCGACCTCCCAAGTAGCCTCATCTATAGGTCGATGTCTCAACTGAACCTTAACCACTAGGATAACTCTAGAATGATATCGTCTAATATCCCTAGCCAAAATGGAGATTGGCTCTTTTACTAAACACAACCTCTCATCTAACTGAAATGACTCCCAACGAATGACATAAAACTTATACAAAATATAATGGCGAAGCATGAAAACATGAAAAACTGGGTGAACAATTGCTAAATTTAGGGGCAAAGCTAACTTATAAGCCACATCATCAACAGTCCAAAGAATCTCAAATGGACTAATATACCTGGGTCTAAACTTACCCTTTTTTCCAAACCTAATCATACCCTTCATGGGTGAAACTCGAAGAAAAACATGATCACCAACATCAAATCTTAAGGCATAAAGTCTACGATCTGCAGAACACTTCTGCCTACTCTGGGCTGTATGAAGCCTTTCCTGAATGATTCAGGCTCTATCCAAGGACTCATGAAGCAAGTCTATACCTCGATGTCTAACCTCAAAAATATCAAACTAACCCACTGGAGAGCGACAATGCCTACCATACAATGCCTCAAAAAGAGATATATCGATACTGGAATGGTAGCTATTATTATAGGTAAATGCCGTTAAAGCCAAATAGTTCTTCCACTGGCCACCAAAATCTATCACACACGCATGGAGCATATCTTCTAAAACATGAATAGTCTGCTCTGCCTGACCATCAGTCTGGGGGTGAAATGTTGTGCTAAGTTCAACCCGAGTACCCAACTCATCCTAACAAGTTTTCCAAAAGTGAGAAGTGAAAACAGAACCTCAATTTAAAATGATAGACACCGACACACCATGTAGTCACACAATTTCATGAATATAGATACTGACCAACCTCTTAGAACAGAAGGATACCTACACGGTAATGAAATGCGTAGACTTGGTCAATTGCTCCACGATGACCCAAACACTATTATATCTATGGAAAGTGAGAGGCAACCCGATCATAAAGTCCTCGTGATCTGTTCCCACTTCTACTTAGGAATGGGTAACCTCTGAAGCAATCCAACAGGTCTCAAATGCTTGTTCTTTACCTGTTGGCAGCTAAGGCAACCGCTACGAAATCCACTACATCCTTCTTCATACCACCCCACCAGTAATGCTGCCTCAAGTTACGATATATCTTAGTCACTCCCAGATGGATAGAATATCTAGAACAATGAGCCTCCTCATAAATCAATCTAATCCAATCTTTCACTCTCAGCATCCAAACTCGCCCCTCAATTCTCAAAATACCATCGAAATCAAGTGAGGCTTCCTTAGCCTCACCGTGTAACACCTTATCTCGAATCCATATCAACCCAATATCATCAAAATGATGAGTATGAGTCTTCTCCATCAAAGAAGATCTAGCATCCACAAATGCCAAAACAGACCCAGGTGTTGAAATATCAAGCCTAACCTTCTGGTTAGCTAAAGACTAAACC
Organism: Capsicum annuum; assembly: GCF_002878395.1. Taxonomy (NCBI): domain Eukaryota; kingdom Viridiplantae; phylum Streptophyta; class Magnoliopsida; order Solanales; family Solanaceae; genus Capsicum; species Capsicum annuum. The sequence continues at coordinate 52,468,201 of NC_061112.1, forward strand.
TCCAAGGCTAAACGCCCCTCCTAGGTCAAAAGATGCGCTAAGCTATCCATGTTAGTCTACTTTCGACTCAACGCATCTGCAACCATATTAGCCTTACCCAAATGATAGAGAATAGTCAAGTCATAATCCTTAAGCAACTCAAGGCAACAATGCTACCTCATATTTAGATCCCACTAGGTGAAGAAGTACTGATGGCTATGATGATCTGAGAAAATCTCATAACTAACTTAATACAAGTGGTGACTCCACAAATTTAAAGCAAAAACCACTACACACAACTTGAAATCATGGGTAGGGTAATTCTTCTCATGGGGCTTCAACTAACGAGATGCATAACCAATCACCTTACCCTCCTGCATCTACAAAATACCTAACCCAACACCTAAAGCATCACAAAAAATGATAAAACTCATGCCCTTCTTTGGCAAAGTCAAGATAGAAGCTGAAGTCAAAAAATCCTTGAGCTTTTAAAAGATCGCCTCACAAGCATCAGATGACCACTAAAAGAAAATCTTTTTCTGAGTCAACTTGGTTAACAGAGCTGTGATAGATAAAAAACCCTCAACAAAACACCGATAATAACCTACCAAGCCAATAAAACTCCAAATCTCTATGGGTGAAGTAGCCCTAGTACAATCACGAATCATTGCAATCTTGGCCAGATCAACCATAATACCCTTCTTAGTCACCACGTGACCCAAGAAAGAAATAGACTTTAACCAAAACTTACACTCGGAAAACTTGGCATATAATTTCTCATCCCTCAATATCTGAAGCACAATCTGCAAATACTCCTCATGCTCAGCCTCATTCTTGGAATAAACCAAGATATCATCTATAAATACAATAATAAAGGAGTCGATATACGATCGAAACATCTAATTCATTAACTCCACGAACACTACTAGGGCATTGGTCAACCCAAAAGACATGACCAAGAAATCATAATGACCATATAGAGTCTAAAAAGCCATCTTTGGAATATCTGAAGCTCCAATCTTCAAATGGTGATACTCGAATCTCAAATCAATCTTTGTAAACACTGCAACACCCTGAAACTAATCAAATAAATCATTAATATAAGGAAGAAGATACTTATTGTTAACCATCACCTTGTTCAACTGCTGATAATCAGTACACATACGCATAGACCTATCCTTCTTCTTCACAAACAAGACGGGCGCACCCTAAGGTGATACACTCGATTGAATAAATCTCTTATTCAATAACTCCTGTAATTGATCCTTCAATTCTTTTAAATTAGCTGGGGCCAATAAGGAGGAATAGAAATTGGCTTGGTGCCCGACTCAACATCAATCGCAAAATCTATATCACAATTTGGAGGCACACCTGGAAAATCCATTAGGAACATATCTATGAACTCATGGACAACACAAACAGAATCTAAAGAAGGAGGTGAAACAACACTAGTATCACGAATATGAGCCAAGTAAGACAAATACCTCCCTCAACTAATCTATGAGCCTGAACATAAGATATAATTCTATTAGGATCTGAAAGAAGCGCATCCTTCAGAATCTATCCTTGGCATACCTGACGAAGCTAAAGTTACGATCTTATAAAAATAATCTAGGAAAGCCTGATAAGGATCCAACTAATCCATACCCAAAATGATGTTGAAATTAACCATATCTAATATAAGAAAATCTATCCAAGTCTCACACCCAGCAAAAGTCACAACATAAGACTGGTACTACCAATCCACCACTAAAGAATCTCCTACAAGGGTAGATACATGAATAGGCATGGAAAAAAGCTCACTAACAGAATCAAAATCCAAAGCAAAATATGCAGACACATAGAAGAAAGTTGATCCAAAATCATATAACATAGATGCAGATCTAAAACAAACGGGGAAGATACCTATGGTCACAATATCAAAAGCCTCTTCCTTTGGTCTAGCTAGTATAGCACAACATTGTTCACAACAACCAACTAGCTGAGTGGCCCCATGACCACCATCACGCGCTCCACTACCTCTTTTCCTCGCACCTCTAGTAGAACCCCTACATTTAATAACTGAAATGGGAGTATCTCTAATCACACAACAGGGATAGTCCTTGGCCAAATGGCTAATCTTATCACATACAAAGCAACTTCTATGGCCTGACTCAATAAACAAAGTACCATTATGCCTGGATGACCAACCTAAACTGGTGGACCAGAAGACCCACTACCAGAACTCTATAAGGCTGCTCACATTGATTTACCATGATACCCACGAGAACCTCTGAAATCACTGCCTCAAGAAGTCTAACCTCTGAACTCACCAAAATGACATACCTTCTAGGCATCTCCATTAGATACTCATAGAATACCCTCAGTCTTCTCAGCATGATCCATTATACTCTGAAAAGACTCTCCAAATACAATAATCTGAGATAAAGTCAACTGAAGAGAGACATATAAACCATTCATGAACTTCTAAATCTTTTTAGACTTGATGGAAATACTGGAATCAGAATATCTGGACAAGGCTTGAAAGCTTTCCTTATACTCTACAACAGTCATGGAGCCCTATTCCAGGCGATCAAACTCATCTCTCATTCGAACCTCAGACTGTAAGGCATAAATCTCTCCAAAAAGACACCAACAAACTAATCCCATATTATATTAGGAGAATCAAGAGGTCTACAACCAACAAGTGACCTCCACTAATCTCTAGCAATATCTCTCAACTAATAAGTAGTATAAGCAACCCCATGCGACTCACGCAAACCCAAATTATGTAACTTCTCTTGATAATTAATCAGAAACTCATAGGCATCCTTGTCCATCATACCACTAAATCTAGAAAGACTAAAATAAGTAAATATTTTGAACCTCTTCTGATCCTTAGAAGACATAACTATACTAGCAATAATAGAAGGGATGGTGAATCTGGCAGGTTGAGATCCCATCTGGGGAGGTAACATAGATGAAGGCTGTACCCCTAATTTCGAAACACTACACTCAGATGTCGATGCTGATAGAGGAATAGTACTCAGGGTATGGGGAATACCCAAAATAGAAGAAGGTGCAACTAGAGGATCCACACTTAAAACTGGAGGAACACCTGGCATAACTAAAAGAGAACCCTCTAAATAGGTTAGCAAATTCACAAACAACCCCTTAAAAATTAGGGAAGACAAACTCTGAGGAAATGTACACCCCCAATATGCTCAACATGAGACTTAGAGGAGAGGACCCTAACACTCTTCCTAGATGGGGATTATCCCTTGAGCCTGTCCATGACTTGAGGCTTACCCTCTCGACTAGACTCTTTCTCCAGAAGCAAGCTCTATATCTCTAATAAGACCTAGTCAACACCATCTGCATAGAAAAGTGTGAAATATGACTTAAAACACAAAGTATGAAAATAATTCACATGATAAAGAACAAAATAAGGAAAATTTCCTAAAGACATCCTATAGCCTCTCGATAATAGATACGAACATCTATGTACCGATCCATGAGACTCTAGTAGACATTCCGTTCTTGCACCGTTGAGACCAATGAACCTAGCTGCTTTAATACCAATTTGTCCTAACCCAAAAATAAGGGTTATGATGGCACTTGTCATGGTGAACCTTGACAAGTAAGCATATCACACAAATTGATATAAAAAGGGGAAAAGGACAGAAATAACCCTAAGGCAAGGCTTCTAGAATGAACTCAAACCATACAAATATAATATAAAATCCGAACATACAACTAAAGATATTATACCAAACTCCTAAAACCTGATGTTAATAGTGTAAGAACTACTACTACAATCCATGGGTGATACAAGGAGCAAAGTATGGAAATTAAAATCTGAACTACAATACAAAAACAAAGATAAACTGATAGATAGAAAACAAGTAAATAAATAGACACAGTGGATAAATGAATATAAAACTAAAGGTATATTAAACCTATAACCCTCTATTCAATGTCAAACAAAACACCTAGATCTTATGTAGACCATAAGGGAATTAGATTCCCAATAAACCAACATTTCTAAATGAAAGATCAACATAAGCTAATCCAAGTTTGCCATAAGGTAATCCAATCTTGCCACTCATGCTCAAAGAGTAATCATTCATAATTCATCAATATCTCATCTAAAATGAAAGAAGAGCTTTTATTTATAGTCTGGAATTAATTATTACACAATTAGGCCCAAAAGTGAGCTATTTGGGAAGAACAAGACATAATATCCTATTAAGCAGTCGCTTAGCTTTCCAAGTGCATATAGGGCACATCTTCAAGGAATGTGGGCTTTTTTAACCCACTCTAGCAGATGAAGAGTGGGTTGTATGCACCTCCAACACATGTCGGGCATATGTCTTCTTTACGGGGCTTTCTAGCCCTATTTTGCCTTCCCTTGGCCTCTTTGATGATCCCTGACCATCTTTGATCATCATTATTATCAAATTAGCACCTTTTGATAGCACCAAGGAGTCACGAAATGCCTTTTGAACCATAAGAATCCTCTCCCAAGTTTCAGAGGTAATTCAAATTATATCATCTTCTCCTTCTTAAAGAGGATTCTTCCTCAAATATATAACTTTAAAGCATAAGAGAAGAACACACAACCAATATATCCTCAAAGCACGAGGGTTAGAATCAAAATATCCGTGCCAAGGAGGTTCATATTTGACATACAACCAATGATCCTTTGTTATCAATAGAATAAATTCATCATTCACTACACAAATGTGTTGACTATAAGAAGCCTTATGAAATAAGAAAACTACCAAGGTCGTAAAACACAACTGTTTCATTATTTCACTATAAGACCATATCTTAGAACTCCCACCTCTATCTATGATAAATCTAACATCAACATGGATGTCATCAAAAAAAAAGTGATAGTAAAGAAAAGTATGAAGAAGATGAGTCCTGTCCAAGGTGTTTCCATACTTAAGAGTAGCAAGGTACTTAAGAAACTAGTAATCAGGTCACTAGAAGTTGGAATAACCAAGGATAGAGTCAAGTCATTAGGATGCACATCACTCTTTCTTTCAAAACAGCCCAAGTTCACATAAAATGTATTTTTAACACAAACATGGTCATCATCATAGGCAAAAAATAGAAAAGAAAAGATTTAAGAACATTATTCTCATCTAAATTACCCTTAAACTTGAGCATACAAGAATATAAGATAAGATAATTTAAGCACATTATATCTTTTTCCTTCAAGTAACTTCCCACAAGAATTGCATTCACCAATAGAATCATGCTATTAGAGAAATTAGGAAATCTATGAGAAACCAATTCACTTCAATCAAAAGGGTATATCCAAGAAGTTGGGTGACTTTTTTCATAGGACTTATCATGTTCCTAAGAGTTATTCCTATTACTTTAACTTGTCCAACCACACAAGTGTGACAAGGAGTAGAAAACCAAAGTTGTACATCAAGAACACACCAAAGACTCTTCCTAAGGTAATAAATTGATTGAGCATTTAGATTGACACACCCACATAATTAAGAAATAAATAAAAATCCCTAAAAGACTATTAGAAATACTAATTCTCTCATGATATGGCATGATATCAAGCAACTTGAAAGGTCTAGTGATAATGAGAAAAATATCATTATGTATCTAAGGATCACTAAGAATAGGATGGGTAGGTACATGCTTTGGAATTAATGCCTTAAACTTGTTCTCTTATCCTCCATAGGTTCTTTATAAGGGCTTCCCTTTCCATGCATCAATTTGGGATAATAGACTTGATTTTCTTGCCCCTTTGTAGGAGTTTCCTTGGTAAGTAACTCCTCAGCGAGAATTTTGCTCATGAACCTCATTAAGTTCGATCCTTGGCTCAACATCCTCACATGAATCTCTGGCTTGAGCTAAGCTTTTATCCTCTTCCTTAGGTTTTTCTCCCCCTTCATCCTCTACTTGATTGGGTTTACTTTATTTTAGTAGAGCTTGGGGTAGTTTAGGGAAGGTAATGAGTTTGGCCACTCAAGAAAGCTTGAGAGTTTGATGGATTAGAAATGGCAGAGTTAGAAGGTTTAGAAGATCTATCATGTTATCCACCCTCACAGATATGTTTTCTAGCTTAGCTTCAAAGGAGTTAGATTTATGATTGAGAGCTTCAAGGGCTGCTAAGATAGCATTTGAGGTGTTGTTATCCATGATTTGTGATGTTTTGCCTTTCAGAGCCATTTTAACTAATAAAAGAAATACTAAACAAAAATATAAACAACATACAAGTTAAAGTTAAGAAATTAACCTCATAAGCGTTCAAAGTTCACACCTTTGTTTTGTCTCTCAATTAGCGTCGCAAGCATTGGTAGATTATTTATACTCTAATGAGTTTGCTTGGTACCAATTATGGCTTAAGGTAGGAATGGATTATTGTTTGAAATACATAAATAAAAAAAATTGCGTACGTACTTGAATCAAGAACTAACAACAAATTGAAAAAGTGAAAAGCTTGAAAAAAATTGGACAATAAAAGAAATGAAACTCAAAAACTAGTCAATCAACTTAGTAGATGAATTACTAGTTAATGAGTAGTTTAAGAATCAAATATGAGTTAAGGAATCAAGAAAAATGAAACTAAAGAATCAAATATTAAGAGAAAGGAGTAATTAAAGTGTTGAATTGAGTTTAGAGGCTTGAATTTTGCATTTGGTACTTAATCTGCGTTGGGAGGGGATGATCTGTATTTGGGGACCTACTCTAGTGAGTGGGGCATAGGTCCAAGGTATCCTGGATGCAGGTGCTACTGGTTTGAGGTGCTGCAGTACCATGGGCACACTTGCAAAGCAAATTTTCTGCCCCTTGCCCTTTGAATTGGACGGAATGCCCTCCAATCGGTCCCCCTTTGTACTTTTTTCTTGGAATATCCTTCGAATCCTTTGAGATGCCTTTGTAAAAACACTTTTCACCCTTATTTTTTCCTTCCTTTTGGATCAAACAACCAATTTTGCTGAAAATCTCAACTTAAAGATAGTAATTTCTTCAAGAACACCAATTTTTTCAACTTTTTCTCCTTACCTCGGAATGAGTTGAAATTTTGAGCCTAGGCAGTTTTCAACACCCTAAACTCATTCAAAACATTATTTTCTAAAATTACTCATCCGACTTTAAATCTTGCAGTACACTTTAAACTTCTTCAAACCCAAGCTTTAAACAAGGATAGAACACTTAAATAAGCTCCGATTTGACTCAAATTTGATTTATTGACTCGTATAGTGTTAGAGAACGCAAATCTAACACTAGAAACACAAAAAAATACAAAAATCAAAACCTCAAATTTTGACCTAACTGTAAAAATGTTTTTAGAACTCTTTCTCTTTATGTTTGTGATTTTCAAGATAACAAACCCAAGACTAGATTTGTGGAAACAATCCTAAATTGGCTCTGATACCAAATGATATGAGGAACGAAGTATGGAGATGAAAAACTAAACTACAATACAAAAATAAAGATAAATGGATAGATACAAAAAAAGTAAATAGATAGACACAATGGATGACTAACTAAAGGTATATTAAACCTTTAACCCTTTATTCAATGTCAAACAAAGCACCTAACTATTACACAGACCATAAGGGAATCAGATTCTCAAGCAACCAACAATTCTAAAAGAAAGATCAACACAAGCTAATTCAAGTTGTCCATAAGTTAACCCAAACTTGCCACTCACTAACAAAGGAATAATCATTCATAATTCATCAAAATATCATAAAAAATGAAAGAAGATCTCCTATTTATAGTCTAGGACTAATTATTACACAATTAGGCCTAAAAGTGATCCATTGGGAAAGAACAATACATAATAGCCAATTAAGCAATTGCTTAAGCATTCCAAGCTCACATAGGGCGCATCTTCAGAGCATGTGGGATATTTTGACCCGCTCTAGTAGATAAAGAGAAGGTTGCAAACACCTCTAACACATGTGGGGAGCATGTTATCTTTGGGGTATTTTTAGCCCTATTTTGCCTTCCCTTGGCCTCTTTGATGACACTTGAGCCTCTGTAATACCCTGTATTTTTCCTAGCTTATATTCATTCCTAGAATATTAAGAGATAGCTTCAAATAAGAATACTTTATTATTTCATGTGGTATTTTCCATATTTAGAATTTTTATTGTGTGGGAAATTGAATAAGCTCTCTATCGATATCAAATTCGCCTAATTCCGACACTCGATAAAGAAGTTAGAGCATTTTTAAGTTGACAGTGTGCCACCTGGGCGTCCAACGCATCACGGAGATTGGAAAAATGGAAATCGTCAAATTCCGGAGGCCCTCTACAATAGGCTCGCATCACGAAGGGGTCCAAATTCCTAATTTTCAAATTCCAGAAGTCTAACATGATATTGGAGCGTCGCAACAATGGCTAAAATGTCATTCCAAAGGGGCACCACGATGGTGGCACGTCGCGGAGAATGCCCAGTTCCCACTCGTCCATTTTCCAGTAAGCCATTACGATAGTGGTGTGTCGCGGTGGCCAGTCAAATTGGGATTTTGGTTCCTTTTTCCAATTTTGACTTAGAGTGTAAAAAGGGCATTTTGGTCAATTCTCAAGCCCTCAATTTGAGAATAACACAAGAATAAACCCATCCTAAGCCTATTATTTCCATTATTCATCAATTCTCTCTCTAGAAAAACCCTAGAACTCAAAAGCTTATTCTCTAAGAAATTAAAAATCCTCCATAGATTCTCCAAGAAAGCTATAAATTGAGGATTTTCAAGACAAGATAATTAAGAACTTATCTCCAAGAACTCAATTAGAAATCAATAATTCAAGATTCTTCATCTAAACATCTACAAAGGTATGTGGGGTTTATGAACAAAGATTTTCTTCCATCCTTGTGCCCACAACCAAGGTTTTAATTACAAATTCATATGATTATGAATGTTTATACATGAATTTCAAATTAGGGTTCATACTCATTATTGTTATTTGCAAAGTTATCAGATTTTGAGATATTTTAAAGATGAATTACATGTTGGTTTTCATATTTTCATGCCTATTAGAGTAAATTACAGATTTTGAGATGAATTATCATTGTTTTCATTATCAAGAATGATTATTTTAAGTTTATGACATGAGGTTGATGCATGGATTATTACCCAAGATAGAATATTACTATTTCAAGAAAGATGATGATTTAAGCATCTGCTGAGCAGATCATTTATAGATTTTCAGTAAAGCTTTGATCTTTTGATCCTCAGTTTAGCTATGGAATCCACTTTACAGAATTTCTATAGGTTACAAAATATAGAATGACTTTATTTACAGCTTTAATCAGAAAAGTGCATAATTGGTTTCAGATAAACCCTTAAGCTAGTTTTTAAAGTGGATTTCTAACAAAATGAGCGTAACAATTAAATGGATTAGTATTTAGCATCGAGTTGGGTATAATTCCAATGTTTCATACCCTAGAACTATGTGCCACCATAGAATTGAGATTAAGTGACCATAGTGGGCTAAGATGTGATAACTTGAGTTAAGGTTATACTCCCTGGCAAGAGTATGACAACTCTCCCCAATGTGAGGTTTCTTTCTGAGGAGGACGAGATGTTGGAATCCATGTCACTCGCATGGTTTATATCGATTAGAAGAACCTCCCTTAAGTTAAAGAATTTTCCCTAATAGCAAAGAATAACAGAAAAGCTTTTAGAAAACTAAGTGTAAAGGCTCAAAACTTTATTTCATATTTTCAATTACAGAAAGATATTAGCTACAGATTACAGATTTCAGCTTTTAGATTTCAGATATAGAAGTGAGCCCTTCCTACACTTAGACAGTATGTTGTACAAAGAGAACTCAAGTACAACTTTTAAACCTAAATATTATGACTCACTAGATTTACAAACTATGATTTGTTATTCATGATTTTAAATTTTAGTATTTCAGATATTCAGCTTATGTGAGTCATTTACATTTAGCATACATTGTTTTACAAATTATAATAATGAGATGATATTTTACTTATGCATTCACCCCCATATACTCAGTACATCCTCAAAGTACTGATCTATATATATGTATACGTGCTACATTGTCTCATAATGCATGTTCAGGTGCTCAGTATCAGCAGCATGAGTAGTTTGAGCATCTCCATCTACATTCGACAGTTGGTGAGTCCTCATAGTTTGGGGACTAATTCACTTAGATTTTGCAGCTTATTTGTTCACATGATTTAGTATTCTTTTTAGATATTTGGAGTTAGCTGGTGGTTTGTCCCAGTGACTCTTTAGTTACTAGTAGTAGAGGCTTGTAAGACTACCAGTTTTTATTCCAGATTATTCAGTATTGATGTTTTTAGACATTATTCTCAGTTATTTTAGACAGTTTTCGCATTCAATATGACTTTTATGTCTATGTTTCATTTATAATAAGATTCAAGCTCAGTAGTAGGTAGACAGGGTTAGATTAAGGCTACTCGTAGTCTTGAGCACTGTGTGATATCTCTGAATCAGATTTTAGGACTCTACAAACATGGTATCAAAGCCACATTTATAAGCAAGAGGCTACAGGATGTTCTTAGGAAATTATCTCTTTCTTTCATTATCTATCATACTTATAGTTTCTCTATATACTTTTAACTTGTGATTTTACGTGATAGTTGAATATGCTTCCTTATCAAGCTAAAGCCTACAGAAATGGTAACCATCCACCCCAGACCACCAATTCTTTAAATGAGAATGTATCCCATGCTGAGTTTAGGGCTACCTTTTAGGCGTTATCCCAAGATATGACTGCTAATGTTCAGGGCAACCATCAGGCTATAGTCCTACATCAGCAAAATAGAGATTTAGCAGTTTCTAGAATTAGAGATTTTATGAGAATAAATCTTCCAGAGTTCTTTAGGTCAAAAGAAGGTGAGGACCCATAACTCTACTTAGATGAGGTAAAGAAGATCACCTAGATTATGCATATTTCTAAAAAGAAAAGTGTAGAGTTAGCATCTTATAGGTTGAAGTATGTAGCATATGATTGGGTGGTTATGCTGGGGAATGGTAGAGGTGAGAATGCAGCTCCTATGATTAGAAAGGTTTTTAGGATGCTTTTCTTGATAGGGTCTTACCATGTGAGATGAGGAAAGCTAAGATAGAGGAGTTTATGATCTTAAGGCAGGGCTCGATGACAGTAAAAGAGTACTACCTTAAGTTCAATCAGTTGTCTAAGTATACCGCTGATACGATGGCTGATCCTACGGCAAGTATGGGTAAATTTGTTACTGGAGTGTCTAGCTTGGTAGTCAAGGATTGTACGACTACCATGCTTATTAGAAATATGAATCTTGCTAGATTGATGATGTATGCTCAGTTGATTGAGACAGAGAAGCTGAAGGAAAGAAAGAGGGAATAAAAAGGCTAGAATAAGACAGTTTGAGTAAGGCCAAGCTAGGTCTCATGAGGGAAATCATTCACAATTTTAGAATTGTTCATCTATGCCTGCACCATCTTTAACTAGTGCTCTTGCTCCCAAAGATATGCAGGAGCAGAGGAGTAAGTCTTCTATGTCCAGATCTCAGAATAGTGTAAGTGGAATACCTCATTATTCTTCTTGTACTAAGTGTGCTAGGAATTATCCCATTGAGTGCTTGGCTAGACAGAAGGGTTGTTTTGGTTGTGGTAAGTCGGGTCATGGAATTAGAGAGTGTCCGTATGCTAAGAAGGGAAATAGAAATGATCATCTCCAGACTCAAACTGCTAGTGCACCAGCTCCTTTAGGCCGCCAGTCCCTTCTCAGGAAGCATCATCTAGTACCGTTGGCGATCAGTACCAGAATTGATTTTATTCTTTAATATTTCATTAGGAGTAGGAGGATTCACCAAATGTTGTTAGGGGTATGCTTCGTGTCTTCCATCTTGATATTTATATGTTGTTAGACCCTAGGTCGAGTTTTTCTTATGTAACCCCATTAGTTACAATAAATTTTGAGATAAGTTTTGAAAAGATCCCTGAGCCCTTGTTGGTTTCTACTCTTGTAGGTGAGGTAATTATTGCTCAACAAATCTATAGGAAGTGTCCTATTACTGTTTTTCATTAAATCATGTTAGCAATTTAATAGTGCTAGATATGGTTGATTTTGATCTTATTCTTGGTATGGATTGGCTCCATTCTTGTTATGCCTCTATAGATTATCGCACCCGAGTGGTGAAGTTTCATTTTCCAGATGAGCCAGTCTTTGAGTGATTAGGTAATTCAGTGTCTCCTAAAAGTCATTTTATATATTATCTTAAAGCCCGAAATTTGATATTTAAAGGGTTTATCTATCATCTTGTTCGAGTTAAAGACACTAAGTATGAGACTCCAACAGTTCAGCCAGTCTGAGTAATTAATGAGTTTCCTGATATCTTTCCCAAAGATTTGCCAGGGGTTTCTTCGGATAGGGAAATATAATTCGGTATTGACATTCTTCTCAATACTTAGCTTTTTTCTATCTCTCCATACCATATGGATCCCACCGAGTTTAAAGAGTTGAAAGAGAAACTCAAATATCTTTTAGATAAAGGTTTTAAAAAGCCTAGTGTGTCTTCATAGGGCACTCTCATCCTATTCGTGCAAAAGAAAGATGGTTCTTTGTACATGTGCATTGACTTTTGCCATTTGACTAAAGTTACAGTAAAAAATAAATATCCTCTTTCTAGAATTGATGACTTATTTGATCAACTCCAAGGTGCAAGTTGTTTCTCAAAGATAGACCTTAGATTTGGCAACCATCAGCTTAAAGTAAGGGAATATGATATTCCAAAAATAGCCTTCAAAACCCGTTATGATCATTTCGAGTGTTTAGTCATGTCTTTCGGGTTAACCAATGCCCCAACATCTTTTATGGACTTGATGATCAAAGTGTTTAAATTGTATTTAGATATGTTTGTCATAGTCTTTATCAGTGATATTCTTGTCTATTCTCGTAGTAAGAATGATCATGCAGACCATCTTAGAATTATGTTGCAAACTTTTAGAGATCACCAGTTGTTCACCAAATTTAGCAAGTGTGAATTTTTGCTAAGGTCAGTAGTTTTCCTTAGTCATATTATTTCCAGTGAGAGTATTAGAGATAATCCTTACAAGATAGAAGCTGTAAAAAATTAGCCCAGACCTATATCTCCATCTAATATTAGGAGATTCTTGTGTTTATCTGGTTATTACAGACGTTTTGTTGAGGGTTTCTCATCTATTGTGTCTCCTATGTCTAGATTGACCCAAAAGAAAGTTAAGTTTCAGTGATCATATTCCTGCAAAAAGAGTTTTTAGGAGTTGAAAACTCGACTCACTTCAGTCCCAATTTTAGCATTACATGAGGATACAGATGGTTTTATGGTGTATTTTGATGCCTCCAGAGTTAGTTTGGGTTGTGTCTTGATACGAAGAGGTAATGTTATATCCTATGCCTCTAGATAATTTGAGCCTCATAAGAAGAATTACCCAGCCCATGATCTGGAATTAGCTGCTGTCGTATTTTCATAGAAAATCTGGAGACTATTTGTATGGGGTGCATGTTGATGTGTTCACAGATCATAAAAGCTTGCAGTATGTGTTTACTCAGAAGGAGTTGAATCTACATTAGAGATGGTGGTTAAAATTATTAAGGATTAAGACATGAGTGTGTTATAACATTCGGGCAAGGCCAATGTAGTGGCAGACGCCCTTAGTGGATTCTCTATGGGCAGTGTTGCTCATGTGGAGAATGATAAGAAAGAGTTAGTTTGGGAATTTCACTAGTTAGCTAGATTGGGTGTTAGATTGGTTGATTCAGATGAAGGGAATATTTGGGTTCAGAGTTGTTACGAATCTTCCCTAGGTTTGGAAGTGAAAGAAATTCAAGATAAGGATTCTAGTTTGGTCAAACTAAAAGAGTTAGTTAAAGACAAAAAGGTAGAGGTTTTCACCCAAGGGGGAGATGGTGCATTGTGGTACCAAAGTAGATTGTGTATGCCATGTTTTGATGATTTGAGATAATGGATTATGGAAGAAGCGTATGGTGTGCGTTATTTTATTCATCCAAGAGCCACCAAGATGTACTGCGATCTGCGGGAAATCTATTGGTGTAGAGGTATTAAAAGAGATATAGCAGAGTTTGTAGTAAAGTGTGCAACTTGTCAACAGGTTAAGGTAGAGCACCAAAGACTTGGTGGTACATTACAAGAGTTTGGTATCCCTATTTGGATGTGGGAAGAGGTTAATATGGATTTTATGACTGGTTTACCCCATTTGTGTCACCGACATGATTCAATTTGGGTTATTGTAGACAGATTAACTAAGTTAGCGTATTTCTTTTTGGTTCACACATCTTAATTAACTGAAGATTATGCTAAGTTGTATATCAAGAAGTTAGTCAGATTGTATGGAGTTCCTTTATCCATTATTTCTAATAGGGAAAGTTAGTTTACCTCTCAGTTTTGGAAATCCTTTCAGAAGGGTCTTGGTACCCAAGTTCATCTTAGTTCAGTTTTTTATTCATTGACAGATGGTCAGGTAGAGAGGACCATTCAAACTCTAGAGGATATGTTGAGGGCATGTCTTCTTGATTTCAAAGGTAGTTGAGATGAGCATTTTCCGTTGATTGAGTTCGCTTATAATATCAGTTATCACGCTAGTATTTAGATGGCTCCATTTGAGGCTCTTTATGGATGAAGATATAGATCGCTAGTTGGTTGGTTCGAAGTGGGTGAGGCCACTTTGATTGGGCTAGACATGGTGTTTGAAGCCACGTAGAAAGTTTAGTTGATTAGAGAGATATTGAAAATAGCCAGAGTCGTTAGAAATCTTATGTAGACATGAGAAGAAGAGATCTTGAGTTTGAGGTTGATGATATTGTGTATTTGAAAGTTTCACCCATGAAGGGGGTGAAGAGATTTGGCAAAAAGGGGAAAATTAGTCCCCGCTACTTTGGTCCCTTCTGTATTTTGAGTCATGTTGGAAAGGTAGCGTATGAGTTTGAGCTACCTGCAGATTTAACCTTAGTTCATCCAGTATTTCATGTGTCCTTGTTGAATAAGTGCATGGATGATTCAGTTATTGTAGTTCCTCTAGAAAGAACAAATATTCAGAATAGTCTCTCATATGAAGACATCCCAGTATAGATTCTTGATCATCAGATCTGTAGACTAAGGAAAAAGATGTTTCCTTGGTCAAAGTCCTGTGACAAAATCAGTCCGTTGAGGGTGCAACTTGGAAAGTTGAAGTAGATATATGTGTACCAAGTATCCTCATCTCTTCTCCACAAACTCAGATTCATCCAAAAGTAATAGTCTTCATTTATTCAGTTTTATTCCAGTCTCAGATTCATCTATATAATTATCTTCATGTGAATTCATGCACTCACAAATTAGTTCAGTAAGATCATTATGTTGAGAATCAATCATTCAGTTTATTATAGTTATGCATGATAGCTTATAGCTTCAGATTCTTTAGTATTTCCATCTTAACTTGCCACATTTGAGGACGAATGTTCCCAAGGGGAAGATATTGTAATACCCTTTACTTTTCCTAGCATAAATTCATTCCTAGAGTGTTAAGAAAGAGATTCAAAGGTGAATACCTTTTTATTTCATATGGTATTTTCAACATTTAGACTTTTCATTGTGTGGAAAATTGAATAAGCGTTTCATTGATACCAAATTTGCCTAGTTCCAACACTCGGTGAAGAAGTTAAAGCATTTTTAAGTTGACAGTGTGCCACCTGGGCATCCAATGCATCACAGAGATAGGCAAAATGGCAATTGTCAAATTCTAGCAGACCTCCGCGATAGCCCTGCATTACGGAGAGGTCTAAATTCTCAATTGTCAATTTCCAGAAGTCCAACGCGATATTGGCGAGTCATGCTAATGGCCAAAATGACATTCTAAAGGGGCACTGTGATGGTGGCGTATCGCAGATAATGTCCAGTTCCCATTCCTCCACTTCCACTGGTTTACCCCATTTGCATCATCAGCATGATTCGATTTGGTTTATTATAGACAGATTGACTAAGTTAGCGTATTTCTTTCCGGTTCACACATCTTAATTAGCTGAAGATTATGCTAAGTTGTATATCAGGGAGTTAGTTAGATTGCATGGATTTCCTTTGTCCATCATTTCTATTAGTGGAAGTTAGTTTACCTCTCAGTTTTGGAAATCCTTTCAGAAGGGTCTTGGAACCCAAGTTCATCTTAGTTCAGTTTTTTATTCATTGACAGATGGTCAGGTAGAGAGGACCATTCAAACTCTAAAGGATATGTTGAGGGCATGTGTTCTTGATTTTAAAGGTAGTTGAGATGAACATTTTCCATTAATTGAGTTCGCTTATAATAACAGTTATCATACTAGTATTCAGATGTCTCCGTTTGAGACTCTTTCTGGGCTAAGATGTAGATCTCCAGTTGGTTGGTTCAAAGTTGGTGAGGATGCTTTGTTTGGGATAAACATGGTGTTTGAAGCCACGGAGAAAGTTTAGTTGATTAGAGAGAGATTGAAAGCAGCCAGAGTCGTTAGAAATCTTATGCAGATATGAGAAGAAGAGATATTGAGTTTGAGGTTGATGATCTTATGTATTTGAAAGTTTCACCCATGAAGGGGGTAAAGAGATTTGGCAAAAAAGGGAAAATTAGTCCCCCCTACTTTGGTCCCTTCCGTATTTTGAGTCGTGTTGGAAAGGTAGCGTATGAGTTTGAGCTACCTGTAGATTTAACCACAGTTCATTTAGTATTTCATATGTACTTGTTGAAGAAGTGCATGGACGATTCAGCTATTGTAGTTCCTCTAGAAAGAACAAATATTCAGAATTGTCTCTTATACTAAGAAGTCCCAGTAGAGATTTTTGATCATCAGATCCATAGACTAAGGAACAAAGAAGTTCCCTTGGTCAAAGTCCTATGGCAAAATCAGCCCGTTGTGGGAGCTACTTAGGAAGTCAAAGAAGATATATGCGTACCAAGTATCCTCATCTCTTCTCCATAAACTTAGATTCAGCCAAAGGTAATATTCTTCCTTCATTCAGTTCTAGTCCAGTCTCAGATTCATCTATATAGTTATCTTCATGTGAATTCATGCACTCACAAATTAGTTCAATAAGCTCATTATGTTGAGAATCAGTCATTCAGTTTATTATAATTATGCATGATATCTTATAGCCTCAGATTCCTCAGTATTTCTGGCTTAACTTTCCACATTTGAGGACGAATATTCCCAAGGGGAATATATTGTAATACCCTGTACTTTTCCTAGCTTAAATTCATTCCCAGAGTGTTAAGAAAGAGATTCGAAGGTGAATACCTTTTTATTTCATATGGTATTTTCAATATTTAGACTTTTCATTATTTTGAAAAATGATTAAGCTTTTCATTAATACCAAATTTGCCTAATTTAGACACTCGGTGAAGAAGTTAGAGTATTTTTAAGTTGACAGTGTGCCACCTGGGAATCCAATGCATCACGAAGATAGGCAAAATGACAATCATTAAATTCCAAAGGACCTCCGCGATAGCCCTGCATTGCGGAGAGGTCCAAATTCCCGATTGTCAATTTTCAGAAGTCCAACACGATATTGGCGAGTCGCGCCAATGGCCAAAATGACATTCCAAAGGGGCACCGCGATGGTGGCGTATCGCGGAGAATGCCCAGTTCCCACTCCTCCACTTCCACTGGTTTACCCCATTTGCATCATCATCATGATTTGATTTGGGTTATTTTAGACAGATTGACTAAGTTAATGCATTTCTTTTCGATCACACATCTTAATTAGCTGAGGATTATGCTAAGCTGTATATCAAGGAGTTAGTCAGATTGCATGGATTTCCTTTGTCCATCATTTCTATTAGGGGAAGTTATTTTACCTCTTAGCTTTGGAAAGCCTTTTAGAAGGGTCTTGGTACCCAAGTTCATCTTAGTTCAGATTTTCATCCGCAGAAAAATAGTCAGGCAGAAAGGACTATTCAGAATCTAGAGGATATGTTGAGGGCATGTTTCTTGATTTCAAAGGTAGTTGAGACGAGTATTTGCCATTGATTGAGTTTGCTTATCATAACAGTTATAATGCTATTATTCAGATGGCTCCGTTTGAGACTCTTTATGTGCGAAGATGTAGATCATCCGTTGGTTGGTTTAAATTTGGTGAGGCCGCTGTTGTTTGGGCCAAACATGGTGTTTGAAGCCACAAAGAAAGTTTAGTTGATTAGAGAGAGATTGAAAGAAACCAGAGTCGTCAAAAATCTTATGCAGATATGAGAAGCAGAGATCTTGAGTTTGAGGTGATGATCTTGTGTATTTGAAAGTTTCACCCATGAAGGGGGTAAGGAGATTTGGCAAAAAGGGGAAAATTAGTCCACGCTACTTTGGTCCCTTCCGTATTTTGAGTCGTGTTGGAAAGGTAGCGTATGAGTTTGAGCTACCCGCAGATTTAACCTTAGTTCATCCAATATTTCATGTGTCCTTGTTAAAGAAGTGCATGGACGATTCAGCTATTGTAGTTCCTCTAGAAAGAACAAATATTCAGAATAGTCTCTCATACAAAGACGTCCCAGTAGAGATTCTTGGTCATCAGATCCATAGACTAAGGAACAAAAAAGTTCACTTGGTCAAAATCTTATGGTGAAATCAGTCCGTTGAGGGTTCTACTTGGGAAGTCGAAGCAGATATATGCGTACCAAGTATCCTCATCTCTTCTCCACAAACTCAGATTCAACCAAAGGTAATAGTCTTCCTTCATTCAATTCTATTCCAGTCACAGATTCAGCTATATAGTTATCTTCATGGGAATTCATGCAATCACAAGCAGTTCAGTAAGCTTATTATGTTGAGAATCAATCATTCAGTTTATTATAGTTATGTATGATAGCTTATAGCCTCAGATTCCTCAGTATTTCCAGCTTAACTTGCCACATTCGAGTACTAATGTTCCCAAGGGGGAAATAATGTAATACCCTGTACTTTTCCTTGCTTAAATTTGTTCCTAGAGTGTTAAGTGAGAGATTCAAAGGTGAATACCTTTTTATTTCATGTGGTATTTTCCACATTTATACTTTTCATTGTGTGGGAAATTGAATAAGCTTTTTATCGATACCAAATTTTTTTAATTCCGACACTCGGTGAAAAATTTAGAGCATTTTTATGTTGACAGTGTGCCACCCGAGCATCCAACGCATCGCAGAGATAGGCAAAATGGCAATCGTTAAATTCCAGTGGCCCTCCGTGATAGCACCACATTGCAGAGAGCTCCAAATTCTTAATTGTCAATTTCCAGAAGTCCAACGCGATATTGGAACATCACGCTAATTGCAAAAATGGCATTCCAAAGGGGCACCGCAATAGTGGCATGTCATGGAGAATTCCTAGTTCCCACTCTTCCACTTTCCAGTAAGCTACCGTGATAGTGGTGCATTGCGGTGGCCAGTCAAATTAGTATTTCATTTACTTTGTCCAGTTTTTACTTAAACTTTAAAAAGGGCATTTGGTCAATTCTCAAGCCCCCAATTTGTGAATAATACAACTCATCCTAAGCCTATTATGCTCATTATTCATCAATTCTCTCTCAAGCAAAACCCTACAACTCAAAAGCTTCTTCTCTAAGAAATAAAAAATCCTCCATAGATTTTCCAAGAAAGCTCTAAATTAAGGATTTTCAAGACAAGATAATCAAGAACTCATCTCCAAGAACTCAATTAGGAATCAATAATTCAAGATTTTTAATGTAAACATCTACCAAGGTATACGGGGTTTATGAACAAGGATCTTCTTCCATCCTTGTGCCCAAAACCAAGATTTTAATTACAAATTCATATGATTCTGAATGTTTATACATGAATTTAAAATTATAGTTTATACTTATTATTGCTATCTGTAAAGTTATTAGTTTTTGAGATATTTTGAAGATGAATTGCATGTCTGTTTTCATATTTTCATGCCCATTGCAGTAAACGATAGATTTTGAGATGAATTATCATTGTTCTCATTATCAAGCATGATTATTATGATCTTTTGACATGAGGTTGATTCATGGGTTATTACCCAAGATTGAATATTACTATTTTAAGAAAGATGATGCTTTAAGCATCTTATGAGTAGATTATTTACAGATTTTTAGTAAAGCTTTCATCTTTTGATCCTCAGTTTAGCTATGAAATCCACTTTATAGAATTTCTATAGGTTACAGAATACAAAATAACTTTATTTACAGCTTTAATAAGATAAGTGGATAATTGGTTTCAGATAAGCCCTTATGCTAGTTTTTAAAGTGGATTTCCAACTAAATGAGCGTAACAATTAAATGAAGTAGTATTTAACACCGAGTTGGGTATGATTCCAAGTCTCATACCCCAGAACTACATTCCACCGTAGAATTAAGATTAAGTGCCCGTAGTGGGCTAAGATGCTATTACTTGAGTTAAGGTTATACTCATTGGCAAGAGTATGACACCTCTCCCCAACGTGAGGTTTCTTTCTTAGGAGGATGAGATGTTAGACTCTATGTCGTTTGCATGGTTTATGTCGGTTAGAAGAACCATCCTTAAGTTAAAAGTAAGAATATCAGAAAAGCTTTTAGAAAACTAAGTGTAAAGGTTCACAACTTTATTATAAATTTTGAATTACAGAAAGATATTAGCTACAAATTACAGATGTCAGCTTTCAGATTTCAGATATAGAAGTGAGTCATTTCTACACTTAGACAGTATGTTGTACAGGCAGAACTCAAGTATAGCTTTTAGAACTAAATGTTATGACTCACTATATTTACAAAGTATGATTTTTTATTCATGATTTTAGATTTCAGTATTTCAGATATTCCAGCTTATGTGAGTCATTTACATCTAGCATGCATTGTTTTACAAATTATGATGATGAGATGATGTTTTACTTATGTATTCACCCCCATATACTCAGTACATCCTCAAGGTACTGATCCACATATATGTCTATGTGCTATATTGTCTCATAATGTAGGTTTAGGTGCTCAGTATCAGCAGCATGAGTAGTTTGAGCATCTCTATCTACATTCAACAGTTGGTGAGTCCTCATAGTTCAAGGACTAATTCACTCAAATTTTGTAGCTTATTAGTTCATATGATTCAGTATTCTTGTTAGACATTTCGAGTTAGATGGGGGTTTGTCCCAGTGACTCTCTAGTTACTAGTAGTAGAGGCTTATCAGACTACTAGTTTTGATTCCAGATTATTTAGTATTGATGTTTTTAGACATTATTCTCAGTTATTTCAGATAGTTTCCGCATTCAGTATGACTTTTATGTCTATATTTCAATTATGATAAGATTTAGGCTCAGTTGTAAGCAGACAGGGTTAGCCTAAGACTACTTTTAGTCTTGAGCACCGTGTGATATCTTAGGATAAGATTTTAGGGAGTTACAAACTTGGTATCAGATCCACATTTATAAGCAAAAGGCTTTGAGACGTTCTTAGGAAATCATGTCTTTCTTTCATGATCTATCATGCTTATAGTTTCTCTATATACTTTTAACTCGTGATCTTATATGATAGTTGAATATGCCTCCTCGTCAATCTAATGCCC
Organism: Capsicum annuum; assembly: GCF_002878395.1. Taxonomy (NCBI): domain Eukaryota; kingdom Viridiplantae; phylum Streptophyta; class Magnoliopsida; order Solanales; family Solanaceae; genus Capsicum; species Capsicum annuum. The sequence goes on from NC_061112.1 coordinate 52,489,668, forward strand.
CCAAAAATGGTAACTAGCCACCCCATCCCACCAATTCTTTGAATGAGAATGTATCCTATGCTGAGTTTAGGGCTATCTTCCTGGCGTTAGCCCAAGATATGGCTGCTAATGTTCAGGAAAACCATCAGGTTGTAGTCCTACTTCAGTTAAAAGGGATTTAGCAGTAGTTAGAATTAGAGATTTCATGATAATGGATCCGCCAAAGTTCCTTGAGTCGAAAGCAGGTGAGGACCCATAGCTCTACTTAGATGAAGTAAAGAATATCACCCAGATTATACATGTTTCTTAAGAGGAGAGTGTAGAGTTAGCATCTTATAGGTTGAAGGATGTAGTGTATGATTGGGTGGTTATGTAGAGGAATGGTAAGGGTGAGAATACAGCTCCTATGAGCAGGAAGGTGTTTCAGAATTCTTTTCTAGATAGCTTCTTCCCATATGATATGAGGGAATCTAAGATAGAGAAGTATGTGAACCTTAGGCAGGGCTCGATGACAGTGAAGGAGTACTACCTTAAGTTTAATTAGTTGTCTAAGTATGCCCTTGATAGGATGGATGATCCGAGGAAAAGTATGGGTAAATTTGTTAATAGAGTCTCTATCTTGATAATCAAGGATTGGAGGACTACCATGCTTTTTGGAGATATGAATATTTCTAGATTGATGATGCATGCTTAGCAGATTGAGGAAGAGAAGCTGAAGGAAAGAGAGAGGGAATAAGAAGGCTAGAACAGGATAGTTTGATTATGGCCAGGCTAGGTATCATGGGTAAAATCGTTCATCTATGCTAGATCCATCTTCAGCTAGTGCTCCTACTCCCAGAGGTAGGCAGGAGTAGTGGGGTAAGTCTTCTGTAATACCCCAGGAAATTTTTCGTTGAAATTTTGTGCATAAACCTGTTGGGTTCTATCTTCTAGAATGAATTATAAATTTTTTATGTGGAATGTCTTAGATTATAACCCACCATTGCGTAGAGTATCAAATAAGATTTCCAATGATATGTGGATCATCCAAAACGGACACCCGAGCGACGAGTTATGAACATTTCGATCGAACCGTGAATAGTAGTAAATAGTAAAACGTGCAGGAAAAAGTACTGAGGCCTGGCGTATTTTTGCTCCAACTTTAAATGATCATAACTTATTATACATAATGATCTGGGTGATCTACTATATATCAATGGAAATCTCTGCAAGTCCTCTTTCCAATGAAATTGGTTTCATCCAATTTGTCTATAGGAGCAAAAAGTTATGGTCGATCTACTTCAGCCTATCAAAAGTAAATTTTTGGATCAACTTCAAACGATCATAACTCCTCGTACACAATGATCTGGGTGAGATACTATATATCAATGGAAATATATGAGAGTCCTCTTTCTAATGAAATTAGTTTCATTCAATTTGGATATCGGAGTAAAACGTTATGATTGATCTACTTCAAACTATCAAAACAGTCCACAAAAGGACAGATTCGGGAATTTTTTTATTTTTAGGGGTGTTTTGGTCATTTCTCCTCACCCAAAATTCATCCAAACCCTATATTAAAGCCTATTAGAAGCATTATATGTTATATTTCATCAAATTCCCTCAAAAAGAAAACCCTAAGCTCCTACATCCAACTTCAAGAACCTCAAAAGTTCACTATTAATTCTGCAAATTTATTCAAGATTCCAAGTTCCTAGTTCAAGAACTCTAAGAACCATCATTCAAAGGCACGATTAACATCTCAAAAATGAGTATCGATCTAAAGCTCATCATTCAAGGTATGTGGGGTTTTTCAACAAGAACTCTCTTTCGTTCTTGTGCCCAAAAATAATTTTCTTTACAAAGGCATGATTTTTATTTGAGTTTTACGAATTTGAAGCATGAACTCATATCTTATGATGATTATTATGAAATCTTGATGTTTATGATTTTTAAAGATGAATTTACATGTGTGGAGATACAAAGCATGAATCTTGAATGATATTTATCATGATTTTGATATTTGGGTCGTGAATCCCCATTGGAAATAGTATTTTTTTGAGAAAGTGTGTGGATTTGATATCGATATTCCTATTCTGATGGCAAGGATAGAACGTATCTCCCCAACGTGGGTTGTACATTGGAATCCATGTAGCTCACATGGTTTATGTCGGTTATAGAATCTCCCAGTGTGTGTGTGTTTCCTTGTGTCTGGTGAATGGTGAAGTGATTTGAAAGTGGAATTGTGAAAGTTATTCTTTCGAAAGATTTAAATGATATTTACATTATGAGAATTGATATTCTTGATGAGCTAAAAGTGATTGACAAATTATATGGTGACTCACATGTGTTATTGTACTTGTTTTATTCTCCCATGATTATGATGATTTTCTTCGGGCTATGTGAGTCTTTCATACATCCTGCATATTTCTTATAAATATTTATGATGATGAGGTTTATACAACTGCATACACCCCCATATACTCAGCTCCTTTCCATGGTACTGACCCACATCTTCGAATGTGGGCTGCATTTTCTCAGAATGTAGGTTCAGGTGCTCAGTTCTAGGTTCAACAGTGATTTTTCGGGCACGCTGTTATACATCCTCTATTATGGTGAGTCCTCATGTTCTGAGGACGCGATGTCTGATGTTGGTTTCATGGAATTATTTATATTTAATAACTGAGTATGAGTCAATTGGGGCATGTCTCAATGGCTCACCGATTTTATTGATTTTCTTAGAGGCTTGTTAGACTAGTATAGATGTTGGGAGTTGACTAATAAGTCATATTTTGTTATCTTTTTGAATTTTTTTATTCTTGGATGATGATTACTCTGTTGATATTTGAGGGTTATTTATGAAAACCCCATTGATTTGTGTTGAACTGAATAAAAATAGCTCAAAGGGTTAGCTTAGGGCTACTCGTAGTCTCAAGCACTGTGTGACGCTCCGGGACCCATTTTCTGGGGCGTTACATCTTATATGTCCAGATCTCAGAATAGTGTAAGTGGAAGACCTTGTTATTCTCCTTGTACTAAGTGTGGTAGGAATCATCCCAATGAGTGCTTGGCTAGATAGGAGGGTTATTTTGGTTATGGCAAGTTGGGTCATTGAATTAGAGAGTGTTCGTATGCTAAGAAGGGAAATAGAGATGATCATCCCTAGACTTAGACTGCTAGTGCACCAGCTTCTTTAGGCCGCCAGTCCCTCCTTAGGAAGTATCATCCAGTACTGTTGGCGATCAGTACCAGAATTGATTTTATTCTTTAACATTTCATCAGGAGTAGGAGGATTCACCAGATATTGTTACGGGTATGCTTCGTGTCTTCCATCTTGATATTTATATATTGTTAGACCCCAGGTCGAGTTTTTCTTATGTAACCCCATTAGTTACAATAAATTTTGAGATAAGTTTTGAAAAGATCCCTGAGCCCTTGTTGGTTTCTACTCCTGTAGGTGAGGTAATTATTGCTCAACAAATCTATAGGAAGTGTCCTATTACTGTTTTTCATTAAATCATGTTAGCAATTTAATAGTGCTAGATATGGTTGATTTTGATCTTATTCTTGGTATGAATTGGCTCCATTCTTGTTATGCCTCTATAGATTATCGCACCCGAGTGGTGAAGTTTCATTTTCCAGATGAGCCAGTCTTTGAGTGATTAGGTAATTCAGTGTCTCCTAAAAGTCATTTTATATATTATCTTAAAGCCCGAAATTTGATATTTAAAGGGTTTATCTATCATCTTGTTTGAGTTAAAGACACTAAGTATGAGACTCCAATAGTTTAGTCAGTCTGAGTAGTTAATGAGTTTCCTGATATCTTTCCCAAAGATTTGCTAGGGGTTCCTCTGGATAGGGAAATATAATTCCATATTAACCTTCTTCTCGATACTTAGCTTATTTCTATCTCTCCATACTATATAGATCCCAAAGAGTTTAAAGAGTTGAAAGAGAAACTCAAATATCTTTTAGATAAAGGTTTCATAAAGCCTAGTGTGTCTCCATGGGGCACTCCCATCCTATTCGTGCGAAAGAAAGATGGTTCTTTGCATATGTGTATTGACTATCATCAGTTGAATAAAGTTATAGTAAAAAACAAATATCCTCTTCCTATAATTGATGACTTATTTGATCAACTCCAAGGTGCAAGTTGTTTCTCAAAGATAGACCTTAGATCCGGCTACCATCAGCTTAAAGTAAGGGAATGTGATATTCTAAAGATAGCCTTTAGAACCCGTTATGGTCATTTTGAGTTTCTAGTTATGTCCTTCGGGTTAACCAATGCCCCAATAGCTTTCATGAACTTGATGAATAGAGTGTTCAAACAGTATCTGGACATGTTTGTCATAGTCTTTATCGATGATATTCTTGTCTATTCTCATAGTAAGGATGATCATGCAGACCATCTTAGAATTATGTTGAAAATTCTTAGAGATCACCAGTTGTTTGCCAAATTTAGCAAGTGTGAATTTTTGCTAAGGTCAGTAGCTTTCCTTGGTCATATTATTTCCAGTGAGGGTATTAGAGTGATCCTCAAAAGATAGAAGCTGTAAGAAATTAGCCTAGACCTATCTCTCCATCCGACATTAGGAGTTTTTTGTGTCTAGCGGGTTATTACAGACATTTTGTTGAGGTTTTCTCATCTATTACATCTCCCATGTCTAGATTGACCCAAGAGAAAGTTAAGTTTCAGTGGTAAGATTTCTATGAAAAGAGTTTTCAGGAGTTGAAGACTCGACTTACTTCAGCCCCAATTTTAGCATTACCTGAGGGTACAAATGGTTTTGGGTTGTATTGTGATGCCTCCAGAGTTGGTTTGGGTTGTGTCTTGATATAGAGAGGTAAGGTTATAGCCTATGCCTCTAGAAAATTTAAGCCTCATGAGAAGAATTACCCAACCCATGATCTGGGTTGCTTAGAAAATCTGGAGACATTGTTTGTATGGAGTACATGTTGATGTGTTCACGGATGACAAAAGCTTGCAGAATGTGTTTACTCAGAAGGAGTTGAATCTACGTCAGAAAAGGTAGTTGGAATTGTTGAGGATAATGAATGAGTGTGTTGTATCATCTGGGCAAGGACAATGTAGTGGCAGACGCCCTTAGTAGATTGTCTATGGGTAGTGTTGCTCATATGGAGAATGATAAGAAAGAGTTAGTTTGGGAAGTTCACCGGTTAGCTAGATTGGGTGTTAGATTGGTTGATTCAGCTGAAGGGAATGTTTGGGTTCAGAGTAGTTTTGAATATTCCCTAGTTTTTGAAGTGAAAGAGATTCAAGATAAGGATTCTAGTTTGGTCAAACTAAAAGAGTCAATTAAAGACAAAAAGGTAGCGGTTTTCTCCTAAGGGAGAGATGATGCATTGAGGTACTAAAGTTGATTGTGTGTGACATATGTTGATGATTTGAGACAGCGGATTATGGAAGAAGCGTATGGTGTATGTTATTCCATTCATCTAGGAGCCACTAAGATGTAGCGCAACTTGTGAGAAATCAATTGGTAGAGTAGTATGAAGAGAGATATATCAGAGTTTGTAGCAAAGTATGCAACTTGTCAACAGGTTAAGGGAGAGCACCAAAGACCTGGTTGTACACTGCAAGAGTTTGGTATCCCCACTTGAAAAGTGGGAAGAGGTGAATATGGATTTTTTGAATGATTTACCCCATTTGCGTCATCAGCATAATTCGATTTGGGTTATTATGGATAGATTTACAAAGTCAACGTATTTCTTGTCGGTTCACACGTCTTACACAATTGAAGATTATGCTAAGTTTTATATCATGGATTTAGTCAGATTGCATGGAGTTCCTTTGTCCATCATTTCTGATAAGGATAGTTAGTTTACCTCTCAGTTTTGGAAAACCATTCAGAAGGGTCTTGGTACCCAAGTTTATCTTAGTTCAGCTTTTCATCCACAAACAGATGGTCAGGTAGAGAGGACCATTCAGACTCTAGAGGATATGATGAGGGCATGTGTTCTTGATTTCAAAGGTAGTTGGGATGAGCATTTTCCATTGATTGAGTTCACTTATAATAACAATTATCATGCTAGTATTCAGATGGATCCGTTTGAGGCTCTTCATGGGCAAAGATGTAGATCGCCAGTTGGTTGGTTTAAAATGGGTGAGGCTACTTTGATTGGGCCAAATGTGGTGTTTGAAGCCACGGAGAAAGTTTAGTTGATTAGAGAGAGATTAAAAGCAGCCCAGAGTCATCAGAAATTTTATACAGACATGAGAAGAAGAGATCTTGATTTTGAAGTTAATGATTTTGTGTATTTGAAAGTTTCACCCGTAAAGGGGGTGAAGAGATTTGGCAAAAAATGGAAACTTAGTCCCCGATATGGTTGTCCCTTCTATATTTTGAGCCATGTTAGAAAGGTAGCATATGAGCTTGAGCTACCCGCAGATTTATCCTCAGTTCATCCAGTATTTCATGTGTCCTCATTGAAGAAGTGCATAGATGATTCAGCTATTGTAGTTCCTCTAGAAAGCACAGATATTCAGAATAGTCTCTCATACGAAAAAGTCCCAGTAGAGATTCTTGATCATCAGATCCATAGACTAAGGAACAAAGAAGTTTCCTTGGTCAAAGTCCTGTGGGGAAATTAGTCTGTTGAGGGTGATACATGGGAAATAGAAGCAAATATATGCGTACCAAGTATCCTCATCTCTTCTCCACAAACTCAGATTCAGCCATAGGTGATAGTCTTCCTTCATTCAGTTCTATTCCAGTCTCAGATTCAGCTATATAGTTATCTTCATGTGAATTCATGCACTCATAAATCAGTTTAGTAAGCTCATTATGTTGAGAATCAGTTATTCAGTTTATTATTGTTATGCATGATAGCTTATAGCCTCAATTCCTCAGTATTTCCAGCTTAACTTGCCACATTCAAGGATGAATGTTCCCAAGGGGGAGATATTATAATACCTTGTACTTTTCCTAGCTTAATATCGTTCCTAGAGTGTTAAGGGAGAGATTCAAAGGTGAATATCTTTTTATTTCATCTATTATTTTCTTGATTTAGACTTTCCATTGTGTGGGAAATTGAATAAGTTTTTCATCGATACCAAATTCGCCTAATTCGACACTCAGTGAAGAAGTTAGAGCATTTTTAAGTTGACAGTGTGCCACCTGGGCATCCAATGAGTAACACAAATAGGTAAAATGGTAATCGTCAAGTTCCAGCGGCCCTCCGCGATAGGCCCAAATCACAGAGAGGTCCAAATTCCCAATTGTCAATTTCCAGAAGTCCAACGCGATATTGGCACGTCGCGCCTATGTACAAAATGGCATTCCAAAGGAGCACCGCGATGGTGGAGCGTCGTGGAGAATGCTCAGTTCCCACTCTTCCACTTTCCAGTAAGCCACCATGATAGTGGTGCGTCGCGGTAGCCAGTCAAATCGAGATTTCAGTTCCTTTTTCCAGTTTTGACTTAAAGTTTAAAAGGGGCATTTTGGTCAATTTTCAAGCCCCCAATTCGTGAATAACACAAGATTAAACTCATCCTAAGCCTATTATGCTCATTATTCATCAATTCTCTCTCAAGCAAAACCCTACAACTCAAAAGCTTCTTCTCTAAGAAATAAAAAATCCTCCATAGATTCTCCAAGAAAGCTCTAAATTAAGGATTTTCATGACAAGATAATCAAGAACTCATCTCCAAGAACTCAATTAGGAATCAATAATTCAAGATTCTTAATCTAAACATCTACCAAGGTATGCGGGGTTTATGAACAATGATCTTCTTCCATCCTTGTGCCCAAAACCAAGATTTTAATTACAAATTCATATGATTCTGAATGTTTATACATGAATTTAAAATTATAGTTTATACTTATTATTACTATTTGTAAATTTATGAGTTTTTGAGATATTTTGAAGATTAATTGCATGTTCGTTTTCATATTTTCATGCCTATTGCAGTAAATTACAGATTTTGAGATGAATATTATTGTTTTCATTATCAAGCATGATTATTATGATGTTTTGACATGAGGTTGATGCATGGGTTATTACCTAAGATTGAATATTACTATTTCAAGAAAGATGATGCTTTAAGCATCTTATGAGTAGATTATTTATAGATTTTCAATAAAGCTTTGATATTTTGATCCTCAGTTTAGATATGGAATCCACTTTACAAAATTTCTATAGGTTACGGAATATAGAATAATTTTATTTACAACTTTAATCAGATAAGTGAATAATTGGTTTCAGATAAACCCTTATGCTAGTTTTTAATGTGGATTTCCAATAAAATGATCGTAGCAATTAAAAGGATTAGTATTTAGCACCGAGTTGGGTATGATTCCAAGGTCTCAAACCCTAGAACTACGTGCCACCGTAGAATTAAGATTAAGTGCACGTAGTGTGCTAAGATGTTATCACTTGAGTTAAGGTTATACTCCTTGGAAAGAGTATGACACCTCTCCCTAATGTGAGGTTTCTTCCTAAGGAGGACGAGACGTTGGACTCCATGTTATTTGCATGGTATGTCTGTTAGAAGAACCTCCCTTAAGTTAAATTATTCTTCCTAATAGCAAAGAGTAATAGAAAAGCTTTTAGAAAATGAAGTGTAAAGGCTCACAACTTTATTTTAAATTTTGAATTACAAAAATATATTAGCTATAGATTACAGATTTCAGCTTTTAGATTTCAGCTATAGAAGTGTTTCCTTTCTTTACTTAGACAGTATGTTGTACGGACAGAACTCAAGTACAACTTTTAGAACTAAATGTTATGACTCACTAGATTTACAAAGTATCATTTGTTATTCATGATTTTAGATTTCAGTATTTCAGATGCTCCAGCTTATGTGAGTCTTTTACCTTTAGCATGCATTTGTTTACAAATTATAATGATGATATGATGTTTTACTTATGCATTCACCCCATATACTCAGTACATACTTATAGTATTGATCTGCATATATGTCTATGTGCTACATTGTCTCATAATGTAGGTTCAGGTACTTAGTATCAGCAGCGTGAGTAGTTCAAGCATCTCTATCTACATCCAACAGTTGGTCAGTCCTCATAGTTTGGGGACTAATTCACTCAGATTTTGCAGCTTATTAGTTCACATAATTTAGTATTCTTTTTAGACATTTTGAGTTAGCTGGGGGCTTGTCCCAGTGACTCTCTAGTTACTAGTAGTAGAGGCTTGTAAGACTACCCGTTTTGATTCTAGATTATTCAGTATTGATGTTTTTAGATATTATTCTCAGTTATTTTAGACAGTTTCCGCATTCAGTATGACTTATATGTCTATATTTCCTTTTTGATAAGATTCATGCTCAGTAGTAGGCAGATAGGGTTAGCCTAAGGGTACTCATAGTCTTGAGGACCGTGTGACGTCTCGGGACCATATTTTGAGGAATTACACCCTCCTTGATCATCATCAAATTGGCACCTTTTGATAATACCAAAGTGTCACCGAACACCTCTTGAACCATAAGCATCCTCTCTCAAGATTCGAAGGCAATTCAAATTGTATCAAAGAGTCAAATACAACAGAATATCCAACACAAACAATATTTGTATCTGAATACTAGTAAATACATAAACTGATACAAAGAGATAGAAGTGGATCCAAATGCATAAAAGTCCAACTGCTACCTTGAACAACTCCAAAGACGCTCAAAATTAATCCACGTGAGATGCACCTGCACCAGAATCTACGCTAAAAAGGCATAATATGGATGAGTATGGTCCACTTGTACTCAGTAGGTATCATAGGCCAATCGAGCAAAGTAGAAAATAAAGCATACAAAATACACACTAAGGGCATGTCACCTGCAATCAGAAAATGTTCCACAATGGTATCCCACACCACTTTCACTACTAGTTCTATAATATCAACATATAATACAATAAATGACCAGAAAAGAATACAAGAAAATAATACAATTAAACATTTACACCATATTTAAGCAAAGAGAAGGGGAACAACATATACGAGAATATCAAGTACAAGTAAGGGAAGATATAACAATAGATAGGTAACAAGTCAAATAGAATATACAATCACATCACCAGAATAATAAGGTAAACATAATATAATAATGATAATGTAATACATAAGGTTGTCACACAACCTCAAGGCTGTTGCACAACCTCTGAGACCATTGCAGAGTCTCTGTATACGCCTACCGAGCTAAAGCTTCCCAATATAGGACCTATAGGGGGTTTGTCAACCCTTATACAATCCACATATCATATACCCACCCAGGCACATCCCTTGAGGAAGGTTTTATAATATTTCACATTTTTTTCATAAAATAGTGTTGCTAGTGTTTCTTTGTATTACCACATTGTCACCATTATTTCATAGAAAGATGTTGCCAGTGTTTCTCAGTATTTACACAGTGGTACCATTGTTTCATGAATTAGTATGAGGATCCAATGCTCACAACCAACCAACCAACCACAACGAGTATTTCCAGAATCAACCACAATGAGTATTTCCACAACCAACCAATATACCATTACATGAGCCAAATATTCACTCTTATTTCCAACCATTCATGAAATCCAACATGATTCATATGCTAATAGAGTATGAATATATCACAATACAAAATTGGTACCACAATTTGTTTTTCATTAAACAAAACACAACTATTCTTATGTACACAGGCTATCAACATCACAGAACCCCACATAGTCACATATAGCACATAATATATTAAATCCACCAATTACATCACATGTAGGATCCCACACATGCATAACACAATAAAATAGTCATTTTTCATGATTAGTTTCCACACCCTTATCATGCTTTTCTATATAATTTAACTACCCAGTCCAATCTAAAATAGTTAAGCCATAACCTATCTCAAAGGTCGAAAACCACAAGTAAAGTATTCAATCCATAATCTTACTCCTCACGAGCAGATTTAAAATTAACTAAAATATCAAAATATATAATCTACGCATTAAAAGAAAGCCAACAATACTCATGTTGCCTAGTTTTAAGTCGGGGTCAAAACGAACCCTCAAAACGGGTTTTCAAAAAAGAAGAAAAAAATTATAAATTTTTTTGAAAAACATGTTCACCATATTTTTAGGATTCTATAGCTGAAAACTTAAGTAAAAATGAGGTCCAAATAGTAGAAAACCCATTTTAAAACTTTATTAGGTAAAATCTTAATCCATTAAAATTCAAGAATCGAAAGAAATTGAGGAAAAATAAATAATTATAGGATTAGAAAATCATTGAAGTTATAAAGAAGTAAAATTAGGGTTTAGATTGGATAAATAACTTTTTAGGTCTTACGAGCCAAAATCTCAAAATTCCATACTTTAATCCAAGTTTAAAACAAGAATTTGATGTTAAAGATGGAAGAAATTAGTTGAAATGAGTGTAATGGAGATTACTCTATCTTATAAATGGAGAAAATTTCTCAAAATGACGAAACCCTAAGCTCCAAGTCTCAAAAATAATAAACAATGATGAAAATCAGGTATTTATATACCTAGGCTTAGCAATCGCGGTCTAGGGTTACGACGCCTGTCAAGGGTATTGCAATCATGGAAAGGGTATTATGATCACAAAATCTCAAATCCAAGCCCAATCGTGATCACAACAGAAGCATCGCGATCTCGGGTGCACCAACTGGAGACTTAGTAATTTTTCAAGTCTCAGCTGGCCCCTCGAAATTTATTCAGAATCACATGAATGCAAAAGAACTATGCTACCCTATCAAATTTGTCGCTTCAGACTAAATGGCAATATCAGATTTTCTAAAAAATATCATTTTCACATAGTTGATCCCCGAACCCCAAAATCACAACTTTCCAAATCGACGGTCGAAATGAGAAAAGCCATGAAATCCCACCAACTATGTTACCACCCTTAAATTAATGTTTTGGATCTATTAGCGTAGTCCATTCTACCATCCATCACATGGATCAAATAATATCAACTGAATCAATTATAAGGGTCTCAAAGCCGCCAAAAACTACAAAATCATATAAATGACACCAAAATGCATCGAAAACCATGTCAATCACCACCACACCCCAGAAATACCATAATGCGACAATGGGAAGGGGAAAAATAGTTAAATAAAAAAAATATATTTTTCACATAATTCATCAAAAATTCATATCGTTACACCTGTAATTATACCTTGGTCTTTCTATAATAAGTGCAGATATTTACTTTTCAAGTGAAATGAAATACTTGAAATTACATACTTTTATTTGGACAATCATTTAACTTTTCATACTCCTTGACAAATGTGCATTCAAGATCCTCGTTACATTTATAATATTAAGCACTATATTATATCAAAGATATTATTGACGTTCATTTGATATCGTTTTCAATGAGACATAATTTATCAAGATCTCTTCATATCATTATTATTCAAGTACCTGAACCTTTGCCAAGATTTTATGAAATGTTACGTCACTATGCTATTTCAAAGCATTTGTCTTCTTATTATGACTATTTTTATCATTTGCTCCTCTTGTTTTTTTTAAAAAAAATTATATTTGAAATCGATTGGTCTACACTTTGGGAATGCCATAGAATCTATCCTATATTAACTTTTTGTTAGATCATTTACAACTGAATTATAATAGTGGGTCAACAAAATTTACATATGTTAATTAGTTTGTAACATTTTGTAGATAAATTATCTCTTAAACTTTGAGTTCATTTTTTTTTTAGGATCTAGATAATCCATTTGATGCAAAATTTTCAATTAAACATCTCCCCCCTCATATTTATTCCAGAATCATTTATGGATTCATTTTATATGTCGTGGTGGAGAAATTGAATCATATATCATGCATTTAAAATTTCATATGAAAATTATATGGTTTCTGGTCCTGAACCAATAGTGATAGGGATGCCTTATTGGCTTGGTACATATAAGTAATGTATTTTAAATAGCACATCTCATATCAAATTTCTTTCAGGAGATTTGTTCTCATAAATAATGGTTTGACTATTATTGAAGACATACAATTTCTGCTAAGCCAATCTGCATTATCAATGTAATTTATAGTTTGAAACGTGCTCGTAATTTAATAATTTGATCAAACAATCTTGAAAAAAATTAAACTGTAAGTTAATAGAAAGCACAGGTGACCATTTCATAGATGCATCCACTAAATTATAATAGTAATCAGTCTACATGACAGGTAATTGAGCCCATATTCACTTTTTTATACATTTCAAAAATTCAGGGGATACAATTCCAATCTTACCCGGTAGCATGAAAAACTTATTACGAGAACAATAAGCATAAGAGAGTTTGTTAAGAACTTTCTATTTTTTCAATATATAGTCACATAAATTCTGAATTATTCTTGCATCACATAACTAGAATAGTCAACTGCCCATGCCAAGTGGTATTTATTTAGTAAACTTCTATTTTACTATCACATGTGACCATTCCATAATTGTGTACTGCAAAAAATGAAAAAAATGATGGATAACTATATGATATTTACTTGCTTCGACTGTAGTAATATGAAGATATTAAATCTTCTCATAATTTATAGTTTAGATATAATTCATTTTTGGTCAATACCTTTGAGACTTAATAACTTTATTTTAAGACTTACTACAATCCCAATATTATGAACAATTTCATTCCCCCAAGTAGTAATAGTTAAGTTCTTTGAAGCTCTCAATTAATTTTGTGTACTACCACATATTTCACATACGATTCATATTGTGAACATCTTCTTCAAGGAGAAAATCATATAATTACAATCATGATCATTAAGACATTTTAGGCAAGACTTGTTTCTTGCTTTTACCCTTTGGTAATTCATGATAAATATACCACAATATTTATGGCATACTAAAAGTGTGCAATCAATGATTGTTTATGTCAAAATAAAATTTCATTTTTCTCACACCTCCCTAGAGGTGAAATGTGACATTTATTCAACCCCGTACGGGCATGTACTTATTCATATTTTTATCACATCTTGATAGATTTACTTTAAAGAATGACCGAGCATCAATGATGTTTATCATAAGCCTCATTCTCTATTGAGAAATGAACTATAGTCATATGTACCTGCTTCATAAATTTTCATTTGAAGCTCAGTTTCATAACTTGAAGTTTATCATGTTTTCATGGAACAACTCAATATCACTTCGAAAGGTCAAGCGTACCACCATTTTATATTTCGTTATCTTGATAGAGAATTTTGTAATGATACATTTCATTGTCACTGAAAATATCTGTGGAAAAAGCATAATAACCTATTTCACCTTAACTTATAGGATCAATCTTTAATATGAGAGTAAATTGTACATTTACTAAGGTTATACAATACTCCTAGCACAAAGTTAAGTTGAAAGTGTTCTTACTGATTGAGTTTTGAGCTAAATTTAAATCTCCTAGAATATAAAGGTATATGGGGACAAATATCCACCATATAAATATATTTGAGTCTTTTTTTAACACGTTCAATTGCTCCTTAATTCATCTTTGGAGTAAAATATCATGGTCATTTTACTGAACATTATTTGAGCTAAAAAATTAACCACTGTAGCAATAATCTATTTGTTGCAGTGATAAGTGGATAGTATTTATTAACAAATTTGATATTTTTGGGGCTTTTAACTCAAAAGTTTAACCCCAAAGCCCTAGGAGGCAATTTTTCAACTCTTTGGGTGAAAATTCTTCATTGAAGTAAGTTCCTTTTGTCATGTTCTTCGTATTTCATTTATTTAATATCCTAGAATCATTGGAACGATATTAAATGGTGGAGTTGGGGGATTTGAATTCTAAATTCATAATATTATTAAAAAAATATATTGGTTGGTATAATATTACCTATAATTACTTCTAAATTGTTAATTAATGGTTCCTAGCAAGAATTAGTGATTGTAAAACATAAAATTGATAATTGAAGGACCTTGAATCCAATAGAAATGAACTCTTTAACATTGAAACTCCATTAATGGAGATGATTTGAATATGATAGAGCCTATTAATAGGTAATTAACCTATGGATATTTTTATGCACCATGCATAAGATAGAATTGTAGGTTTGAATTTCCAAAGTGTTTATTTGAAGAGTAATTGATTAATTACTCTTATAACTACTTATTTGTTAGATCATTGATCATTCCAAGTCATGAATAAAGGGAGGAGCATTTATGGTATGGCTTTCTTGTTTTAAGATCATCGATCTAGGTAGGATGTAATTTAATATGCCATTGACTTGGTCTAGTTGTATGTAATAACTATAGCTTATGGGAGATTTCATATCTAAGCCTGCGAGCATAGAGTTAGGGTGGATAAAATATAAAAATAATTGTAATAATGATATAACTGTATATTTTAATTTTTATGTGGATCCGTTGGTGGTTGTTGCACTTGTATGACTTACTTGTTGGTTTATAGAGTTTAGCATGTGAATGCGAGTAATAATAAAAGAATTAGATGAAATCTAATCTATAGAACCAATTTTTAACACCTTAAATAGGGTGAACCTGATATCATGTATATTTGAAACATGGGATATTCTTGATAAAAAATAGTTAAGGTGGTTGATTATGATAAAAGGAGGTAATGATATGACTTAAAAACCTAAAGGCAAGTTTGGCTAAGTGCAAGGGAGTAAGATGTGTAATGGTGTATGCTTCTAGGTGGAATTGTAAGTTGAATTGAACCTATTGGCTGGATGATCAACTAAAGTGGATAGTTCCTCAACCTTAGCGATGACTTGAGTCTAGGGGTTACTAGTTAATAACTAAATTTACCTATTTCAATATGAATATAAGAGGGTTACATTAGTAAATAGAATATGATGATGATTTAGAGTATAGATATGAATATTGGTGGAAGGTGACTCCTAAGATGCATACTCAATTGATTGGTCTTTACAAATATTTATGATTGATTATTGGGTTTGAGAATGCTCAATTAAGTAAGTGATGAATTGGCCTTCAGACATACTTGTGATTTTCTTTGTAAGTGGATATTTTTTGTTAATTGAAATGATGAACTTGTGATTATTGAGTGCATTTACCTAGCTGTCATTAGTTATAAGTTGTGCTTCGATTAGTGTTGCTTGTGTCAAAATTTTATTGGTATTTTCAATTTACCTTCACACATTTCTTATAATTATTATTTGTATTTTGCATTTTGCATTTATATTGATGTCATTGATAATGATTTAATGTTCATGATGTTGAAATACTATTGATGATGATGTTGAGATCATGATGTTAAGAATGATACTGATGATGTTGAGACTGATAAGAGAAAGATATGATACATATATCTTGTATAAATACATTCATCATATGAATTTTCATATACATTTACATATATTCTTATGTTGTGGTGAAACTAATTAAAGAATCTTCCCAAGTGTAATTTGTTACTTGTGTGGACAGATCAATTAGTGAGATACTATGGTTTCTTAAGTAGACCAATTATGTTATTGATGATCATCATTGATCATTATGGCAACTATAAATATTATAATATACATCTTGAATTATATATAGATATTATTTTCCTGTGTATATAGTAATATACATGATGTATATTGTAGTATCTTTTTTTATGAAGTTGTTGATGTTATTGATTGTGTTGGTTGTTGCAATTCTGATAATTAAATGATAGTATGTAAGGAGCGAGGGTTTTCATGAAAGAGGATTTGATAAGAGAGAGAAAAAATGTAGATAGAGTTATTGTAATAAGGTAAGTGCATAAGAATTGCGGGTTAGATTAATTCACGAAATATAGTTAGTTAGTCACATCCTAAGGATAAAGTAATATTGGTTAAATAAAAAAAAGTGGTAAGATTTGTAGTTAAAGTAAGTTAAGTATGTTCAGATATTTGCATGTGTGCTTGTCATGATCTCCTCTTGTTTGCTATATGTTTCTAACCTCGGTTGATCGATGATGACTACAACACATGTGATTGTACTGATACTACACTTACTATATCTCAATTTAGAAATATAACCATGTTGGAGACCATTTGGAGTTTCTATAGATGCAACAATGTTGCTTCTTTGCCAACTTCTTTCATCCTACTCATACATGGGTGTTGTATCTAGAGTCATTCCTCTATTTATTTATAGCTTTTATACCATTTTAGACTAGATTCTGAAAAGTTGTTTAGTAAAATTCCACAATGTACATTTGCAATGTTTTATTTTGAATAGGAGGTTTATTTAATTATTATACTTAAGGCTATTTTAAATATAATCTACAATGATTGAATGGTTGGGTGAAAATGGTTCTCCTATCTAGGGTAGAGTTAGGTAGGTGCCTGCATAATCCTAAGGTTAGATCATGAACAGATGGTATCACAGACCAAATTACCATTCTCCTAATACAAGAACAAATATCCATTATATCCTGCATATTGGGGTGTTGATGTCTACATCAAATCTGTAGGAGGCTATAAGGCATTTAGGAATCTATCTCACATTCTTCTCTCTTATCATGTAATCTCAGTATTATCTTCTCGAGCTTGTTCATGTAAGACCCCATAAAAATTTGATAATTTTATTTTTGACCCTTGTGTGTGCATAACATTAATTTTTTACTTGAATTATGATTAGGTATATTAAAGGGGGTGTTTTGGGAAATTTTTAGAATTTTTGGAAGGGGTTTAGGGCCATTTTGGGACCCCGAGGCAATAAACCTCCGTGATAGTGGCGTGCCATTCCACTTAGTCACCATAATAAGAGTATGGCATGAAGGCTAATCTCCTCAATAGTTGCGTGCCATGCTGCCATATATTTTTTATCTAGTTGTTATTTTTTTACTTGGGTTATGGGGATTTTTGGTCCTGTACCCCTTACACAACTGTTAAACATTAAATTAACCTTTTTTCTTCAATTGACAAAGATAAAATATCATTCTTTTCCTCTTTAAAAGTGTAAGGGTTTAATAAGGAATTCACTATTTAATCTTCAAACTTTGAACCTCAACCTACCTTACAATCTTGGTTTTAAATATGAATATTCTCATAGCTCCTTTGAAAACCTTACATTTTATTAAACGATAAACGGATAATAATGGGTTTGAATGCCCATGATGGCCATGGTTTTGGATTTTAAATAGAATTTGAGAGACTAATGGTTAAATGGACTGGTTTGGCATAATTGAATTATCTTGCAAGCATATTGGTATGATGATACCATGCTGGAAAATGCCTTAATAAATACTCCTTAGTTAATGATTGGTTTATGTGTAAACTATTTTAATATGGGCTTAAAATAGAATTGTGTATCTTACCATGAAGGTATAGTCCGATAAGACTAATGCTAGAAACCACATTTTCTAATATGAGGGGTCTATATTGCCATGTATTTGGATACATATTATATTATGGATGGCTATCGCCTTGGTGTCTTTAGCCATTCCTCGATACGCGCAGCTAACAGCACTAGATTCCTTTCAGCAGGGAGAGTCAGACCCATTTAGCCCGTAGATGCCTTTTGGATGGAGCGAGCTACATAGTTTAGGATAATATTTTAAACTATCATGTCTCATGACCCTTGTCCATATCCCGACATCCTTCCTATGCATATATAATTATTGTGCATATGGTTTATGACTGGATTTTGGTAATTGCACTATTTTATCCCTACCCCTTGAGTTACATGTCGGTGCTCGTCCCATGACCATTTCTGTACGCTACATTATTTTATGATGTAGGTTTGGAGGACTTTTCTATTAAGCTTGTATAACGTTAGGTGGTGTGGTACGTCTGTTGAACTACTGTGAAGTGGTGAGACTCCATCTTTCAGAAGGCCCTATCATTTCATTGGTTTCTTTACTATTAGTACTTTTGAATTATCTTCATCATAGTTGATGGAATGTCCCGACTTAGTTTGGAATTCTTGGTTTAAAAGCTTTTGCGTATAAGTTTTGGGTTGGATATTTGTCTTGATTCTTAGAATCTTCATTTGACTAATCTATCTTGCTATTACTATTTTGGGTTAGCTTTCAATTTTTATATTTATGTGCTCTTAAGGTAAAGCTAAGGAGGATGTCTCCGGCCCATGGTGGGCTTGAGATTGCACGTCACGGTCAGGCCTGAGTTTGCATCGTGACAAGCTTGGTATTAAATCCACGATTCATGGTTGCTGGGTGCCCATAAAGCTGTGTTAAGTAGAGTACCTTTTATGGGTGTGTAGCATGCTACACTTATAAAGGGGAGGCTATAAGACAAATAGGAATATTTTTCTTTCTTGTGTTCTATTTTGGGCTATCGAGTCTAGTTGTTATGAAACTTTTTTAACTCGTGGATTACTTACATTTTAGATTATGTCTCCCCAAAGATCTGATGGTTATAAGAACTCTGCTGAAACCTCTGTCCTACCTAGGGAAGATATGCAGGGAACTCACCCTGTTTATAAAGTGCAGACCCGATCTAGGGTTCCTACTCCTAACTATACCACTCTATGTGGGTTCCACTGATCCATACTAGTCCTCCTCAGGTTTCCCGAATTGGTGACATTTATGCTCAGTCGCCTCAAGGGGATATATCTAATTTGGAGTTTTGTCAATCTATTCATATGCTTGCTCAACTGGGGACATCATAATTCTGTCGGTTTGATTATATTGATCCTGTTGCTAACTCATTTGAGGTCACTAGGGTTAGTTAATTTATAAGGTTGAATCTCCCAATCTTCACAGGCTCTAAGGTTGAGGAGGATCCTCAGGGGTTTATTGATGAGATAGAGAAGATCTTTAAGGTAATGTATGATACTGATTTAGAAGGTATGGAGTTTATTATTATCAGTTGAAGAATACAGCTTACTAGTGATATAAAGAGTGGGAAAGAATGAGGGGGGTGATGTTGAGCTGACAATGTGGGATGACATTTTAGGTGCTTTCTTGATCATTTCTTTCCTCAAAATTTGGGGGAGGCTAAGGCAGAAGAGTTTGTAAACTTAAAGCAATCTAAGACAAGTATTAAGGAGTATGACCTGAAGTTCCAGCAGCTATCCCCTTATACTCCAGAGTTGGTGTCAAATATAAGACCCTAAATAAGGAAGTTTACTTTTGGTTTGTCCCATGATTTGGTGTTAGGGTGTAAGGATGCTATTCTAAATAATGATATGAACATATCCAGGTTGGTGGTGTATATGTAGTAGGTGGAGAATGACAAAAAGAGTAGGTAAAGATCGGAGAAAGGCAGAATAAGAAGTTTAGATATATAGAGCAGGGTGTAAACCAGCAAAATAGTATAAAGGATGGCAGGCAGTGGACTAAGAAAAAGAATTGAGGAAATTCTTATTCGTCAGATAGGGCTCCTTATCCTATGACTTTGGGTAATCATCATTTTTAGGATAGTAGTGGTCCTAAGGCACAGGGTGCCCAGTCTCAGATCAGTAAAGCTCAGTCAGCCCCACTCTATCCTCCTTGTCATTTTTGTGAACAACTTTACCATGGTTATTATGAGGAAGGAAGGAACTTGTGTTTTAATTATGGTAAACCTGGTCATTTTTAGAGGAATTTTCCTATAGCTAAAGCTTACAATGGAGCTTATTAGGTCCTGATCGCTACTTTTTTGGATCCTATACCTAGGGGTGCCATTTCAAGTACCGGCAATAGCTGAAATCACCTCTACGTACTTGTTACTCGTTAGGATTCTAAGGCATCCCCAGATGTTATTACTAGTATGTTATAGCTTTTCTCCTATGATGGTTATTATTTGCTTGATCTGGGTTATACCCTATCTTATATGAACCCTTATGTGGTTGTACATTTTGGTTTTGGTTGTAAAAATATTTCTGATCCCTTTTTGTCTCTACTCTGGTGGGTAATTTTATAGTTGCTAAAAAAATCTATAGGAGTTGTGTGGTTAACATTCATCATAAAGATACTTTGGTGGATTTTATAGAACTTGATATGGTGGATTTTGATGTAATCTTAGGGGTGGATTGGCTCCATTCGTGCTATGCTTCTCTAGATTATAGGAACCAAAAGTTCAGTTTCTATTTTCCTAATAAATTTGTGATTGAATAGGAGGGGAGTTCCTTAGTACCTAAAGGGAGGTTTATTTCTTATCTTAGAGCTCAGAAAATGATTTCCAAAGAGTGTCTGTATTATCTAGTTCTGGTTAAGGATTCAAATACTGAGAGCCCCTCTTTGTAATTTATCCCTGTGGTTAGCAAAATTTTTAAAGTTTATCCTGATGACCTTTCTGGAATTCCTCCAATAGGGGGACAGGTTTTGGGATTGATATCCTATCAAATACTCATATCATTTTTATTCCTCCTTATAGGATGGCTACGCCAGAACTAAAGAAGTTAAAGGCTGTTGAAAGATCTTCTTGATAAGGTTTTCATTCGTCCTAGTGTTTTTTCCATGGGGTGCTCCTAGAATTTTCATGCAAAATAAAGATAGATCTCTTTGGATGTGTATAGACTATTGTC
Source organism: Capsicum annuum (assembly GCF_002878395.1). Taxonomy (NCBI): domain Eukaryota; kingdom Viridiplantae; phylum Streptophyta; class Magnoliopsida; order Solanales; family Solanaceae; genus Capsicum; species Capsicum annuum. Next base: position 52,511,031 of record NC_061112.1, read on the forward strand.
AGTTGAATAAGGTTAGAGTGAAAAATAAGTATCCTCTCCCTAGGATTGATGACCTTTTTGATAAACTTCAGGGTGCTAGGAGTTTCTCTAAAATTAATCTCCACTCGGGCTATCATCAGTTGAAAATTAGGGAGGTTGATATTCCCAAGACTAATTTCTGAACCTGGTATGGCCATTATGATATTTTGTTTATGTGTTTTAGGTTAACTAATGCCCTAAATGCTTTCATGGATCTTATGAATCGGGTTTTCATGTAGTTTCTGGATTTGTTTGTTATAATTTTCATTGATGACATCTTGGTGTACTCTAAAAGTGAGAAGGATCATGCCAATCACCTCCGAATTGTGTTACAAACTCTTAAGGACCAGAAACTGTATGCAAAATTTTTTAAGTATGAATTTTGGATTAGTTCTATGACTTTTCTTAGGCATGTAGTTTCTAGTGAGGGGATTAAGGTGGATCCACAAAAAGTTGAGATGGTTAAAAAGTGGCCTAGACCCACGACCCCAACCTATATTAGGAGCTTCTTGGGCTTGGTAGGGCATTATAGGAGGTTTGTGGAGAGTTTCTTAACTATCACTGCTCTACTGACGAAGTAGACTTAGAACAAGGTGAAGTTTCTATGGTCCAATACTTGTGAGGGTAGTTTTGAGAAGTTAAAGGATAAGGTGACTTCTGCTCCAGTTTTGACCCTACCCAATGGTATTAGTTGATTTGTTGTATATTGTGATGCATCTCGTATGGGATCGGGTTGTTTTTTTGTTCAGCCTGGTAAGGTTGTATCTTACACTTCCAGGCAGCTTAAGGATCATGAGAGAAATTATCTAACTAACTATCTAGAGTTGGAGACCATGGTTTTTTCTTTGAAGATTTAGCGTCATTATCTGTATGGGGTGCATATGGATATTTATTCAAATCATAAAAGCTTGTAGTATGTGCTTAATCAGAAAGATTTAAATCTCAGGTAATAGAGGTGGCTTGAATTACTTAAGAATTATGGTATGAGTTTGCACTACCACCCAGGTAAAGCTAATGTTATTGCTGATACGCTTAGCAGGTTCTTTATGTGAAGCTTATCTCATATGAAGGAGGAGAAAAGAGGATTGGTTAAGGATATTCATAGGCTATCTAACTTGGGAGTTCATTTTTTGGACTCTAAAGGGGTAACTGTTTAAGAAGTGGTTAAATCACCCCTTGGTACAGAGGTTAAAAAGAACCAGGTTTTGGATCCCATACTTATGTAGAATAAGGATGATAAGGGTCGGCAAAAGGTTATAGTTTTCGATATTGGGGAGATGGCATTTTGAGATATCAAGGAAGGTTGTGTGCTCCTAATATAGATGGGCTGCGGGAAAGGATTTTGACCGAAGCTCATATGTCTCAATATATATTTCATCCAGGTTTGACTAAGATGTATCATGACTTAAAGAAAATCTACTGGTGGAATAATATAAAAAGGGATGTGGCAAATTTTGTGGCTAAGTGTATAGTTTGTCAGTAGGTCAAAGTTGAACATTTAAGACCTGGTAGCATGTCCCAAGAGATAGAATTCGCCATGTGGAAGTGGGGAGTGATTAATATGGATTTTATTACGGGTCTTTTGAGGTTTTGCAATCAGTATGATTCTATTTGGGTCATTATTGATAGAATGAATAAGTTTTCTCACTTCTTGCCTGTGAGGACTAACTAGTCAGGAGAGGATTAAGCCAAGTTATTCATTCAAGAAATAGTTAAGTTTCATGAGGCATCATTGTCTACTATTTCAAACTATGGTATGCACTTTTTTTCTCACTTACGACATTCATTTCAAAAAGGTTTGGGTACATAAGTGAACCTTAGCACCACTTTCCACCATAAAATGGATGGACAAGTGGAGCGTACCAGTCAGAATTTGGAGGATATGCTAAGGGCATATGTGATTGATTTTAAAGCTAGTTGGGTTGACCATTTTCCTCTTATTGAGTTCATTTACAACAATAGTAATCATTCTAGCATGCAAATAACTCCTTTTGAGGCTTTTATTTGGCCCTGACTTGGTTCACTAAGCCATAGAGAAGGTAAAGGTGATTACAGAAAACTTAAGACTTCTCAAAGTCCCCAAAAGTCTTATGCTGATGTGAGGCGAAGGGATTTGGAATTTGAGGTTGGCGATTAGATGTTCTTAAAGGTTTATCTTATGAAAGAGGGGAAGCTTAGTCTTTGTTATATTGGTCCATATCAAATTGTAAGAAGAATTAGGAATGTTGCTTATGAATTAGATTTTCTAGCGAGTTTGGCTTCTATTCATCCCATTTTCCATATGTCCATGCTTAAGAAGTATGTGGGTGACCCGTTTTTTATAATGCCTATTAAGGATGTTGGTATTACGGATTCATTGTCTTATGAGGAAGTCGTGGTTGAGATATTGGATAAGTAAGTCCGTAGGCTGAGGACAAAGGATATAACTTTGGTGAGGATTCTTTAGAGAAATCAAAAGGTAGAAGAAACTACTTGGGAATCTTAAGAAGGTATGAAAACCAAGTATCCATTCTTGTTCCTCATGTTGGATGAAAGTGCTTAAGGTATTAATCTCATTTCCCTATTATCGCATCTTGAGTTAGTCCTTGGATTATATTGTGTTCTTTCTATTATCTTGCTCAAAATGTCCTAGCGCTTCATTTGGGGATGAATGATACAAAGGGGAATAATGTAAGACCCCATACAAAATTTGATCATTTTATTTTTGACTCTCCAGTGTACGTAACATTGATTTTTGACTTAAATTATGATTAGGGAGGTTAAAAGGGATGTTTTGGAAAAGTTTTAGAATTTTTAGAAGGGGTTCGGGGCTATTTTAGGACCCCAAAAGCAGTGAAGCTCCGCAATAGTGGTGTGCCACGCCACTTAGTCACCATGATAAGAGCGTGGAAAGGAGGTTAACCTCTGCGATAATTGCATGCCACGCTGCTACATATTTTCTATCCAGTTTTTGTTTGTCCATTTAGGATGAGGGGCTTTTTGGTCCTTTACTCCTTACATGACTTTTAAACATCAAATTAACTCTTTTTCCCTAGTTATGAAATATCAAACATCATTCTTTTCCTCTTTAACTCCCAAACCAAAAAAGTTCAAGGGTTTCACAAGGAATTCACCATTCAAACTCCAAACTTTGAATTCTCTTTTATTCCTTCTATAGTTTAGGCTGTTGGTCATTTCCAAACTTGTGTTTTACATTAATACATTAATTTAATCAATATTCATGTGTTTTGAATGATGGGTTTGAAATAGGGTTGAGAGTTTTGGATTGTTATTACTTAAATTACTTTTCTCATGTTTTAACTTGATTATTCATACTTAAATTGATGGCTTTGGGTCTGAACTGGTGCATTGTGATTATGGTTGAAATGAGTGACATGGATTTTCCCAAAATTGATGAAAGTTGGCTTGATAGTGGCATTAACCTCAATCCACTTTTCAATCTTGGTTTTAAATATGAATATTCACATAGTTTAACTTGTCCTTTGAAAACCTTGTGTTGCATTAAAAGGTAAATGGATAACAATGGTTTTGGAATGCCCTTGGTCACCATGGTTTTGGATTTAAAATGGAACTTGGGAGTCTAATGGTTAAATGGATTAGTTTGGCATAATTGAATTAGCTTGCAAGCATATTGGTATGAAGATATCATATTGGAAAATACCTTAATAAAGACTCTTTGGTTAATGGTTGGTTTATATGTAAACTGTTTTAGTTTGGGCTTAAAAGGAAATTATGTAGCCCACCATGAAGGTGTAGTCCCAGGTGGACCAACACTGGAAACCGCATTTGCCAACGTAGGGGGTCTTTGTGACCATGTATCTAGATACATATTATATTTTGAATAGTTATCACCTTGGTGTCTTTAGCCTTTCCTCGGCACGTGCGGCTAACACGTACTAAGGATCTTCCAGCAGAAGGCGTTGAAGCCATATAGCTTGTGCGTGTTTTTAGGATAGAGCAAGCTAAATAGTTCAGGCTAATGTTTTAAACTATCACATCTCATGACCCTTTTGCCTATCCCAACATCCTATATATGTATATATAATTATTGTGTATGTGGTTTATGACTTAATTTTGGTAATTGCACTATTTTATCCTTATTCTTTGAGTTACCTACCAGTGCTCGCCCCACTGACCGTCATTGAACGCTATATCATTTTATGATTTAAGTTTGAAGGACTTTTAGGTTACTCATGTGTAGAGTTAGGTAGTATAGTACATCTGTTGAGATGTTATGAAGTGGTGAGCCCCTATCTTTCGAAAGGCCCCGTCATTTCTTTAGTTTCTTTTTTGTCTTAGTAATTTTGGATTCTCTTTGTCATAGACGAGGGCATGTCCCAACTTAATTTGGTATTCTTGTTTTAGAGGCTTTTATGGACAAGTTTTGGGTTGGTTGGTTGTCTTGATTCATAGAATCCTCATTTGACTAATCTATCTTTCTATTACTATTTTGGGTTGACTTTCGTTGTTTATCTTTATGTGCTCTTGAGCTAAGACTAAGGGGGTTGTCTCCGGCCGACGATGGGTTTGAGATTCCTGCCACAACCAGGCTCGAGTTCGGGTCATGTTAGTTCAATTGGTATCTAGCAAATTTTAGTTGGTTTCTCAACCATCATAAGTTGGACTGGTTAGTTCCAATTTGTATCTCACTAAAGTTGAAAGATTGAAAAGTATTTCAACAAGTGGAGGTCAATAAGAAGCATAAGGTTTGAATTATTATATTATGAAATTATTTGATATTATGTTAAAATACTTGTGCTTTAAATATTTTTGATTGAGGTATGATAGAATGCGACATATATTGCTCATATGATTTGTTATTGCTTGATCATACTATTACCTAGTTTTTTGATTGTCAAACTTTTTAAGTGCAAATAATTATTAAAAGCGATATGAGATAAGTGGATGCAATACGATAAGTTGAGAATCATAAAGCCTGGGTATGATTTTGAGGTATGTCTTCATTTATGTGATTTGATATATATATATATATATATATTGAAATTTCATGATTTGAAGTATGTCTTGATTTCTATTTGGTCCTCGATGATTTACTTGGATATCCATGTATGGCCCAATTATTGATGATAAAAACATTTAAGATCCTTATATTGTCTGATTTTTACAATGATATTTGGGATCCTTGTGTGGTTCAATTAATGATACTGATATTTGGGATCCTTGTATGTTCAAATTAATGATAATGATACTGGGGGATCCTTGTGTGGTCTGATATTTGATGATTATATTTGAGCCGAAGTGCTATTGGGTCATCCTTGTGTGAATAACCTAGTTAATGAGTTGGCTTGTTAACGATGCCTTAATAAGTGATTGGGTTAACTGAGATGAATTTAATTCTCTTACACAACCTCGGTGACTTGAACTTAAGGTTAATTATGTGGATGATGTCACTAATGTAAGATAAATGGACTAGGTATATAAAATTTGTTGCTTCCTATAATATGATAAGGGGAGATGGTAATAATGATTATTATATGGGTAAGTTGAAGCATAACTTGGTGATTGACAATTATATAGCTTATTTGGTCAAGTGACTGAAATGACTTACGAGGGTAAGAGCGTTGATGTCCTAAAGATAGATTAACCGATTGTACAAAACCCATGGAGACTATGAATGAATAGAATGAGTTAAATTTTAAGGATGCAAATGAGGTGATAGTTAAATAATGTTCATAGGCTTATTAAGGAGGCAATATTACTACAATGACATTATAGTTGACTGATCATGAATTGACATTGTATAAATACATAGTGTACGAGAATAATTATCGATGAATAGTATCCCTCAAATGTGTTGTAGTTGAGTTGCTAAGGTTGGTGAAATAAGTTAGCTTGATTTTGGTTGATGATCTTTAGTTGGAGGGTCAATAAAGGGAGTAGGGTTATTAGATGAGTTATATCATATTCATAACCCTCTTATTATTACATGATAATATTTGGTTAGTATAACCCGTTGAGTGAGTGAATCAAATTGTAGGATCAAATACACTAATATGAGTTATAGTGGAGACTACATGAGATAGTTAAAATCCATTGTGGTGTGTTGGTGGTGTTGTGTTAGTTATAGCATTGATTAGGGTGTAAGTACCCCACTAAACTTGCTCCTAGTATAGGAATGACAACAACAGAGTATTGTGGCTTTGGTTAAAAATCTAGCATTGTGTGAATTAGTATTTAATGGTAGATCATGGTAAATTGATTGAAATATTTTATTAATTAGTAGGTTAGAGGATAAGTTTAGAAGCTCGTAGAAATTTTTGATGCGTAAAAAAAGTCAGTAGAACTCCATTTGAAGCAATTTTCGTGAAAAGGTTAGTTCGTAATGTTGAATTCTAATAAGTATAATGTGAAATGAACTAAACTAGGACCAAGTATCAAGTACATCCTCAGGCAGCTACAGCAAAAAATTTACCACTACAGCGGTAAAAGTGTCATTGTAGTGGTATACTGTTTCATCTCTTCGATATCTTCATTATCGTCCCAAATACTCATGCACTGTAATATTGTATGGTGTTTCGAATACTATAGATGACTCATAACATAAATTTTATTACAAATTATATTTCTGAGTTATAGTGATCGTGATTTGTACCTGTGTAGGCTTGATGGTGTTATTACTGGATGACGGTTTGATAAGAGCTATCAAATTATGTTAGAAGTTGATACGACGTTGAATTAATTTCATAATTATTGTGTAAGATGAACTTCGAGAATCATGTTAAAAACTCTACTTTTCACCAATGATCATTTCTGTCACGACTTAAAAACAAGATTCATGATGGCACTCATCGCGGCGAACCTTGGCAAGTAAACCTATCACCCAAACTAATACACAAGGGAGAAAATACAGAAATAATCCCAAGGCAAGGCTTCTAGAACAAAGCCTAACCACGCAAATATAATATGAAAATGGAACATACAACCAAAGATCTTATATTAAACTCCCAAAACCCGGTATCAATAGTGTAAGAACTGCTAATACAATCCATGAGTCAAATACATCAGAATATTCAATAGGAACAATATCTGTCTTTGAATACTAGTAAAGACATAAACTAATATAGAAAGATAGAAGTGAACCCCAGACGCATGAAAGTGTCACTAGCTACCTTGAACAACTCTGAAGGCGCCCAAAATCAATCCACGTGTGATGTACCTGCACCAGAATCTGAAGCAAAAGAGCACAGTAGGGATGAGTATGATCCACTTGTACTCAAAAGGTATCATAGGTCGACCGACCAAAGTAGAAAATAAAGCATACAAAATACACGCTAAGAGCACGTCACCTACAATCACAAAATGTCCCACAATGACAGCCACACCGCTTGCACTAACTATTCTATAATATCCACATATAACACAGAAAAATACTAGAAAGGAATACAAGTATACATTTATACCACATATAAGCGAAGAAAAGAGAATACTATATAAGAGCATCAAGTACAAGTAAGGTAAGATAGAACAAATGGATAAGTAACAAGTCAAACAAATACAACATACAACAAATAAGTAAAATTATGAGTGTGATGCCACGAGGATGATGATGCAGTGTTCACAACCAACCGACCATGATATATCCAATAACAAATCAATATATCACATGTGAGCCAATAATACACTTAATATTTCCAACCCCTATTGAATCTCATCATAAACCATATGCCAAATGAGTAAAACACATCAAAATATTCCATTGATAACACATTGGGATCTTTTATTAAACAAGATATACTAATTCCACATACACAAGGCTAATAATATCATACAAAACTCTCTGTGGTCACACATTGCACATAATGTTTCAATTTTGCCAGATAACATCAATATAGGCCCCCCATATGGGCATAAATCATTAATAAGGCTATTTTTATAATTAGTTCCCACACCGTTAACACATTTTTGTATCAACATTAACTACCTAGCTCAGTCTGAAAGAAGTTAAGCCATAACCTACCTCGAATATTGAAAAATCAAGACGAAACCTCCAATCCCAAAGCCTTACGCCTCACTAATGATCCCAAAATAAACTAAAATATCAAAATATAGAATCTACGCATTAAAAAAAGCCAACGATATCTATGTTTCCTAGTTTCAAATCGGAATCAAAATGAACCCTCGAGATGAGTTTTTGAAAAAGAAGGGCAAAATTGTAACTTTATTTTAAAGAAACATTCCCCTTATTGTTAAGAGTGTACAACTGTAAATACAAACAAAAATGAGTTTAAAATAAGGTCTAGATTGAAGAAAAATCATTTTTATACTTTACAGGGTAAAATCTTTGAAATTCAATTTAAAATCAAGAATCGAAGGTGTTTTGAAGATGAAATCAAGGGGAAACTAATAATTATAGGATTAGAAACTCATTCAAGTGAAGAAGGAGTGAACTTGGGGTTTAAAATGTAGAAATACAATTTTTAGGCCTTACGGGCCAAAATTCCCAAATTTCATACTTTAATTCGTGTTTAAAATAGGAATTTAATGTTAAAGATGAAAGAAATTATTTGAGATGAGTGTAATGGAGCACACCCAAGCTTGGAATGGAGAAAGTAGCTTAAAACCATGAAACCCTAATCTCCAAGTCTCAAACATAATGAAAAATGGCAAAAACTAGGTATTTATATACCCAGGCTTTGCGATCGCGGACCAGGGTCGCAATCGTAGTACCTCGCTTGTCAAGGGTATCGTGATCGCAATATGGGTATTGTGATTGTGATATCTCTATTGCAGGCCCAATCGCGATCACAGGTGCACCAGCTGGGGACTTGGATTCTAAGTCTCCGCAGGCCCCTCGGGTTACATTCTAAATCCCATGAATGCAAAAGAACTATGCTACCCTATCAAATTTGATGCTCCGAAGTCAATAATAATATCAGATATTTAAAAAAACATCACTTTCATAAAGTTGACCCCCAAAACCTAAAATCACAACTTTCCAATTCGAGGGTCAAAATGAGATTTAAAAGCCATAAAACCACACTATGTTACCACCCTAACATCGATATTCTGGATCTGCTTGCATAGTCCCTTTTTCCATCCAATGCATGGATCAAAAAATATCAACATAAATTAATTATAATGCTCTACAAGCAGCCAAAAACCATAAAATAACATAAATGACACCAAATTGCATCGATAACTGCGCCAATCGCCCCCACACTCTAGAAATACCACAATGCAACTATAGGGAGGGGTGATAAATTAGTCAAATCACACAAAAACATAATTTTTTCACATAATTCATCAAAATTCAAGTCGTTACATCATCCACCACTAAAATTCTAGTTCTTCCTTGAACTAAAGGCAAGAAAAATACCTGAATCAGCAAAGAGATGGTGATAAGAACTATTTATATCATACTCAACCTTCCAAGTAACCTCATCTACATGTCGATGCCTCTAGTGGACCTTAACCATAGGAATAACTCTAGACCGCAACTATCTAATATCCCTAACCAATATAGAGACCAGCTCCTCAACAAAAGACAACCTATCATCTAACTAAACCAGCTCTCAACAAATTACATGAGACTCATCAAGAATGTAATGGTGAAGCAAAAAAACATGAAAATAGGAAAAACTACTGATAACACTAGGGGAAAAGCTAACTCATAAGCCACATCATCAACAGTCCGAAGACTCTTAAATGGCTAATATACCGGGGGCTAAGCTTGCCCCTCTTCCCAAACCTCATCACCTCCTTTATAGGTGAAATTCAGAGAAAAATAGGATCACCAACACCAAATCTCAAGGCATGAAGTCTATGATTTGCATAAACCTTCTGTCTACTCAGAGCTGCTCAAAGCCTATCCTAAATAATTCATACTCTATCTAAATATTCATGAAGCAAGTTCGTACCTTGAGGTCTAGCCCCAAAAACCTCAAACTAACCAACTGGAGAGCCACAACGCCTACCATATAAAGCCTCAAAATGAGCGATATCTATAGTGGAATGATAACTATTATTATAGGTAAACTCCACTAAAGCCAAATGCTGCTCCAACTGACCACCAAAATCCATCACATACGCGTGGAGTATATCCTATAAAACCTGAATAGTTTGTTGTGACTGACCGTTAGTATGGGGGAGAAATATTATACTAAAATCAACCTGAGTACCCAACTCATCCTAAAAGGTCTTTCAAAAGTGAGAAGTGAATACAGAACCTTGATCTAAAATGATAGAAACTAGTACATCGTATAGTCGCATGATCTCACAAATTTAGATACAGACCAACCTCACAGCAATAAAAGAGACCTCTACAGGAATGAAATACGCAGACTTCATTAATCGATCCACGATGACCAAAACACTTTCAAAACCATGGTAAGTGCGAGGCAACCTATTCACGAAGTCCATAGTGATTTGTTCCCAATTCCACTCGAGCATGGGTAATCACTGAAGCAATCCACTAGGTCTCAAATGCTCGGCCTTCACCTATTAGCAATAAAGGCAACAAGCTACAAAATCTTCTGCATCCTTCCTTACACTACCTCACTAGTAATGTTGTCTCAAGTTATGATACATCTTAGTAAATCTCGAATAGATAGAATACGTGGAACAATGGGCCTCCTCCAAAATCAGTCTAATCCACTCACCCACTCTCAACACATAAACTCAGCCCTCAATCCTAAAAACACCATCTAAATCAAGCAAGGCTTACTTAGCCTCGGCACTCAACAACTTATCTCAAATAAACCTTAACCCAACATCATCAAACTAATAAGCTCAAATCTGCTTCACCAAAGAAGAACTAGCCCCTACAAATACCAAAACACACCCAGGTGTCAAAATATCAAGCCTAACTATCTGATTAGCTAAATACTAAACCTCTAAGGTCAAAACCCTCTCCTATGTCAAAAGATACTGCCAAGCTACCCATGCAAGTAGACTTTTGGCTCAAGGCATATGAAACCACATTAGCCTTGCTCAAATGATGGAGAATAGTCAAGTCATAATTTTTAAGCAACTCAAGCCAACGATGCTACTTCATATTAAGATCTGCTGGGTAAAGAAGTACTAAAGGCCATGATGTCCGAGAAAATCTCACAATAGACTCCATATAAGTAGTGCCTCAATAACTTTAAGGCAAAACCAATTGCATGCAACATCAAATTATGGGTAGGGTAGTTCCTCTTATGGGGCTTCAACTAACGAGAAGCATAAGCAATTACCTTACCCTCTTGCATTTACATAGCAACTAACCTAACATCTGAAGCATCACAAAATACGATAAAACCTACGCCCTTCTTGGCCAAAGTTACGATAGAAGCTGAAGTCAACAAATACTTGAGCTTTTAGTAGCTTATCTCACAAGCATCGAACCACTGAAAGGAAATCTTCTTCTAATTCAACTTGGCTAATGGAGCTATAATGGATGAAAAAACCCTCAACAAAACATTGGTAATAACCTGCTAAGCCAATAAAACACTAAATCTCGGTAGGTGAAGTACACCTAGCCCAATCATAAACTGCTATAATCTTGGTTGGATCAACCATAATACCCTCCTTAGTCACCATATGACCTATAAAAGAAACAAACTCCAACTAAAATGCACACTGGGAGAACTTGGCATACATCTTCTCATCCCTCAATATCGGACGCACAATATGGAAATGCTCCTCATGCTCAGCCTCACTCTTAGAATAAACCAAGATATCATCTATATTTACAATAACAAAAGAGTCGAGATACTATTAAAATACCTAATTCATCAACTCTATGAATGCAGTTGGGGCATTGGTCTACTCAAAGGACATGACTAAGAACTCATAATGACCATATTGAGTCCAAAAGGTTGTCTTTAGAATATCCAAAACTCTAATCCTCAACTGGTGATACCCAGATCTCAAATTAGTATTTGTGGATACTACAACACCCTAATGCTAATCAAATAAATCATCATACGAGGAAGAGGATACTTATTCTTAATCGTTACCTTGTTCAACTACCGATAATCGATACACATCAACATAGATCCATCCTTATTCTTTACAAACAAGATAGAGCACCCTACAATGATACACTAAGTTGGATAAATCTCTTATTCAATAACTCTTGTAACTGATCTTTCAACTTAATTGGGTCTTTCTTATAAGTAGGAATAGAAATGGTCTTAGAGATCGGCTCAACATCAATAGCAACATCAATATCAAGATCCAAAGGCATACCAAGTAAATCCATAGGAAAAATATCCATGAACTTACGAACAATACAAACATAATCAAAAGAAAGATATAACTCAACACTATTATCATGAATATGAGCCAAGTAAGACAAACATTCCCTCTCAACCAATTGACGAGCCTGAATATAAAATATAACCCTCTTAGGACTTGAAAGAAGCCTACCCTTATAAGTTATCCTTGGAACACCCAATGAATCTAAAGTCACGATTTTATCATAATAATCAAGAAATGCATGGTAAGGATCCAACCAATCTAAACCCAAGATAATATCAAAATTAACCATTACTAACACAAGCAAATCTACCCAAGTCTCATACCCTGAAAAGTCACAATAAAAGAGTATACACCAGATACAGCACTAAAGAATCTTCTACAAGGGTAAATAGATAAATAGGCATGGCAAAATGCTTATTAACAGAATCAAAACTCAAAGAAAGATTTATAAACACATAGGAGAAAGTGAATCAGTATCAAATAACATAGATGCAAATATGAAACAAATGAGAATGATACATGTGATCACAACATCAAAAGTATCTGCCTCTAGTCTAGCGGGCATAGCATAGCATTGTCCACGATTACCAATTGGCTGAGTAGCCCCATGGGCACCATCACTGGCTCCATAATCCTTATTTTTTGCACGCTTGGTAGAACCCCTACCTCCCATAGCTGAAATAGGAGTAGCTCTAATCATACGATGGGGATTGTTCTTGGCCAAATGGTCAATCTCATAACACACAAAGCAATCTCTAAACTTTTCCTGACGACGCACCCTCTTGGCCCCTCTCTGAGATTCTCAAGAAATAGATTTGTGCATACTCGTTTGACCCCCTAATCTCTGAAATAATGCCCTAAACACTACCATTTATGTTATGGCTCACTAAAGAGAAAGATGTATAGCAAGTCTAGCTAGTTGAGACCCCACCTATGGCAGTAAGATAAATAAAGGTTGAACTCCTAACCATAAAATATTGTACATAGATGTAGGAGTTGAAGGAATGAAACTCTAAGTCTATGGAGTATCAAAATTAAAAGTAGGTACAATCAGAGGATCCACACTCAGGACTGGAATAACACCATGAATGGATTCTGGCATAGACGGAGGTACCATACTTAAAAATGGGGGAATACCAAATGAACTCAAAGGAGCACCCTCTAAATGGGTCAAAAAATACACTAGCAATCCCTTCAAAACTGAAGTAAAAGAACTCGGTGGATCTAAAGTTGAACCAATGCCTCCATCATTCTCATCTCAAGGCTCAGGGGAAAGTCCCCTCACACTACTCCTAGATAAGGTAGTTCCATATACCCGTTTACTTCCTTAAGTTTATCCATGACTCAAGACTCACCTTCTAGATGAAGGTCTACATCCCTGACCGCGTGAAACCTAGTCTACACCATCTACATAAAAAGAGTGAAACATGACTTAGAATGTAAGGTATGAAAGAAATCCATATAATAAGGAACAAATTAAGGAAAATTTTCTAAAGATATCCTATAGCCTCTCAAAGATAGATACGAACATCTACGTACTGATTCGTGAGACTCTATAGATATCCCATTCTTACACCATTGAGACCCATGAACCTGGCTGCTCTGATACCAATTTTTCATAACAAAAAATAAGGGTCATGATGACACTCATCACAGTGAACTTTGACAAGTAAGCTTATCACCCAAACTGATACATAATGGGGAAAAGACAAAAATAAACCTAAGGCAAGGCTTTATAACAAAGCTGAACCATACAAATATAATATGAAAATGAAACATACAACCAAAGATCTTATATCAAACTCCCAAAAAGATAGAAGTAGACCCTAGACATATGAAAGTCCCAACTACTACCTTGAAAAACTCTGAAGGATGCACCCACACCAGAATCTGCATCGAAAGGACGTTAATGTGTATTGAGGAATAATGTGTATATTAAGGAATAATATGTATTTTGCATGCTTTATTGTCCTTAATGTGCCAACTGAGAAAAGTAGAAAATAAAGCATGCAAAATACACATTAAGGGCACGTCACCTATAATGAAAAGATATCCTATAATGGTAGACCACACTGCTTGCGCTAACAGTCCTATAATATCGACACATAACACAGCAAAACATCAAAAAGAAATATAATTATACATTTATACCACATATAAGTGAAGGAAAGAGAACAACATATATTGGAGCACCATGTATAGAACAAATGGATAGGTAACAAGTTAAATAGAATATACAATCATATAAAAATATAATAAAGTAAATACAATGAAAATAATGAGGATGAAATGATGGTAATGATGATATAATTCATGAGGTCGTTGCACAACCTTCAAGATCGTTGCACAGTCTCTATGATAATGATGTGATACACAAGGTCATCAACAACTTTGAGACCATTGCACAACCTCTATAATAATGGTGTAATACAGGAGGTTGATGTACAACCTCTAAGATCGACGCACAGCCTCTATAATAATAATATAATACATGAGGTCATCACACAACCTTTGAGACCATTGCCCAGCCTCTATAATGATGATGTAATACATAAGGTTATTGCACAACCTTTGTAACCATTGCACAACCTCTATATTAATGATGTAATACATGAGGTCACCACATAACCTCTGAGGCCATTGGACAATCTCTATGTTCCCAATATTTTTAAAATTTCTAGTATTTCTAATATTTCCTAGATTTCCAATATTCCTTGTATTTCAAGAGCATATATATGACATTAGACATGAATCAAGTACAACATACAACAACAAGCATATATAAAGCATACAACAAACACGTGAAATTATACGTGAGATGCCATAAGAATGATGATGCAATGTTCACAACCAACCAATATGACAAATATCTAATAACCAATCAATATACCACATGTGAGCTAATAATCCACTCAATATTTCCAACCATCCATGAATCTCACCATAAAATATATGCCAAATGAGTACAACACATCAAAATATTCCATTGATAACACATTAGGATTTTTCATTAAACCAGATACACTAATTCTACTTACACAAAAACAATAATATTCTACAATACCATACACGGTAACACTAGCACATAAAGTTTCAATTTTGCTAGATAACATAAACATAGGCACATTCCATGGGCATAACTCATTAATAAGTCCATTTTCACAATTAGTTCCCACACCCTTAACATGATTTTGCATCAACATTAACTACCCAGCCTAGTCTGAAAGAAGTTAAGTCATAACCTATATTGAATGTTTAAAAATTAGCAAAAAACCTCCAATATCAGAGCCTTAAGCCTCACAAACGGTCCCAAAATAAACTAAAATATCAAAATATAGAATATATGCATCAAAAGGAATCCAATAATACCTATATTTCCTATTTTCAAGTGGGATCAAAATGGACCCCCAAAATAGATTTGTAAAAAAAGAAGGGCAAAATTATAATTTTATTTAAAAATATGTTCCTTATATTTTTAGGAGTCTACAACTGAAAACTCAAGAAAAATAAGTTAAAATAAGGTCCAAATCAAAGAAAACTATTTTTAGACTTTATTGGATAAAATCTTTGAAATTCAATTTAAAATCAAGAATCGAAGTTATTTTGAAGATGAAATTGAGGGAAACTGATAATTATAGGATTAGAAACTCATTCAAGTGAAAAAAGAGTGAACTTGGGGGTTTAAATTGGAGAAATACCATTTTTAGGCCTTATGAGCCAAAATTTCCAAATTTTATATTTTAATCTGTGTTTAAAACAAAAAATTTAATGGTAAAGAGGGAAGAAATTAATCGCGATGAGTGTAATGGAGCTTACCCAAGCTTTAAAATGGAGAAAGTATCTCAAAACCACAAAAACCATGCTCCAAGTCTAAACAATGATGAAAATTAGCAAAAACCATTATTTATATACCCAGGCTTCGTGATTGCAAATCAGGGTCGTGATTGTGGTACCTCAACTTTCAAGGGTATCATGATCATGGAATGGGTATCTTAATTGTAACACCTCGACTGCAGGCCGACCAAAATTATGATAGAAGCATCATGATCGCAAGTGCACCAGCTAAGTGGTGCACCAGCTGGGGACTTGGTGCATTTCAAATCTCCGCGGGACCCTCGAGATTCATACAGAATCCCGTGAATGCAAATAAAATATGCTACACTATCTAAATTCGATGCTTTAGACTCAATGATAATATTAGATTTTTGAAAAATATTGCTTTCACAAAGTTAACCCCCAAAATCCAAAATCACAACTTTCCAACTTGAGGCGCAAAATGAGATTTAAAAGATATAAAATCACACTAACTATGTTACCACCCTAACATTAACGTTTTGGATCTTCTGGCATAGTTCGTTTTTCCATCCATTACACAGACTAAAAGATATCAACAAAAATCAATTAAAAGGCTATCAAAGCCGTCAAAAATCACAAAATCACATAAATGACACCAATATGCATCAAAAACCATGTCAATCACCCCCACACCTCAAAAATACTACAATGAATTTATGGGGAGGGGTAAAATAGTCAAATCACACAAAACATATTTTTTCACATAATTCATCAAAATTTAGGTCATTGTAATTTCAAAATAAATGATGGGTAAATTAATATGTAATGTAATTACCCATTCTATCGTAACTAAAAATATTTATATTAAAATCATAATAACCTCTTTCACCATAAATTATAGAACCAATTTCATAGTGTGAGAGTGAGCTAGACATGTAACGTCATACAATACCCCTAGCAAAAAATTAAGTTGGAAGTATTTTTATCGATTGAGTTTCGAACTAAGTTTAAAGTAAGGTAAAATTTAAACTATAATATCTCCAACAATATAAAGGTTTAAGGTGCCAAATACCCACTAAATGGAAGATCTTTGAGTCTTCTTTCTAACGCATCCATTCATTCATTAATTTTTCATTGGAATAAATTATTATGATCGTTTTACGAAACATTTTCTAAGATGAGAAGTTAACTATCGTATTAGTACCGTTGCATTGCCAACTGGGCAGTATTTATTGATAATTTTGATATTTGGGGGCTTTTAACTCAAAATCTTCATCCCAAAACCATAGGGGCAGATATTTCTACTCCTTGGGTAAAAACAATTTTGTTGATGTAAGTTCCTTCCATTATCTTCTTCGTATTTCAATACTTTAACATCCTAGAATCATTAGAATGATATTCAATGGTGGAATTCTTGATGATTTGAATCCTAAGTTCATAATATAATGGGAAAAACCTATGGGTTAGGTAATATCACATAAAATTACTTATAGATTGTTAATTAACAGTTCATAGCAAGAATTAGTGATTTTAAAACATAAAATTGATGATTAGAGAACCTTGAATTCAATAAAATAAAATCCTTTGCATTTAAACTCCGTTAATATAAATAGGTTAATAGAGATATTTAATGGGTAATTGACCCATGTTATTCTTATACACCATGAATAAGATAGAATTAGCGGATCTAAATTCCCATAAGTACTTATTTTAAGATCAAATGATTAATTACTCTTATAACTACTTATTATTTAGATGATTGAGCATTCCAAGTCCTGAAGGAACGGCCCTCCATGGTATGGCTTGCTTTTTCCCAAATCATTGGTCAAAGTAGATTATGGTTTAATGTGTAGTAGACTTGGGCTAGTTGCATGTAATAACTGTAGTTGACGGGAGGTTTCATCTCTAAGCCTCTGAGCACAGAGTTTGAATGAATAAAAATGAAAATAACTATAATAATGATATAATTGTATATTTTGTATTTTATATGGATCCCTTGATGGGTGTTGTATTTCTATGACTTACTTGATAATTTATAGAGTTCAATATGTGAATATGAGTAATAATAGAAATATTAGATGACCTTCTAATATATAAAACTAGTCTTTAACACCTTAAAAAGGGTGAACCAGATATTATGTGTATTTGAAGCATGGGATATTTTTTTTATAAAATAGTTAGAGTATTTATTATGATAAGAGGAGTTGATGATATGACTTAAGAACCTAAAGTCAAGTTTTGTAAGTGCAAGGAAGTATGATGTGTAAAGGTATATGACTCTAGCTAGAATTGTAAGTTGAATAGAACCTACTAGTTGAATGGTCAACTAAAGTGGATAGTTTCTTAATCTTAGTGATGACTTGATTATTGGTAGTGAATAACTAAATTTATCTATTTCAATATGAATATAAGAGGGGTAGATTGGTGAAAAAAATAGGATGATATTCAGAATATAGATAACAATCTTGGTGGAATGTGAATTCCTAAGATGCATACTCAATTGATTGGTTGTTAGAAATATTTGTGATTGATGATTGGATTTGATAATGCTCAATTGAGCTAGTAATGAATTGGCCTTGGGACATACTTTTGATTTTCTTTGTTAGTGGATATTTTTTATTAATTGGAATGATGAACTTGTGATTATTGACTGTATTTACTTGATTTTTATTAGTTGTAAGTCCTATTTCGATCGTTGTTGCTTGCATCTAATTTTGATTGGATATTTGTATGTCGCCTTTAGGCATTACTTATCATTATTGACTACATCTTGTATTTATATTACGGTATTGGGGATGATATTGAGATCATAATGGTCATGATGTTGAAATGATTTTGAAGAAGATAAGTTGATGATAGTGAGATCATGATGTTCATGATTTTGAAATGCTATTGATGATGAAGAGTTGATGATATTGAGATATGATGAGATATGATGTTCATCACATTAAGAATGATATTAATGATGATGAGATTGATAAGAGAAAGAGATGAACATACATCTTGCATACATACATCATCATATGCATTTGAATGTACATTTACATATATTTTATATTGTGGTGAAACTTGTAGAAAAATCTATCCAAGTGTAATTAGTTTCTTGTGTGGACCAGTTGTTTGATGAGATACTATGTCTCCTTAAGTAGACCAATTATGTTGATGATGGTGATTATGCATTGTAGCAATTATGAATATTATAAGGTATGTCTTAGTTTATGTGTAAGTATAATTTTCCAGAGTATATATTTATATACGTGATGTATATTGTAGTTTCCTTTCTTGTAAAGTTGTTGATGTTATTGATTGTTTTGGTTTTTGCAATCCTGATAGTAAAATGATAGTATAATAAGACGCAAGGGTTGTCATGAAGGAGGATTTGATAAGAGAGAAATAGAAGTATATAGAGTTATTGTAATAAGGTAAATGCATAAGAATTATGGGTTAGATTAATTCAAAAAATATGGTTAGCTAGTCATGCCAGAAGGATAAATTAATATTGGTTAAATAAAAGAAAGTCTGTAAGGTTGGAAGCTGAAGTAAGTTAAAGTACATTCAAATATTAACTTGTGTACTTGTCATGATCTCCTCTAATTTGCTATGTGTTTTTATATGCTTCTAACTCTGGTTGGCTGATGATACCTACCAGTATATGTGGTTATACTAATAATATACTAACTACATCTCCATTTGGGGGTATAGCCATTTTGTAGGTCCATTGGAGTTTATATAGGTACAATGGTGTTTATTCTTCAACAACTCCTATCATGCAACCCATATATGGATATTGTGTCTCGAGTCATTCCTTCATTTATTTAGTACTCTTGAACCGATTCAAACTAGGTTCTAAAATGTTGTTTAGCAGAATTCCATAGTGTAATTTTATAAAGTTTTATTTTGAACAGAAGGTTTATTAAACTATATACTTGAGGCTACGTTCACTATTTTCACTAACCAAGACTGCCCTAGTCGTAACACGATGCTCAAAGTCACAAGTGACCCAAGCTAACTCATGGTCTGACAAAACACTTTGAATACTGACACCAAAATTAAGACTGTCTAACATAATCGATGTGCTGAAAATAAAACTGTTTATTTGAAAGTCTCTAAATCATATGAGTTGTTGGGACAAGCCCCAACTAACTCCAACTGTCTAAAACTAGAATATTATTGAAAATAAATGTTAGTAACTAGCCCTCAAATGATAAAGACTCACCAACACTACTATTGATATGGTGCCGAATCGTACTAAGCACGATCTAGATGCTGAACAAAAAAAATCAATATTATAAGTCAAAATAGCGTTAAGAAAGTATGTGACCAGTACTTTGAATATACTGAGTATGTGAGATGGAAAAATAATTGATATATGCTGAAAATGATACATGTGACATGCTAAACTGATGCAAGACCAAGTAATAAACATGTGCTATGTGATAATCTGAACAACTGAATACAAGCTCATGCAAGTATCTGAATTTGAACTATGAATTGTGGACTGTGGGTCCTACCATTAATTCATATACCCAAATTGAGCTTACCAAGGTCCAACCTATAACCCTAGTTGGATGGGTGTTTAGTACCTTACTAAGGGTACAAATTCTGGAACTTAGGGACTTACACTAAAGGTCTCAACCTAACAATGGGTGATCCTCCATTCCTGCATCCACTCGGTGCTAAGTACTACTCCCAACTGAGTGACACTGATAATCGAAAATTCTCAATAACAATAATATTCTAAAAATTGACAATAAATGCATAATTTGAAAGTATTCAATAACATGTAAGATGGAGAATCTAGCATTCATAAGTGTATGCATAAAGTCCTAGGTCATCAAGTGTTCAAAACCCACCATCTCTGAAGAATGCAACTAATCATGACAATATTAAATAAGGAATTTTATAACTCAAGCCCGAAATCAAGAATCTATCAAAATAATGAGGATTTATATTTATGAGTACGGAAAAATGTCCAAACTTATGGGAAAACATATATTCATGGTTTAGTAAAAAAAATAAACTAAAAACTTAAGAAATTCAATCTTCACATGAAAATCCTAAGCATGAATAGTGAATTAAACTAGGAGAATTGAGTTATCTAAGGGACTCAGTGGGTGAAAGGAAACCCATTGATGAAATCTCACATACCTGAAGTTTAAAACCTTGAAGAAATCATTGAATTTGAAGTCGAAAGTCGAAAGTTTGTATTTCGTGCTTGGAGAGGAAAATCACTTCTTTCTCTCTAAATTTTCTAAGTGTTAGTGAATTATGAGGAATGGGGGAATTAGGAGAGTTTTATAATAATTATTCAGTCCTTGAAAAGCTTAAACAACGTAATTTTGATGTTAAAATGGTGAGAAAAGATCATAACCCCTAAAAAATCATCTAGAAAACTCCTAAAAGCAGTCCAAACGGTTCAGGTGATGACTCATAGGGTCTGGCTACGAGTCGTAACCAAATTTCTTAAATTTTGGTTTCCACTACCGTGAAGACAAGTCACTTGACGACTCGTAGTAGCCTAACGACGATTCGTCGTCACTGGCAGCTTTGATAGTGCTTTAGTAAATTAGTCATAACCTTTTTCTTTAATATTGTATTAAAGCAAAACTAATACGTTGGAAACTTAATTCAATTATCTATCTTTTGGTGGGTCTTGAGATAAAAAAAAATATGTTCATTTAAAGTTGACTATAGCAATATTCTTCCCAAGAATTTCGGTAAGGGATATTTTGATGTGTCTATGTCCTAGGATTATTTATGGACTTAATATATGTCT
Source organism: Capsicum annuum (assembly GCF_002878395.1). Classification (NCBI taxonomy): domain Eukaryota; kingdom Viridiplantae; phylum Streptophyta; class Magnoliopsida; order Solanales; family Solanaceae; genus Capsicum; species Capsicum annuum. The sequence continues at coordinate 52,532,824 of NC_061112.1, forward strand.
AACTCACTTATCAAACTACCAAAAAATGATGTTTGATTTTGCGTGAACTTGAAGTATGGTTCTAATATTGACTTGAATTTTTAAGGTGTTATAAATGTCTTCCACAATGATTGAATAGTTGGGTGGAAAGGATTCTCTAAATAGTTAGGTGGAAAGGATTCTTCTATCTAAGGCAGAGTTAGGTAGGTGCCCGCATGATACTGAGTTTGGATCGTGATAGATTTATAATTTATCAAATTTAGGTCACATGAAAACCACATGGGCAATACTTTTCATACCAAATTGATGGTAATTATTACCTTTACCTTTTGATGGACCATTTTGAGAATTCATAATTTTCTTTCCCTTTATAATTACCAGAATATTGTAATTTACCACACTCATAATCATTCATATGGTCATAGCAGTGATTTTTTCATCTTTTAGATTTATCATATACTGCTACCACATTCACTTCACAAAATAGAGTATATTGAATGGGCCAAACATATCAATAGGTACTTAACTATGGCATGATCGTAACACCTGGAGAGTACACCCTGGACGTCACACAGTGCTTAAAGCCCAAAAGGACCACAACCTAACCCATATTGGTACCTGCTTTGAGCACTGAATAAAATAACAAAGAACATATGCAGAATTTAACATGAAATGCCATAAGGTCTTAGCGACTGAAATCAATACTGAATCATGGTTTAAAACATCTGAACATACTGTTAATACTGATCAACAACTAATAATAACGATTGAAAACTGACTATCTGTCTGTACTAGTTTGAAAGCCTTTAAACCGACTGAATGTGAAGTTGATGGGACAAGCCCCCAACTAACTCCAACTGACTAAATAACTGAAATGCTGATATAACTGAATATAATATAATTTATCCAAGAAGGATGAGGACTCACCACTGATATGATATAATACATCATAGCGCAAGAAACAAGTATGCGGTCAGCACTTTGAATGTACTGGCATTCTAAATGAGGTTAGGCTGGTATGTATGGCTCATATGTAGGAATTATAACTGATTGAATAAATAGCATGAGATAACTGATGTAAAGTATGTGAGAAGACTATAAAATCTGAGAATGCATGACCATGCATATGACATGATACTAGGGTAGTCCATAAACTAAAATACTGAACTACTGATACTGAATGACTAATAATTGTATGCCTTGGTCAAGCAAACTTGGAAACTAAACTCTAAACAGAATACTAGAATCAGACTGTGGGAGCTATCATCTAACCTACATGCCCCAATATGAGCTAATTGGGGTCCAACCTGTGACCCCAGTTAGAAGGGTGTCAGTTCCGTTCCACGGGTACTAACACTGGCTACATGGATCAACTGAAATAAGGTCCCAAAGGCCTAATGAGTTACCCTCTACTGGTAGGTGCTTTAGTGAGATATATGTCAACCCTCAACTGGCAGATGAACATTTCTAACCTACGCTTGCTACATAGTTTTGGAATGCAGGAACTGCTACTAAAGGTTACTCCCTTAACTGGCAGGTGATCCCACATCCCTAGGTTCGGTCGATGCTAAATCCTACTCCCAACTAAATTGACTCTAATTACTAGACTGAGCTAAACTTAATAACATGATATACTGACTGGACTGATAATACTCTAATATATCTGAGACCATTCTAAAAATACTGAAACTATGTAAACAGCTAAGTTTTCGAATATTCATAACCCCCAAGACTAGATAGAAATAACAACAATACCTTCCTAAAACCTTAAGGACATGATAAGTAGTCATTATTCAAAACTCATTCCTTTGGGCATTTCATAAAAAACTTGTGATTTATGGTTTAAACATGAGGATAGTTTTAATATGTAGAGATAGCATGGTTTCAATACTAAAATCACCAATTAAGTCTTAAATCATCGAACAAGCACCATTCAAAATGTGTATGGTTTAATAATAACAACAAGTGCTTGTAAACATAATATAAAATTGAGATTCATGGAAATTCATGGATAAAATTCATGTTAACATATAAAAACCATAGCTTTAAAACATAAAATTGGGTTCTTGGACTCGATGGGTGAAAAAGACCCATGGATGAACATTTAACATACCTTAAATGAAGAATTCGTAAAGGTTCTTGGTAGTTTTCTTGAAACTTGAGATTGAATCTTGAAGGGGCTAGGGTTTGTTCTTAAGAGAATATTACTTTCTTGGTGACAAATTACAAATAATGGGGCATATAATGCCCCTTTGGGGTTTTCATTTTGTGTTTTGGATGGATTTGGGAGAGGGAAAATGATAAGACTACCCTTGGGAATTCAAAATTAGTAACTGGAATGCCGATTGGGCCTTCACCATGAAGCGCCAAGTCTGTCATCGCAATTCCACCGTGATATGGTGCAATTGTGGTGACTTGCTGGAATCTAACAATTGTCATTTTGAACTTCACCGCGATGCGATGAGGTGACAACCATTATAGCCACCGCGACCCACCAAAATTGCGGTGAGCTGCTATTTTGGAAATCCAAATGTGGTCCAAACCTCATTCGAAAAATATGAAACTTACCTGATACATGCGTCTTAAGCCCTGGGCATGAATCAACTTACAAAATTATTTCTTGGGTTCAAGAAGGTCACTTTAAAAATCAACAAAGTTAAGAGGTCAAAAATGAAACTAAGTTCCCAACACTTAGCAAATTTTCAAGTTCTAAGCCTCTTATACATGTACTATAGGCTGAATTGAACTAAGACAATTATGGGGTATTGCAATATCGCCTCCTTGAGAATATTCGTCCTCAAATGAGACTGATTAAGATGATAATACAGAGGTACTGAGATTACATGTTGATTATGCATAACTGAAAACTACACTACATGACCGAGTCTGAAACATGGTGACTGACTGAACTGATTCGTGAATGCATGCAATGACATAAAAATGATTATATGGCTGCAACTGAGAATGAAAAAAGATGAAATCAAGGGAAAACTATTACCTTGAGCTGAGTCTAAGTTTGCGAAGAAAAGGTGAGGGTACTTGGTACGCATGTCTGCTTCTGCTTCCCAAGTAGCTCCCTCAACGGACTGATTTCTCCAAAGAACTTTGACCAAGGGAACTTTTTTGTTCCTTAGCCTGCGAATCTTGTGATCTACGATTTCAAGTTGGAGTTCTTTGTAAGAAAGGTCGTTCTGAATATATAAGCTATCTAAAGGAACAACGATAGCTGGGTCACCAATACATTTCTTTAATAAGGAAAAATGGAACATTGGATGCACTGATGCCAAATTTTCAGGCAACTCAAGATCATATTCTACCTTCCCAAAATGACTCAAGATCCTGAAAGGGCCTACATATCGGGGACTGAGCTTTCTCTTTTATCCAAATCTCTTCACTCCCTTTATGGGAGAGATCTTCAAATACACAAAATCACCAATCTCACATTCGAGATCCTTTATCCTCACATTTGCATAAGATTTTTGTTGGCTCTAAGCTATCTTAAGCCTCTCTCTGATCAACTGAACTTTCTCCTAATCATTGAACACTAAATCTGGGCCTATCAACGTAGTCTCACCTACCTTAAACCAACTAATAGGAAATCTACATCTCCTCATATATAGAGCCTCAAATAGAACCATCTAAATACTAGTATAATAGCTATTGTTGTAGGCAAACTCAATCAATGACAAGTGATCATTCTAACTACCCTTAAAGTCAATAACACAATCTCTTAACATGTCCTCTGAGGTCTGTCCTCTGAGGGTAATTGGTTATACTGAGACAAACTTGGGTACCAAGATCCTATTGAAAAGCCTTCTAAAAATGAAACTGAGTACCTCTATCTGAAATGATGGAAAATGGTACTCCATGCAATCTAACCAACTCTCTAATATAGAGCTTGGCATTATCCTCAGTTGAATAAGAAGTATGAACTGGCAATAAATTGGTTGATTTGGTCATCCTGTCGATAATGACCCAAATTGAATCATGATAACGGCGAGTAAGAGGCAAACTCATCACAAAGTCCATGTTCAACTCTTCACACTTCTAAGTGGGAATACTAAACTCCTGCATAGTGCCACTAGGCCTTTGATTCTCAACCTTAACCTATTGACAATTAGCATACATGTCAACAAACTCTGCAATATCCATTTTTATACCGCTCCACCAATAGATTTCTTGCAAATCACGATAAATCTTAGTAGCTCCTAGGTGCATAAAGTAATGCACGCCATGCACTTCTGCAATAATTTGTTGTTTCAAATCATCTGCACATGGCACACACGGTCTACCCTAGCAATGCAACACACCATCTTCCCCTCGGGAGAAAATCTCTATTTTCTGATCTCTAACTGACTCCTTGAACTTGACTAAGCTAGGATCTTTATCTTGCTTATTTTTACTAAGATTCTGAACTATTCTGAACCCATAAACTACCTCGGTTGAATCAGCCAAATGAACGCTTAATCTATCCAACTGATGATCCTCCTAAACTAACTTCTTCTTATCACTCTCGACATAAGCAACACTACCCATAGACAATCTACTAAGGGCATCTTCCACTACATTATCCTTTCTCAGATGATACAAAGTATTCATATAATAATCTTTTAATGATTCTAACCACCTTCTCTGACAGAGATTTAACTCTCTCTACAAAAATACATACTACAAAATTTTGTGATCCGTGAACACATCAACATGCACCCCATACAGATAATACCTCCAAATTTTCAAGGAAAAATTAACAGTTGCTAACTTAAGATCATGGATAGGATAATTCTTTTCATATAGATTAAGTTGTCTAGAGGCGTAGGCTATGACCTTATCTCTCTGCATTAACACATAACACAAACCAACTTTAGAAGTATCACAGTAAACAACAAACCTATTTGAACCATAGGGCAACTTCAAAACTGGGTTGTGGTGAGTTTAGTCATCAACTCCTGAAAAATCTTCTCACAAGATTCTAACCACTAAAAGTTGACTTTCTTTTGAGTCAATCTAGAAATGGGGGGCGCAATAGATGAAAACCCTTCAACAAACCATCTGTAATAGCCAGCCAAACCCAAGAAACTCTTGATGTATAATGGAGAAATAAGTCTGGGCCAATTTCTCACTGCTTTGGTCTTTTGAGAGTCAACTCTAATGCCATCACCGAAAATAATATGACCAAGGAAAGCTACTAATCTTAACCAAAATCTTCACTTACTGAATTTGGCGAACAACTGATGGGATCTAAGGGTCTGCAATATTATTCTGAGGTGGTTTGCATGATCATTTTTATTATGGGAATAGACAAGAATATCACCTATGAAAACTATAACGAACATGTCTAAGTACTGCTTGAACACTCGATTCATCAAGTCTATGAAAGCTACTGGGGAATTTGTTAGACCAAAGGACATGACTAGGAACTCGAAGTGACCACACTGAGTTCTGAAAGTTTTTTTGAAATTTCACATTCTTATACTCTAAGCTGATGATAGCAAATAATTGTCACCCTAAAGTTGGTCGAATAAGTCATCGATTCTGGGGAGTGGGTACTTATTCTTGATAGTGGCTTTGTTTAACTTAGGGTAATCGATGCACATTCTAAGGGAACTATTTTTCTTACGCACAAAGAGGACTGGAGTGCCCTATGGGAAAACACTGGGCCTGATGAATCCCTTATCAAAAAGATCTTTCAACTATTCCTTTAACTCTCTAAGCCCCACTAGAGCCATTCTATAGGGCAGAATAAAGATAGGCTGGGTATCTGGAAGAAGGTCTATTCCAAAGTGAATTTCCCTTTCGGGAGGGACTCCGAGAAGATCTTTAGGGAACACATTTAGGAATTCCCTCACTACTGAAACTGACTCAAGACTAGGAGTCTTTGAATTTGAGTCTTTAACCTAAGAAAGATCGTAGACACACCCCTTAGATATCATTCTCCTCGCTTTAAGGTACAAAACAAACTGACCCCTAAGTGGTGAAGTACTACCCCTCCACTCAAGGACTGGTTCATTTGGAAACTGAAAATGAACAACTCTATTTCTCTAATCAACTGAGGGATAGCATGAGTGGAGCCAATCCATGTCAAGAATGACATCAAAAATAGTCATTTCTAACTCTAAAAGATCAAATGAGGTAAATTTTTGGGATATTATGACCGAACAGTTCCTGTATACCTTCCTGGATACAATAGAGACACCTACTGGGGTGTATATTGAGAAGGGTTCTGCTAAAGTCTCAGGACTAACACTGAAATTACCAGCTATGTAGGGAGTTACAAAAGAAAGAGAAGCTCCAGGATCTAATAAAGCATAAATATATAAATGAAAGACCTATAACATAGCAGTAACCATATCAATAGAATTTCCTAATTTTTTCGGGACTGAAGTGCATACAATCTATTTGGCGCTAACCACTAGTAGCACTAAAAGCGGCACCTTGCTGAGTCAGGTGACCAGATGGAACTGTGGGACGACTAGACTGATCCTGCTGACCACTCTGGTGGGTAATCACTAAACCTATTAACTGGCTTGCCACAGCCAAAGCATAAATCACTGCCAACTCTACACACACCCTGATGGTCTTTATTGCATTTCTGGCAAAGAGGATTTGTGCAACCACTGTTCACACTTTCCTGGGGCTTAGGACATGGCGCCTTATCCTGACTATCATTTATAAACTTTGGGGTTGGCAGACTAGCTTAATCTGGAGCTGGGGCTGAAGATTTTTTACAGAATTAAGGATGGTTACCACCCTCTGACCTCGACTGAGAAAAATTGAAGCTACGCATTCTAGCTCTTTTATTCTCTCTCTCTCTTTTCTTAAACTTTTGCTCCTTAATTTGTTGGGCATGGACCATCAACCTAGACAAGTCTATCTCCTTAATAAACATCGCGGTTCTACACTCCTTAACCACACTATCAGCTACACCAGAGGCAAACTTACTCATCCTAGACCTGTTATCAGATACTACATTAGGAGCATACTTGGCTAGTCGAGTAAACTTAAGAAAATACTCCTTCACACTCTGTTTCCCAGACTTAAATTAATAAAATCCTACCCCTTAGCTCCACTTAACTCTAAGGGAAAGAACCTATCTAAAAAGGCCATCATAAACTCTTCCCATTTACCAGGCCCTGCATCTGCCCCTCTATCTCCCTTCTACTACTTATACGAGGTGTGAGCAATATCCTGTAACTGGTAAGCACCTAAATCTGCACTCTCACTAAAAGTTACACCTATAATATTAGTTACTTTCTGAACCATGTCGATGAACTCCTATGGATCCTCATCAAACTTAGATCCTAAAAACAAATGAGGGTTCATTTTGGTAAAGTCCCAAATCCTAGCTGCAACAGTATTAGCCACAGGAAAAGCTGGGATGGTAGCTGATTGATTATTTTAGGATGCTACTGAGTGAGAAAAAGTAGTGAATATAGCTCTGATTTAGCATGGGAAACATGCTCGTTCAGGGGATCTTCCTAAATGGGTAGAGGTGCGGGCTAATTCCCATTTCTCCTTTCGTTATTCTTTCTGCGAGGTAAGTTCTGTAAATGAAAAGAAGATCGTATTAGAAAAAGATTTTAAGTTAAGATCATTCTCACTCATATGACATGAATGTTAAAAGAAGGGAAACCTTTCCTAAGATGTCTTGTAGCCTCTTGTCCATAAGTGTAGCATGCTTCACACACATACACAAAACTCAACACAACACGGCTTACAGACTCCCTAGGACACTTTAAACCTTGCTCTGATACCAATTATATAATGCCCCGAGAGTACACCCTGGACATCACATGGTGCTTACAGCCCCGAAGGACCATAAGCTAACCCCTACTAATACCTGCTTTGAGCATTGAATATAATAACAAAGAACATATATGGAATTTAACTGGAAATGCCTTAAGATTTTATCAACTAAAAATCAATACTAAATCATATTGTAAAATATCTAAAATATACTATCAATATTGATCAAATAACTGATAATAACGATTGAAAATTAACTATCTGTCTATACTAGTCTGAAAGCCTCTAAATTGACTGAATGTGGAGTTGATGGGAAAAGACCCCAACTAACTCCGACTAACTAAATAATTGAACTGCTGATATAATTAAATATAAGATATCTTTTCCTCAAAGAATAAGGACTCACCATTGTTGCTGCTGCTAATAGACAAGAAAGTCTAGGTACGGTTACGAGCCTGAGCGTCCGAACCTATGATAGGAGACATCAAAAAATAAGAAATGAGTATGCGGTAGTACTTTGAATGTACTGGTATGCTAAATAAGGTTAGGCTGGTATGCATGGCTCATATGCAGGAATAATAACTGACTGAATATATAGCATGAGATAACTGATGTATAGTATATGAGAAGACTGTAAAATTTGAGAATGCACGACCAAGCATATACATGATACTGGGGTAATCTATAAACTAAAATACTAAACTACTAATATTAAACAACTAATAATTGTATACCCTGGTCAAGCAATCCTGGAAACTGAATACTAAACTGAGACTGTGGGAGCTATTATCTAATCGACATGCCCCAATATGAGCTAATTGGGGTCCAAATTGTGACCCCGGTTAAAAGGGTGTTAGTATCATGCCATGGGTACTAACACTGAGTATGTGGATCTATTTAAATAAAGTCCCAAAGGACTAATGAGTCACCCTCTACTAGCAGGTGGTCTAATGAGATAGATGTCAATCCTCAAATGGCAGGTTAACATCTCTAACCTACGCTGGCTATATAGTTCTAGAATGTAGGGACTGCTACTAAAGGTCACACCCTCAACTGGCAGGTGAACCCCCATCTCTAGGTTCCCTCGGCGCTAAATCCTAATCCCAACTGAACTGACTTTAATTACTGGACTGAGCTGAAGTTACTAACATGACATAATGACTGGACTGATAATACTCTAATATTTTTTAGACCATTCTAAAAATATTGAAACTAAGTAAACAACTAAGTTTTCAAGTATTCATAACCCCCAGGACTGGATAGCAAAAACAACAAGGTCGTGCTAAAACCTTAAGGACATGATAAGTAGTCATTATTCAAAACTCATTCCTTTGGGCATTTCATCAAACACTTACAATTCATGGTTTAAACATGGGGATTGTTTTAACATATAGAGATAGCATGGTTTCTATACTAAAATCACTTATTAAGGCTTAAATCAGTGAAAAAGCACCATTCAAAATGTATAGGGTTTAATAACAACAACAATTGCATGTAAAACATGATATAAAATCGAGATTCATGAAAATTCATTGATAAAATTCATGATAACATGTAAAAATCATAGCTTTAAAACTTAAAATTGGATTCTTGGACTCTATGGGTGAAAAGGACCTATGGATGAACATTTAACATACCATAATTGAAGAATTCATGAAGGTTCTTGTTGGTTTTCTTAAAAGTTGAGCATGAATTATGAAGGGGCTAGGTTTTGTTCTTTAGAGAGAATTACTTTATTGGAGAGATATTATGAATAATAAGGCATATAATGCCCCTTTGGGGTTTTCATTCTGTATTTTGGATGGATTAGGGTGAGGAAAAATGACAAGACAACCCTTGGAAAATTAAAATTCGTAACTAAAATGCTGATTAGGCCTTCACCATGATGGGCCAAGGTTATCATCTCAATTTCACCGTGGCGCAGTGCAATTGAGGTGACTTGCTAGAATCTGACAATTTTTAATTTAAACTTCACCGTGATGTGGTGAGGTGACCACCGGTATAGCCATCGCGATGCGCCATAATCAAAGTGAGTTGTTGTTTTGGAAATCCAAATATGGTCCAAACCTCATCAAAAAATACAAAACTACCCGAGATATGCCCCTTACACCCTTGAACATGAATCAACTAACAAACTTATGTCTCGGGGTCAGGAAGTTACTTTAAAAATCAACGAAGTTAAGAGGCCAAAAATGAAACTAAGTCTCCAACAATTAGCCAAATTTTTAGGTTCTAAGCCTCTTGTACATGTACTATGGACAAAATTAAGCTATGCCAATTATGGGGTATTACATCAATCTTTTACTTTAACACCTAAATTAGATAGTGTTCATTTTCAACACCAAAGGTAGCTATCAACTGTGTTACTTTGACACTTTTGCCTCTATTAAATAATCTCAGAAGCGTGTAAACAAATGCTTCCACGTAGAGTTAAATTATCAATTAAAAGACGCCACTTCATTTTACATGCCACGTCATCCCATACTAAAACTAAAAGGGGGGAAGGTAAAAACTAGTCATTTTACGCATTTTTGATTTAGAACCTGATAAAAATTCTTGTTAAGGTTTCGAGAACTTTGAGCCATTTTGCATGATTTTTCATGGATTCATAGTAATTACTAACTACTAATAGTGTATTTTGTTGGTACAATGCTTGCAATCAAGTTTTGATGCATTTTCATTGGTGTTGGATTTAAAATCAAATTTAAAGTTGAGGAAATTGAAGAAATTAAAGGTCTACTAAAATTTTCTATTTTTTTTTCATATTCCTTGATGTGTGGCCTGCTTGTTGAAAACATTTTAAGTGTTTGATTGAATTGTTATATTTATAGTATTTTTTAGGATTTCAGTGCTAAAGTTTAGACTTTTGGAGTTTTCAGAAATTTCAGTGATAAAGTTAGGATCTCTTTGGGGGTTTTGGGGATTTGACTGATAAAGTTAATGTTATTTTGGTAATTTTAAAGTTAGGGGCTTTTGGGTATTGTTTTATTGTTCAGAATATTTAGGGTTTGTGAAGGAAATATAATGAATAATTTTATTTTAACTTATTTTTATCATGAGGGGACTGTTGTACCTGACCCTAATCCTACCTATTAAGATGAATTAAATATCTTTGTTGTTATTATTGATAAAGACCATTGCAGTCTTGTTGAGTTTCTTTTCTACGCTAATGATCTAGGGTACACAAAACTGAAGGTGTTTTACTATCTACATATAGATGGTGGTGAGTTAGTTCAAATTACTTCTGATAGATAGTTGCTAGACATTGTGAAAGAATTAAAATATAGTAATGAGCTGGATGTGATTATTCAACATAACACTGATGATGAGTTTGAGGTTATGACAAACTTTGTTGGTCTTTTATAAAGGACGGAGTACCATAACTCTTTCGAAGATGGTATAGATAGTGATGGTAATAAGGATAAGGTGCTTAATCCAAATTTGAATAATAATATACAGATTTGCCTAGTAGTGAATTAGATGGAGGTAAAATCCTTAATGAGGATAGTTCAGATATTGATGAGGATTTAAAAGACTTTAGGCTGAAAGTAGAAGCAAAATAAATCTTAGAAGAAAATCAAAATCACTTGAAGAAATATCAGTTGGTGAAACTAGTATTGACAAAAATTTTCAAGTCATTGGCTAAAATAAGAAAGATAGATATGTGGGTACATTAGGAGGTAATGAAGAGAACATTGATAGTTCAGATTGTGACAATGTCGATAGCACTAATTTTTCAGATGAGGATGCTATTGTGGGTGTTGATTTATCAAAAGGAAGTAGTAAAATTAGGTATGATAATGATTGTGTTGTTGTTTTTTTTGAACTTGGTATGATTTTCAATGGTCATACGAAATTCAAAAAAGGTTTCAAAAGGTATGCAGTAGAAAACAAAGTTTAGATTGTTTTAAAAACTAATGAAGCTCATAGAGTGGGGGCTAAAGGTAAATTCAAGCAAAAAATACAATTGGTTGTGTTATGGTGCACTTGACAGAGATTCAACTAATTTCTTGAGAAAAACTATAATGCAGTGCACAAGTGTACCACATCAAATAACAACAAGATGTGTACAACTAAATTTGTTGCCAACAAATTCAGAAATGAAATAATTAAATAATTATCTTTGAGAATTTAAGAAATACAAGAATTATTCAGGAAGAAATTCAGATTGTATGCGGGTAGAACTATCTGTTATAAGGCAAGGTTACAGGTTCTAGGAGAGTCATGGGTGATTGAAACATGAGTTTGAAAGAGTATGTGATTATGCTAAAATGAAAAAATAGACTAATCCTGGTAGTTATGTTTGGCTGAGAATGAATAGTGAAACTATCCCAAGTAAAATTATATTTATGTAATTCTATATTTGTTTGGATGCATTGAAAAAAAGGTCGATAGAAGAATGTAGAAGAATAATAAGGTTGGATGGATGTTTCTTAAAGGTTTCTTGTAAAGGTGAGCTTTTAGTAGCAGTTATGAAGAATGAAAACAATCAGATGTTTTCTATAGTCTTGGAAGTTATGTACAAGAAAACTAAGCGTAGTTGGATTTTTTTCATCAAATATCTAAAAGAAGATCTATTGTTGAATACTGGAGCAGGTTGAAACACCCTGGGTTTGGGACCCTTAGAAAATTTTCTAGATTTCTGGGTTCTGGACAACATACGACTGGTGGATATGAATTGTATACTAGGGTACGAGTAGTATGCCTTGTTTATATGCTAACCAGTGTTGATTGGTGAGTTATATTGGTTTCTGGAATGGGTACGTCTTGGGTTGGTATGAGTCGTATGGTTGGATATGGGTCATTTGGTTTGGGTTTTCTCCTTCACATAATTTGAGACTTAGTAAAAATAACTTGGATCTGAGTACGAGTTGCTCACTATGAGCCATAGGCTAGGATACGAGTCATACCATGAACTTATATAGTGGACAGTATTCAAACCTTTTGTGATTCTATTCTGCCAGGGTATGGGTAAGGGTACTAGTCGTATACTTGGGTACAACTTGGTTTGGGTAAATTATATATTGGAAAGTGTTGGGTCCAAAAAGGAGGCCTATGGTACGAGTAGTGGGTACCACTCGTATTGGTGGGTACGACCGGTATAGTATAGTCGTACCCTATGATGGGATTTTTATGCAGTTTAAGTGGAGGCAATCTAGACATTTTTCCACTTAACCGATTAAGATTCCACGACTTCTAAATCACTTGAGAGGTTATTTGCCTTGTTTTTTATCATTAAACACTTAGAAAACTCTCTTAAACACTCTATAATTCTCTCTAAGGCTTTTGGGTAAAGAAAGGCTAGGGTTTCACTAAGGTGATCAAATTGGGGCTTGTGTTGATGGTTTTTCTCCATCATCTTCATCATTTAAGGCAAGACACTTTTCCTCATTGTTAGTTCCAACTAAAGGCATGTTTTATACAATGTTTTCATAGCATGATTATTGTATGGTTTTGGAGTTTTCAAATATTTGTTAGATTTTTGGAATTAAATGGTTAATTATGGTTCTCTCATGTTTTAATTATGTTTTTAAATATTTAATTGGTGGTTTGGACAATTGGTTGTATAGGAATGGAAAATTGGTAATTGGAATTGGTTTTGGAAATACTATGCCCCCAATATGTTTCATAAAATGCCTATGATAATGCATTTATTATATTATTAGACTTTTAATGGAACTATTGCATGGTATGATTTGGTAATGGAACCCTAAATGGTTTAAATGGTTTGGAATGGTTAAATAGAATGGTTTGGTGGTCATAGTTATGGTTAATTGAACTCCTTGTGGGGTACAATGGAATCCCCCAAGTAAACATAATAATGAAACACTTGTGGGGTACATGGAACTCCCCCAAGTTAACTTGGTAAATGGGTACACAGGAATCCCTTAACCTCTTAAGGTTTGGCTAAGGACAATACTTGCAAGTTATAGTCGGTATGACGATACCACTATTAATAGCCTTAGTTAATAATAAATGGAATAATGAATTGGTTTGTTGGAAATGGTTTTAATTGGGCAATAATGGTGGGGTTTTATTGCTAACCGTGCAGATGGAAGTCCAATGGACGAACATTGGAAACTCATGGTTGCCGATATGAGGGGTTGGTCATTGCGACCATATATAATACTCATGAGGTACACAAGAATCCTCTAAGTACACTGTACATATGTATCGTGGAGAGCAAAGGGTACTTGGGATTTCCTACTCTTATGGTATCTCCGGTTCGCGCGGCTGCCGCATCGGAGCTCATTTAAGGGGTTACACTGGACTCATATAGCCTATGGGTGGTTTTAGGATGGTTAAGCTTTACATACCCAGGTTAATGGTTTTAAAGGCATACTAAACCCGGTTCTCTTTTCTGGCATATATATATATATATTATATGTATGGTTTGTATGCATGCGGTTGGTTTACTTGGTTTTACTGAATGGCATTATTTTATCTTTATCTGGAGTACTTATTAGCGTTCATTTGCTAACCCATCCTTAGGTGGTTGTATCCTCACATGATGCAGGAATCGGCCATTCTAATCCTCCTGCCTAATGTTTGAATTTGGGATCAGCTACTGGAATGAAGTGGTGAGCTTTCATATTTTGGAAGGCTCCATTTCATGTTCATGGATGTTTTTACAAACTTTGTTTTATGTATGGATATTGGATTTTGCTATATAGTTGAGGGCATATCCTAACTGGATATTGGTTTTCTTTTGGTTAGAGGCTTTTGTGGAACTACTATGGGTTGGTATAGGCGGGATCGATATTGGTGTCATCCTTAGTATTGGCATTGGTATTGGGGTTGATACCGTTTGACTAAATTTCTCACTATTCCATCCTTTTATATTACATTATGGAACTTGATTTGGTTTGGTTATTGTTGTTGGCTGGTATCGGACGGTTAGACTCATTTGGGTGGCCATGGTTATAGACTATCCTAGAGTCTTGAGTTACACAATAATGTTATCTTGATATAAGTTCAAAATTTATCCGACTCAGGATATGTGTAGGTTGGTTGGGTTGGGTATCGGGGGTGGTCTCCAATCCTGGTGGGACTTAGGATGCCCATTACGACAAGGCCCTGAATTGGATCAGGTCATGTCACAGGTCTAACTGTGATAGCTGATATGCAAAAGGTAATATTTAACTGTTTTCTTAATTGTCAATTATTTAAAATACTTCATTTATTTGTCATGTACTTTTATTATTTTTTTATGTAGGATTTTCATGCAGCTGTTTTTGAGTTGTTATCAAATGTTGAAGTTAGAAGGTGTGCTAGACATATTTGATCCAATAGAACTCAAGAGTGGAAGGGATAAGATATGAGAAAACAGTTTTGGAGATGTTCCAAGACAAGTTTTGAAGTGAAGTACAAATAGCAACCTAATTAAATGAGTCAACTTTATAGGCCAGGTAAAATATTGATGGTGATTTGTTGCATTATCCTAAGGAGCCATGGGTTCGGGCATTTTTAAAGAAGATTATAAGTGTGATGCTGTTGAAAATAACATGTGTGAGATCTTTAATTCATGGATCCTAGCCATTAGACACAAATATATTATTATCATGTTGGAGAAAATTAGGAGAAAATCATGACTAGAACTGTAGTGATAATTAAGTTTGACAACAATTGGATATGTGATATTGCACCAATGGCTAGACTTGTATCGGATGAGAATAAGGACAGAGCTAGAAATTGCAAGGTTCTTTGGAATCTTGATGTTGGATTTGAGATTGAAGAAGGAGCGTATCATCATACAGTGAACTTGACTAGTATGGCTTGTAGTTATAGAACTTGGCAGTTGAGAGGCATTACTTGTCAACATGTTATTTGTCCATTGTATCATATTGAAGAAAATCTTGAACCTCATGTGTAGCATTGGCATAAGATACAAACTTCATGAAGGCTTACAGTCACTTCATCCAATCAATATCTTATAGACTTAGCCTAAAACAAACAATCCAAAGATTGAGCCTCCCAAACCTAAGAAAATGCCTAGTAGACCTGTAAAAAATAGAAGAAGAGGCAAAGATGAACAAAGGAAGATATATGAAAAGTTATACAAATAAAGGGTGAAAATAACATGTTTCAAGTGTCATCAACAAGGCCATAACAGAATATATTGCAAGGTAAAAACAATCACTTTAAACTTGATTTTAAAAGTTGATTTTTGAAGTTGATTTTTCCATTTATTGATTGTTATGTTTGGGTTTATAGGTTTCTGATCCAAATCCATCAACATCTATTAGTCAAGGGACGAAGCTTACTACTCAAAGTTCTCAAAGAAGTATCATTCCTAGAAACTCAAGGTAACATGCACCAACATCCATAAAAATATCAGCACAATCTAGCTTAAGTCAACATGCATCAACATGTTCAAACCAAGCTGCATCTTCAACAATAATTTATGTTGATAAAAGCAGAGTTGGAGCTTGAAGAAAGTTGTAGGATCAACTTTTTATGGTGATACAATAATTTTTGTTACACAAGGAATTAAGAATCAACTACTTCCTAGAAAAACAAAAAATATTAGATAGAAGAGAGGAAGAGTTGCAAGTACAGAAGATGCTGGAGAAGGTGGATTAAAAAGGCCAAAGAATATTGGATTTGGTATCTACACAAGCGCAAATGGAATTCTAATACTAAATGTAAGTTAACTCCAACTTTGTTTCTTAAAAAAAAGTAAATGGCTAAGTAAATATACTAAATGATGTTCTTTTTTTTCAAAAAACAGTTAGACATCAAGCCAAAGAATCCTACAAATTGGTGCAACTTACAAGAATTCAAGTTCTACGGAGGTTAATCTTAATTATAAGTCTAGAGTCATAAGATAGAAAAATAGAGATGATATCACCATCAATCAATTGTAGCAAATCGAAAACAAAAAGAAGAAAAAATAGTAGCCAAGAAGAAGTATCCCATTTTGATAATGTGGTCTGATTTTATTTTGTAATGTGGAGTACCAAACAAATAATTAGGTTATGTTGTTGCTTCGAATCTGCTAGTATTTCATAGCAATAAATAATTAGCTGCTTAGATTTTGAAGCCTGTTAATACAAGTTATGCAAATTTTGAGCTCAATATAGAGCTATATTTTTTTGTGTTACTTTGAGCTTAATTTGGAGCATATTTATGAAGTTGATCTTCTTGTTAGTTTGGGCTCAATTTGGAGTATATTTATGAAGTTGTAGTTGGTATTACTTTGAACTCAATATGAAACATGTTTAAGAAAATGATTTTGGTGTTACTTTGTTGTGTTGCTTGTCTACTTTGACAATATCTTTTACTATAAATCATTGACTACAATGTAAAGAATGTTTAAAACCAAAATAAATAGTTCATTTCATTAAATGTAGGGAATGTTACAAGGCCAAGATTACATCAAAAAAAATCACCTAAATAGTGGTCAAAAACACATCAAAACAGTACAGCTAAATCACCATAAAAATCTATAATTTTGCTACATCACATCAGTAACAATGACACCATGAAAAGTTCAGTAATTAGACTTGAATATCCATATTCCCAACAACACCAAAGCAGTAGCAATGACGCTAATAATATAGTATCTTCTTGCTCGATTTTGTTTCTCTTCAACGGCCTTGACTTTCTTCAACAAATCTGAAATCATCCGATTTGCTTATGAAGAATGGCGTTCTTCATACCAATCAAAGTAATCACAACCACTCCATTTCTATACAAATATGGCCATAATTACAAAATAGTTATAAGTCAATAATTAATCGACTAATTAAATTAATAAATATTACCTTTGAAATTTTGCAAGTAAAAAACTTACGACCTAAATTTTGTTGAGTTCAAAAGGCCAAGTTTTCAATAATGCTTCATGAACACACTTGCAATACCGACAATCTTTATCATAAAAAAATAATGAAAAAAGAGCTCGACATTGTCAAGTTCAGTTGAAAAATATGAAAAAAAGATTAAATTTTTGTTGGAATAAGAAACTAAATATAAATAATTTCAAGAATTTGGAAAGAGAAAAAAAATGAAGAATAAAAGAGAAAAAAAATTGAGAATTTAGTGTTAAATTTTAGAATTGGAAATGGGGAAAAAGATGGATATATAAGGGAATGGGGGAATATTATTGTTGGGGCCCAAATCGAACGCCATGCCAGCAAAAATGGTGCTTCAAAGCGCCTTGAATGCGTGATTTTCATCCAATCTGCCAACAGAATAAAAAGTGTCAAAGTGACACAATTTATGGCTATTTTAGGTGTTTAAAATGAACATTGTCCACTTAATGTGTCAAAGTGAAAGATCATGTCAAGTTGAGGTACCTGTCGATGTGTTTAGCCTATTCAATGGGATAGGTTTCATAATTTATCAAGAGCATATCAATTTGCTCAATCATTATTACAACATATTACGTTGAGACTCGAACAAAATGCCTTACCCATATGTTTGGCCATATTTGATGAGATTTGAACCCAACTATCACAATAATGACTATTTTTTTATCCCTTCACGTTCATATTTATATATTAGATGACTTATCTATTTGGTTCGAATTCGAAAGGGTATCATGTGGAAGCTATTAGTTGCAAACCATCATGGTGATAATTCAGAACGAAAAATAAATATTAAAAACATATTATTAATATGGTTTGTTCAAACAACCTACATATTAAAAATAATAATGAAAAATTTAAAACCTATTGGGAGAAATCTCCCCCTAAACAAGACTCTTTGATAATTACATTATGGATGTTATTTTGTGTTATGGTATGAGAAGAAGAGTCTTCTATTTATAGAATTTCAAAACCTTTCCTCCAAGAAAGAGGTTTGCCAAATATGGAAAAAACTATATTTTCCTTTCAGGAAAAATAAAAGTAATTATGGTTACTTTTATTTTCCTTCCAACGAAAAGTAAAACTTAAATTTGTTAAGAAAATCAGGATAAAAACCAACAAATTTCCCCTTTTTGACTTGATTTTCTTGATATAATTTGATCCACCTTCTTCGTATGCATGATCTTCGTTCTTTACATAATCTTCATCATTCCTGCTAGCCATGGTTAAAAATAAAATTTAAAATATTATGGTTAAAAGTGGGTTAAAAATAAATATTTTATTTTTATTTTTAAAGATGCAGCAACATGAATATTGAAATATGCTTAAAACTTCTTCTCCACATGTAGTTGGACAAAAAATCTTCATTATCATCACATTGATTGCAAATTGATTAGAACGGACTTGAACTTACCTTCAACCTCGTTTTACCAAACTATTGGACCTTTGAACCGTAGGTTCTGATACCACTTATTGGGTTCGAAATCGAGAAGGCGTCGTGCAGAAGCTATTAGTTGCAAACCATCGTAGTGATAATTCATATGACAACGAAAAACAAATACTAAAAACATATTATTAATATGATTTGGTCAAACGATCTACATATTAAAAATAATAATGAAAAAACTTAAAACCTATTGGGAGAAATCTCCCCCTAAACAAGACTCTTTGATGACTACACTGTGGATGTTGTTTTGTGCTATGGTATCAAAAGGTGGGTCTTCTATTTATAGAGTTTTAAAACCTTTTCTCCAAGAAAGAGGTTTGCCAAATATGAAAAAGTTTTATATTTTTCTTTCAGGACCAAGAAAAAGTAAAACTTAAATTTAGTAAGAAAATCAAGACAAAAATCCTAACATCATCATATATATATGTGTGTGTGTATGTATGTATGTGTGTGTGTGTTTTGGTCCATGCTGAGTCCGGGCCCAAAATTAATATTAAATTTTATATTTGTAATTTTTTAAATCTCGTTGCTATTCTTGTTTTTCGTTTTTATGTTATTTTTGTGACATTATTTTAGCTGTAAAGATAATTTCATCATATCTCAATATTTCTAATATTAATTAAGTAATATTTTTTTTGTAAACTAAAGGAATAATTTTTTTCTTAAAGTTTAATTTATATGTTCTTTTTAGTTTCGAATACTGAATGCATCAACATAATTTTTTTTTAATTTTAATGATAGTTTTGGAGATTAAAGTCTTTAATGACCTAAATCAAATTTTACCGTATGTTGAATAAACTTCATAATTTCTTCTCAATTCAATTTATATTGACTAATCTATTTTCATTAAGTTTTTCTTAATTAAAATTATATAATTAATCCACTTATTACAATAAATAGGTAAATTTTGACATTCGAAGTAATATAATAAATTTTTAATACTGCAAATTATTGGATGATAACATCAATAAAGTTAACTTATAAATAAAGATAGAATTTAATTTAAATAACTAAAAGACTTGATTCAAAAAAAAAAAAAACTTTTGTAGAGGTTCCTTCATATTAAATCATGCGAAAGAAATTGAAAAGTTACTAATTTTTTTTAACTTTAATAGTTTCTTTTTCCTAAAATTACATGTTAAAAAATTTATATTGATATTTTTTAAACGTGTATGAAGCTTTAATGTTTCATGTTAAATTAATTACTTTATCCTAAATTATATAAACTATTGATTATCCCATTTTTAATTAAAAAGTTCATTATCAAAAAATGTGAAAAAATAATTATTCTCATTTTTCATTATTTAGTATCATTAATATTTGGAGAGTTGAATTGTATATTTTTAAAATTAACTTTTCAAAATTTTTTAGCTATATATAAAATATAATTTTTGATTTAATAATCAAGCATTTACTAATTGAGAAAGGGGATGTCAAGATACTTTGTTTACTTGTCCATGATAAATTTGTTAAGAAAAATGATAATTTGAAATAAGATTAATAGTTTTTTATGGTGTCCCTATCATTTTTTCATGACTCATCACTTTTATAGCATTTAATAAGCCCATACAATTGTTCAAATTTACTAAAATGGATAAAAACTTGAAAAGTAATTATAACTTAAACTAGAGATAAAATTGACAAAAAAACTTCATGTGTGGACTACCAAAATCTCACACTCTCTTTATATATAGTAGTAATAGTAAATGTTGCATTGAGATTTGAACTCAATGTTTTACCATTATAAAAATGTTTTAAGCCATAAATCGATGAGACTCAACTCGATATCTTATCATCAGATGCATCGAGATTCAAACTGATGCCTTACTCTCTTAATACAATGAAATTTGAATTCACCATCATACCCTCAATCATAACATAATAGGCGAAATAATGCACGACTAAAAATCAGAATTTGTGAACTCTAATTTATGAAGTGGACATAAGAACATAAATACTAATATAATCACATAACATGTACTAAATCACAAATTACTATATTTACAAATTTAAGCACACATCAAAATATATCATTTAATTAAATACGTCCTTCTAATGAAAGAGAAACAAAGAGGAACACAATTATTATTTTTATCCTTTTGGAAACACCTTATGTGACCGATGCAGTCATATCTTTATGTTAAGAATGAAATTTTAAACATGTGTCACGAATTCTTTATGCTACATATGCACTTGTTTGATAATTCATATCACATAACAAGCCAATTTGTTGCACTCTCTTTTTGTAGTGGAAGTGGAAATCTCAAGATTAAATAATTAGATAAAAACTTTACAATTAGGCCATAACGTATCACAAAGAGAAAACATACATCTAATTTATGAATCTCGTGCTGATAGTATTTTGAAATTAAAACTAGTACTAGAATGAATAATAAGCAAAGAAAAAGAGTCAAAACTACTAATTATATTACTTTTCTCTCTTTTTTTCATTATAACTTGATGAAACAAAGGCTATTTATAAGCCAAGCATACGTAATCACTTGGGTAAAAGAGGTAACAAAATTATATTGTCTACTTTGTTACCAAGTTGAAAAAGTAACTTAGCACCTAGATCTGCTAGTTATCAAGTTGGACAAGTAATTTAGCACAAAGGTTTGCTACCATGCATAAGCTACATGATCATCCATCTATTTCTTTCAACTAGTTCTTGTTCTTCTAGTAATACAAAATGAACATACGTATAACTAATATATTTTACATGGATAAAATAAATTGCCCAATATTTTTAAATTAGTCCTACATATATTTCTGATATAAACATTATATCTCATAGAGATCTTATTTTTTTTAGTTGGTGGAAATGAAATCCAAGATGCATTTGAAAAGTTGAAAGAATAAATATTTCTAACCAACTTGCTTTATAGCGCTACATAGAAATTTAGCCTCCGTCCCCTCACCCCTCACCCCTCACCCCCCACCCCTCCTCCGCGAGTAATAATAAGTCGTTTAGAATTAATGAATTTCCGGATTTGTCTCCGCCTGCGCAACTTGAAGGTAGACAAGAAGTTGCATCGTGGCCCCTACAATTAAATCAATATTTAATTGATTCAGAAAATCAAACCCTCCTTAGGTTAAGAGCTCATTGAGGGGCCTCAAACTTATGAGGGATTTTGAATAATTAAGTAGTATCTTACTAGCCTCGACTGCTTATTTCTGGACTAACATGCATGATAACAGGTCAAATCCTGATCTTCCTATTCGAGTACCTCTACTCTTTGTCAATGATATAGACTACTGAGAATGAATTTCTTCCTACAATATAATACTAATCTCCGTGTCGCATAATTTACTCTTTAATATGTACCAAATTTAATTATTTGACTTAAATTTTCCATTTTACTCACAATAAATAATAAGTTTTCATAGCTACAAAAGTTCTATTAGATATTTAAGACCACGCGTTTCAAAAGATTATTTACATGAGTGTTGTGACATGTTTAAAAATACAATTTTTAAACTCTTTGTTTCTCCTATAAAGTCGTGTCAAATCAATTTATGGCAAAGTGGGAATATCTATTTGATTGTGAAATATGCATATCACATTCACCAAAACAAGTTTTTAACGAGCCGATCTTCCAACAGGATAAAACATGCACAAAATTTTCAGAAACTTATTATATAGCCATAAACTTTATTTAACCTTCCCTTGTCTCTTAGTGAAGACGTGATACAATATTGATATGCCTTCCCACTAAAATGTAATAGTGGACAGGACATATAAACACTATCAAAGCTTAGTTTAAAATAATAACCCTGTTTTAAAACCAGAAAATTCTTATGGTGTGCAAGGAAGAAAAAACCCTGTGATTTCGTGTTGCTTCGGAATTGTTCTTTACACATACTGTTTAGAGTCACGAGAGTACAAAATGCAGTCTTTGAATAGTTTTGTACAATCTTTCCCTTGTAAGTCTTTTGGATTGAGTTACGTTCAACGTCTTAGCATGACGTTCGAGTAGCGCTCCAAATGTCTAGTTTTGTGCGTGTAGGGTAGTTTTGGAGTTCCACATTGGTTAGTGTCGTTATATGATTTTGAATAATTCTAACTTCATGAACTAACTTTTGTGGTCGAGTATGTCCAACGGAATTATATTCTTTCATTTAAGAAAAGAAAAGGGAACTGAATTTTTCCAACCACCAACAGCCTAGTCTTTTATAGATTGATCAACACAATTTCTACTCTTGAACAGTTCTCTTTGTGAGAGTACGAATCCTAAATCACAAATGATGAACATTCAGCTGATAGAGTTTCTTGCACTTCTGGTCTTCTTTTATACACTTTGTTTAGCTAAACATACCAACTTCAGTGATTATGCTGCTTTACTGGCGTTTAAATCGAGTTTGCGAATGGAACCACACAATATTTTATCCACAAACTGGAGCTCAGATACACACTTCTGCAGCTGGTATGGAGTTTCATGCTTGCATCAGAGGGTTGTAGCATTGCAACTTCCTAACTTGTCTATTCAAGGTAGAATTGCTTCAGATATTGCCAACTTGACTAAACTTGCTGTTCTTGATCTTAGTAGCAATGACTTGAATGGAAATTTGCCAAGTGAATTGGGCTTCTTGCAACTACTGAGACTTCTTAATGTGACTAGGAATTCTCTTGATGGAACCATTCCTCCGAACATAAGTCGGTGCCGTTTACTGCAAGAATTCCATTTATCAGATAACATGAACAAAGGAAGCATACCTCAAGAACTTGGTCTTTTAAGCCAACTCAGACTTTTGCGTCTCAATGACAATAATCTAACAGGCAAGATTCCGTCTTTGTTAGGAAACTTACCAAAGATGGAATATTTTTATCTGCATGAAAATGATTTGGAAGGTGAAATACCTGATGAAATTGGCGATCTTTCCAAGTTGAGGCTCCTTTCATTTCGTGGAAATAACTTCACTGGATCGATACCTGCTTCAATTTTCAATATTTCGAGGTTGCAAATTGTAAATCTTTCCATAAATGCCTTCTTAGGGGAACTTCCAAGTTATTTGGGTAATTATCTTCCTATCCTTGAACATCTTTTTCTGAAAAGCAACAGGATCACTGGGAAAATCCGGTTTCTTTATCTAATGCATCGAAGATTACTGATCTTTTCTTCACTGAAAATGATCTGCAAGGAAATATTCCAAGTGAGTTTGGTAAGTTGCATGACTTAGTCTGGTTTGAATTTGAATATAATCAAATTTCTGGTGCCATTCCTTCCTGCTTATTCAATATTTCGTCGCTTGAAATTCTCAAGGTCCGGCATAATTACTTAAATGGACACCTTCCTCGTGATCTTGGTTCTTGGCTACCTAAGTTGCACGAGATTTTCCTTTCACACAACCAATTCAGTGGAGATCTACAATATGCAATGCTTCAAAGCTTGAAAATCTTGAAGTTGCAAACAACAGTTTTACTGGACGGCTTCCCATGATGTTAGGTAACCTGCAAAATAATCTATTGGAAAACAAGCCTGGAGCCACAAAACTTGACTTCTTGAATTCATTGGTAACTAGCAGGCATCTGGTGTACCTGATTCTTCAATCTAATCCTTTGAACAGAATATTCCCAGAATCAATAGGAAATTTATCAAGCAACATCAGGGTCCTTGCTGCCGGAGAATTTAGTATTAGAGGCAGTATGACAAAAAACCTTGGAAATTTAAGTAGCTTGATTTACCTGGGATTAGAAAGTAATAACCTTGTCGGCAATGTGGCCCCCTCGTTTGTTGGCCTGCAAAACCTGGAAAGGCTGTATCTTACTGGAAATAAATTAGAAGGGCCATTTCCAGCTGAACTGTGCAGCATAGGAAGATTAGGTCAATTGCTGGTGGGAGAAAACAGACTATCAGGAACGGTACCCTCATGTATAGGAAACCTGACTGAATTAAGAGAAATATCAATTGCTGCCAACAGTTTCAGCTCAAAGTTGCCTTCAAGTTTCTGGAGATTAGTAAAGCTTGATGGTCTGAACTTATCCCGAAACCTGCTGCATGGTTTCTTCCCTTCTGATGTGGGAACCCTGAAAGCAATGAGAATCATGGACCTCTCTTTTAGTAAGTTTTTTGGAAAATTATCCAATTCCATAGGGTCCCTTCAAAATCTAGTTTTACTAGATATGTCAAGTAATGCATTCCAAGGTCCCACACCAGACGTATTTAGCAATCTAAAAGTTCTTGAGCACCTGGATTTGTCTTCTAATGCTTTATCAGGTGTGATTCCCAACTCTCTTGAGCTATTGCGAGATCTCAAGTATATCAATGTTTCTTTCAACAACTTGCAAGGAGAAGTTCCAAAGAAAGGAGTATTTGCAAATCTTAATTACCGGCTCTTGATGGGAAATCCAAAACTTTAGCACCTAATATATTTATTCCTTTATGTCCAGCTCAAGGCAGAGCGACAACAAGGAAAAAGTCCCTTATCCTTAGAACGATATTACCTTTTGCTGCATCATTTCTGATATTGGTCGCGTTGTTTTTCACATGGATGATTTGGTCAAGGAGAAAACATGTGGTTGGAAACAATGAATCAGATTCCCCACCTAGAATGGGATATCAAAAAATCACTTATTATGAGCTTCTCCAAGCTACAGAAAATTTCAGTCAGTCCAACCTAGTAGGAAGTGGAAGTTCCGGTACAGTCTACCGAGGTACATTTGCTAGCGGTACTGTCTTTGCAATCAAAGTTTTCAATATGCAACGGCAAGGGGGTTTAAGAAATTTTGAGCAATGTAAGACACAGGAACTTGGTCAAGATAGTGTCAACTTGCTCAAATGTTGGATTTCACAGCAATGGTGTTGGAGTACATGCCTAATGGAAGCTTAAACAAGAAATTATACTCCGAAAAAAATTGCTTGCACCTGGTTGAAAGACTCAATATAATGATCGACATACCACTGGCCATGGAGTATCTTCATCATGATTATACAGTGCCTGTCATGCACTGTGATCTGAAGCCAGCTAATGTGCTTCTTGATCAGGATCTTACTGCTCATGTAGCAGATGTTGGAATTGCAAAAATGCTGGCACAAGAAGGAAACATTGCTCAAACCAAAACACTCGGAACTATTGGTTATATTGCTCCAGGTATGGTAATGTCTTGAACTGCAGGTGTCCTACGCTGGTTTCTTTTTTCCTTTACGTCTACCGTAACGTTGATTTTCATACCCTCTGTAGTAATCGATTTCTCATGGGAAATTCGCATAGGCAAGAAACTTCTACTTTTATAACAGTGACAGTGCAACATTTTGTACTATAACATGGGTAACTACACATTCAAGTACCAAAGAACACAACCTATTGTTGTAAGAATAGTAACCAAATAAGTTCCAATCATTTCTTCCTGGCATATATCTATCACATTTTAACTAGGAGTTTATTGCAACAGAATATGGCTTAGATGGACAAGTCTCCACCAGCAGTGATGTTTATAGCTTTGGGATTTTGTTGCTTGAGACATTCACAAGAAAGAAGACTACCAATGACAAGTTCAGAGGAAACTTAAGCTTGCATAAATGGGTATGTCTCTCCTTTCCTGATGCTGTACTGGACATTTTGGACGCTGACCTTGTTAGTGACATTGGCTTTAGAAGAGTTACAGTTGATGAAAACCAAAGCCAAATCAAACAGTTGCTGGTTTTGATCATAAATGTGGCATTCCTATGTTTGAAAGAGTTACCAGAGGAAAGGATAAACATGAGAGAGGTTGTGGTGCAGCTAAAGAAGATAAGAGCCGAATTAACCAATCTTGACTCATATAGAATATGAGAAAGAGGACTGATACAGCAACAAGAAGATTCAGTTTTTCGATTTCCTGCATATGCATATACTAGCTATCTGGACTATTTCCCCACATTGCTCATCTTTTTAAGGGCTATCATGGAAATTCTACATTTGAAAATTCTTGTTAAAAGTTGCTTTAAGGAATAATGCACGCAATTTATTTTTGACTTTCTTTTTTTTTTTTTTTTACATACAACTCATAGTCAAATTAGATTCCTATTTGTGGTAGGAGATTGATTAGTTATTATTTTTTGTAGCAAATAGGTTTTCTTTTATGGTAAATTTAATCTATTTTTAGTTGTAATAGCACTATTTAAGAAGGAGTTGATGATCAATAAAATACAGAGCTTTACAAAAAAAAAAAACTCTCTGCGTTCTTCTCTAACTCATGTCTATTAAAACCAACAATTGGTATCTAGAGCCATTTTTCTTGAGGAACCTGTGAATGAAGAGATGGATTCTGAAAATAGTTTTTCACGAATGACTCCATCCATTTTTTATGGTGAAAATTATCAATTATGAATTGTGAGAATGAAAACTTCCTCGGAGGCTTTTGATATATTGGAAGTTGTGGAAGAGGATTATGAAAGTAATTCGCTGCCAAATAATTCCACTATAGCCCAAATCAAGAGTCACAAAGAAAAGAAAATCACGAAGTCCATGGCGAAGGCAACTCTGTTTGTAGTTTACAAGAATTATGTCTCTCATATCACCAAAAGAAATTTGGGATTATATGAAGAAAGAATATGCTGGAGATGAAAGAATTCAAGGAATGCAAGTACTGAATTTAATAAGAGAGTTTGAGTTGCAAAGAATGAAAGACTCCGAGACAGTCAAAGAGTATTCGGACAGATTACTTGGCATTGTTAACAAGGTAAGATTACTAGGCACTGAATTTAAAGATTCAAGAATTGTTGAAAAAATTCTTGTTACAGTGCCCGAAAGGTATGAAGCATGTATAACTACCTTGGAAAATACACAAGATTTGTCCAAAATTACCTTGGCAGAGTTGTTAAATTCTTTTCGGGAACTGAAACAAAGAAAACTTATGAGGCTGGTTATCATGGTTGAAGGAACCTTAATAGCCAACCACAAAACTCAAAGAATGGGTAAAAATATAAAAAAAATCACCCACCTTGTGAGCACTGTGGAAAAATTGTTCATCTGAGTCATCCACCATATAGATGTTGGAAAAGGCCAGACGCGAAGTGCAACAAGTGCAATCAACTTGGCCATGAAGCAGTTATTTGCAAAAGAAAATTTGAAAACCATGAAGCAGATGAACGTGTGGTCAATGAAGAAGAAGAAGAAAAAAAAGAAGACAATCTGTTTGTTGTAACATGTATCTCAAGTAAGGTTTCAACAAATTTTTTGTTGATTGATAGCGGTTGCACCAACCACATGACTTATAACAAGAGTTTGTTTAAAGAATTAAAGCCTGTTGAAATATCCAAAGTTAGGATCGAAAATGATGATCAGATTTTTGTTGATGGAAAAGAAACTGTTGTCTTTAAAACAAGTTCAGGTAATAAAGCAATTTCAGATGTTCTTTATGCACCTGATATTGATCAAATCTTGTTGAGTATTTGTCAGTTGGTAGAAAAGGGATACAAAGTATTCTTTGAAGATAAACATTACTTCATCAATGATGGTGTTGGAAAAGAAATTTTAAACATTAAGATGAGAGGTAAACATTTCGAACATTTCTCATTTAATCTAATGGAAGATGTTTCTGTAGAACATGTAAAAGATCATAGGATGAAAAAATTAGAAGATAATCCTCTAATTGAAAAAGCACAAGCAATATGTGAACCTCTTAGGTTTAAAGGAGATTTCAATGTTTCTAAAGGAATTAAGCAATAAAGAGTATCTATGTTTCAGAAAAATAAAATGGGTAAATTCAAATTCAAGATGCAAACAAAGAATGAAGACACGCCAAAAGGATTTATTAGTCAAGGGTTGCGTTCAAGACGAGAAGTGAATTTAGTTCATTACAGGCCAAAAGATGAATCTGCAGATTTATTCACAAGGAAACTTTCGGTTATCAAGTGTGGAGATCCCAAGACAGAAAATCAAAATTTTGCAGTTTCTAAAGCAAGGAGGAGTGTTAAAAGTTGCTTTAAGGAATAATGCACCCAATTTTATTTTTTTTTATTTTTATTTTTTTTTACATACAACTCCTAGTCAAATTGGGATTCTTATTTGTTGTAGGATACTGATTAGTTATTATTTTTGGCAGCGAATAGTTTTCTTTTATGGTAAATTTAATCTATTTTTAGTTATAACAATACTATTTAAAAAGGAGTTGATGATCAATAAAATAGAGAACGTTTACAAAAAGAACTCTTTGTATTCTTCTCTAACTCATTTCTATTAAACGAACACTTATCCTAAGTTCTTAAAGTGAATAGTTTTCGTGGTGTATATTAATTCACATCAAATGTAGTCCTACAAGTCTTTTCTATATGAATCCATTTAATATCCAACTATCTCATTCCACTGCCAAAGGAGTGATTCGTTCGGTTCCTCTTCATGTTAAGCCAAGTATTAACCTGTTTCTAACATTTGTCAAATTTTCTTATCGTTCAGTTGATTATGCTTCATTTTGTACTCAATGACATCAGCACCTGCACCAAACTTCATAAATATTACACAATAAGAAGCAAGAACTGAAGTCATCTCAGGACACGGTTCTCTTAATCTCCATCTATAATTTTTTTCTCTTACCACTAAAACTCGAGTCTAATTCTATGTAAGAAACCTATTTTACCTGGCGGGGGACCTACAATTGCAGGAGGTGCACCACTTCCTCTCTAGAATTGTGGCTAAAAATAGTTAAGGACTGGACCTAGAAGTAGTTCAAAATTCCATCAATGAATCTTTTATTGCGATAAGACGATTAGCCAGCAGTGAGAAGGGATATTTCGCTTCACGTATATTGGTTCTTAGACTTTATCCTAGACTTGATAGCTAAGTTAATGTAGAAGCTGTTAGAACATGCACAGCGGAAGCAACATTTCTACGAGATCAATAACTTACATAATATCTAGATAACATAATCAAAACGAGAATCAGAAAACTTACTTTTTAAAGCTTTCACAAAATTCGCTCAACACTTTATTTTTTATGACTGCGATCTTCTACCAAAATCGAATTAACTTTTTTCAATCAACACTTGAGTGGCAAGTTATTATTTTTCAGAAAGCAGGATGAACTTGAATCAAAAATCAACCCCTATTTATTTTCAATTTCTAATGAAGAAGGGAAGATAAGGGGCAAAACGTTTTTGCCCTTATTGTTGCATTTACGCCAAAAAATGTTTTTGCCCTTATTATAGGTTTAATGTCCAAATTATTTTTCGCCTTAATGCAGTCATAAAACTTGATTTTTTAATTCATTCTCTCCTTATTAATAGAAGACCAGTAATTAAAATCACTTTTTCTATAAAGTTTTCCTTTTCTTTTTCAAAATGATCAACTAATCCGGCATGGTAGGAACCACAGATTTATTAAGTGAGACTTCCAATTATGATATTAATTCGGTGATGAAAGAATTATCATATAATAATAAATTACAAATAATTCCACTAAAAACTGTAATTGCACTCCTTGATTTACTTTTGAAATCTACAATTACATCTTATTTAACTCCTCATGTTAGAATTATCAACACCAATCAATTAAATTAAATTCTCTGAAAAATTTAACTCATTGATTAATTTAATCTTTTATTTATAATGCTTAACTTATTTCACATGACTGATATAAAATCCACCTACAGGGTTTTCACATGAAAACTTATAACCAACCATAAAGGGGTGTTTTCTATCTCAAGTCCGAGACATGATTCTATCAACTAATAAATATTTCACTAAGTAATTTGTCATCATCCAACCTATTAGGAATATATTGACTCATAACAGAGTCTCACCTTTTAATAGATTAAAATGACAAATCAAACCACATAAATCATAATAATTATATCAAGATTAAGAGTATAAGTACATGTAATGGACTAGATAAATCGTTTACTAATATTTAGAACATAAACGAATATCTCTAATTGGTTCGTTCAATACATATGAAATGTACTAGCACAAATAATTGGAATATTATCATTCTCATAATTAAGATTAAATTATATTTAATCTTTTGCTACAATCATCAAGATGTTTGTCCTACCTCATCTTTGATTGTGAACATTAATTTATTACTTATAAGAACTGACAATTTTAATCTTCCGTGCATGAGTTAAAATACTTCATACACAAAATTGTTTACTATATAAGTAAAGGACACACATGTTAACACAATGATCTATTCAAATAAAGATTTTATTAATATAAGAAAATGTCTTTACATGGGATGAAAATGTAATACAATAACACAAACTACATGGTTAATAGTATATCCCAACAATCTCCCACTTAGACTCATAACCATGAACGTACAATTTTAACACCCATTTCTTCCACATACTTATCAAAAACATTCTGAGTTAAGACCTTTGTAAATAGGTCTGCCAAATTATTCTTCGACTCAATCTTTCAAACTCTTACATCACCCCTTTGAGTTATATCCTGAATCAAGTGATATTTTCTCTCAATATGCTTACTTCTTTTATAGCTTCGTGGTTCTTCGAGTTCGCAACGGCACCATTATTGTCACAGTAAAGTGGTGGTGGTGTTTGCACTGAAGGAATAACTCCAAGCTCTTTCAGAAAGTTACCGAGCCAAACAGCCTTTTTAGCTGCCTCAGAGAAAGCTACATATTTGGCTTCCATGGTGGAATCAGCAACACATAATTGCTTGATACTCCTCCAAACGATGGCTCCACCTCCTAAAATAAACACATATCCTGAGGTCAATTTTCTAGAATCTTTATCCGACTAAAAATCTAAATCAGTATACCCAATAGGTACAAAATCCCTACAGTAAAAAACAAGCATGTAATAATCCCTAGTTCTTTTCAGGTACTTGATTATATGCTTAACCGCAGTCCAATGTTCTTGTACAGGATTAGATTAAAATCCACTAATCATGCCAACAACAAAGCAAATATCTGATCTGGTGTAGAACATAGCATACATGAGGCTCCTTATGGCAGAAGCATAAGGGATTGCCTTCATTCTCTCTATCTCATCGGTCATTTTGGGAGACTGATCTTTTGATAGAGTAATTCCATGCCTAAAAGGAAGAAATCTCTTATTGGAATTTTGCATGCTAAACCTTGCAAGAATTGTATCAATATAAAGTACTTGAGATAAGCCTAATATCATTTGTTTACGATCTCGCATGAGCTTGATCCCAAGGATATGAGTCATTTCTCCCAAGTCTTTTATATCAAAACGTGAGGACAGCCACTTCTTAATAGAATTCAACATGCTCACATTATTTCCTATGGGCAAAATGTCATTTACGTATAGAATAAAAAATTTACTCTCTCTCCGTCCTATTTTTTATAAACACATGACTCATTTTCATATTAATCAAAATTAAAAGTCTTAATCGAATTGTCAAAGCAAGAATTCCATGCCCTAGATGCTTGTTTTAAACCATAAATGGATTTCTTAAGTTTACAAAACTTATGTTCATTACTACTTTCCATGAAACCTTCTAGCTGTGTCATATAAAAGCACTAATCAAGATTTTCATTTAGGAAAGTCTTCTTGACATCTATTTTCGAAATCTCATAATCATAATGAGCAGTAATGGATAAGAGAATCCTAATGGATTTAAGCATAGCTACCGGTGAAAAGGTTTTCTCATAATCAATTCCTTCTTTTTGAGTAAACTCTTTTGCAACAAGCCTAGGCTTAAAAGTTTGCACTTTTCATCCACACCTCTTTTTTTATTATAGATCCATCTACAGCCAATGGGTTTGACTCCCACAGGTGGTTCTATAAGTTTCCAGACTTGATTGGAATTTATAGACTCCATTTCAGATTTCATATCAGCAATCCACATTTTAGCATCTTCATTATGTAGTGCTTCGGCGTAATTAAGGGGTTCCGTATTAGGATCCTCAGGGATTCTATCATACGATTCTCCCAAAAGCGTAAACCATAACAGTTTTCTAATAATTCTCCAACTACGATGACTAGTCACTACAGGATCTACTACTACTAGAACTAAATTCTGAATACCCTGAATATCTTCCTGCACTATGACAGGTTCCTCGATATTATCCTGAACGTTTTCCTCCACAATTACAGGTTGTTCAACGTTACTCCCACTACTTTGAGGTAGTGTAATGTCCAGTGTTTTCTCTTGTGCGACCTCTTGCCTATTGATATTTTTCCCACTACGTGTATGTAGTGGTATGTCAATAATGGTTTTTGGAATTTGTTCTTGTGTTTCATTATTTGTTATTCTATTGCTCAATTCCTGTAAAATAATTTTACTTCTAGGAATATGGTTCATTAAATAATCCTCTTTAAGAAATCTGGCATTTGTCGAAACAATTACCTTTTGATTCTTAGGACAATAAAATAAACCCCCTTTCATTCCTTTTGGATATCCAATAAAAATGCACACTTCTTTCCTAGTTTTTAATTTGTCAGTTTTTTATTTTACCATATGTGCTAGACAACTCCAAACCCGAATATGTCGTAGACTAGGCTTGCGCCCACTCCATAATTCAGATTGGGTTAAAGGTACTGATTTTGAAGGAACCAAGTTCGGAATATAATTTGTTGTTTCTAATGCATAATCCCAAAAAGAAAAAGGCAAATTTGAATAACTTAACATTGATCTAACTATTTCCAAAAGAGTTCTACTTTTTCGTTCTGCCACACCATTTTGTTGTAGTGTTTTCGGAGTAACATATTGAGATGTAATTCCTAATTCTGATAAGTATTTAATAAATTCCACAGAAAGATATTCACCACCGCGATCAGATCATAATGTGTGGATATATTTGCTATGTCGCTTTTCTATTTCCATCTTAAATTCTTTGAATTTTTCAAAGCATTCAGATTTACAGTACAATAATGTAACACTCCGCATTTCGGGCTAGAATAAAAACCATGACTCTAATGAGTTGATAATCCTAGAGCCTTAAATCCTATGCCAATTTGGCATGTTTATGTAGTATGTGAATCCATTTGAGCATGAATTTAGACCATAGAGGTCCTTCAACTCAAGGACGCGTTGAAACTATTTCGATCGATTAAGTTTTAGTGGATATTGTAATTTGTGTCAGCTTCCATCGACCATAACTCTCTGTATATGCCAAATTAGAGTGCCTACTATATGTCAAATGATAGGTCTTCGAGTTAACTTTGCAACGATTCCAATTTTGCTAAAATCCGACACCCGATCAAGAAGTTATGGCTTTTTAAAGTAGTATGCGTCGCCTAACCAATCGCACATGGCCACTGGAAAGCATATGCAATAGCATATGTGGCGCCTATGTAAATATAGGTGATATCATATGTGGAGCCTATATAAATATAGGCGATATCATATGCGGCGCCTATGTAGATATATGCAATATCATATGTGGCGCATATCTTATGGTTTCAAGTGACTTAAACACTCCGTTTTTGGGGCAAAATGGTCCTTTTTCCACCCTTATTCAGTCATAAACATGAAATTCAGTCCCCAATTCTCCAAAATACATCGACTTTCATCAAAAAATTCTCAAGAAAACTCCCAAGGGTTTCAAAATAAAAACCCAAATAAATCAAGACTCAACCGTAGGTTTTCAAAATTGATTAGAGATTCGGAATCCCCAATCCACAGGCTTCAAGAAGCACCCATTATTTTTTGAAATAGAGGTATACGGGGTTTTCCTAAATTCTCATGGGCATAGAAAAATCATATTTTAGAATGGGGTTTTTGAATCTATGTATATATTCAAGTATTAAATGTTTTAACATCATTATTTTAGTCTTTTGACCTTTCCCAAAGTGATTTGAGAATATGAATGTATGACACCATGTATTTAAGAATGAATTCTTGTTGAGAGAATGATTTTTGATGAATTCCCTCTTATTATGAATTTTTCAGATTTCTCATAGCATATGAATTATTTTGCAATGCATCCTTGAAAAGCACTATATGAAATGATTGAACTCTTGTTATGATTTAAAGGTGGTTTTAAATCACTAAAGAGAAAATCTAGCATGAATGTTTAATGTTCATAATGCATGTAATGAAAGAGTGCATGGATTTGCTAAAGGCACTAGACCACCATATGTTGATGAAGTTTTTGCATGATTTTGACTTAAGTTTCGAAACACGAAATCTTCTATATCAGTTACATGTTTTTGGTGGTCTAAATTATGATTTAAATGAAAGATTTAGCTTAATGTATTATGGCTCAGAAATCATGACTTTCAAGTCTTGGTATGACGATACCAATTTAAACCAATGCCATATCAGACTCAGACTAATAGACATTTCAGACTATCATGATTTTAGACATTCAAAATGTTGCATGTACAGAAAAGGTTAAAAATGGACATACAGAGATATTAGGTAGTTCCCTGAAGAGGGATTGAGTTCAAGCAACTCATTGCCTAAAATCGTGGTTTGCCGACCCGAGTATATTATTATACACTAACTTAAGTGTCGTGTGGTATATCAGATTCAGGAACTCCAACCCTTGCGGCATACTCGGGTTGGAGGCTTCCCCGCCAAGTCAATAGCGGATTCCATATCGCCCATGGAATATTATACTTGTAGGGGATACCACCTAACTCAAAAGTAATACACAGATCAGAGTTTGAGATTTATAGACAGGTTACATGTTTTCAGAAGGTGCCCATGTGTTTTTTAGAAATTGTTTTATGCATAATGTTTGATGAATATTTTCTCTCACGTATTATATATATATATATGTGTGTGTGTGTGTGTTCAATTACTCTATTTTGGATTGCTTCGCGTGCTAGTACAATTATGCTGACCCCCCTTCCTCCCAGGTACTACTGAGGCACAGTCTAGGGGTCTAGATCCTCAGTAGAGTCTACAGACAGAGTTATATCAGAGTTCAGTTGGTGATCCTTCTTTGCTTCGGAAGGCCTAGTCATTTAGGTATTTATTTCAGTATGGTTTTTGGTCTGCTGAGGGCCTTGTCCTAGTTATTCAGATAGTATGTTAGTAGAGATTTCGCAGACTATTGTAGATGTTTATTAAATATTGTTGGGCATGTTTTCAGGGCTTTAACTATTTTAAATTGTTGACCATATTTTCTTACTTTGATCATATGAATTATGTGCATGATTACCAGATAGACAGAGGGCGTTTTGAGCCTTTGGGTTTGGGAATGCTCGTCATGGACAGGGCCCTGGTTCGGGTCGTGACAAACTTGGTATCAAAGCACGATTCATGGTCCCAAGGTGTCTGTGAAATCGCGTCGGGTAGAGTCTTGTTTACGGGTGTGTAGCGCATCATACTTATAAGTAGGAGGCTACAAGGCATTTAGGAATGTCTCTCTTTCTTCATTTTTTAGTTTGTGCTATATAGTCAGAATGTTCCTCCTTCATACTCTAATTCGTGCTATGGTGTCACCCATATGAAAAGAAAAGTATCCTAATTTCTTCCTCATTCTGGTGTTTCTAGCTATTCTTCGATTATCTAGCAGAAATTTCAGAAGACCTACAAAGGACGGGAGAAGAGTTCCCTAGTGTAAAATTTTGTCCTCATTCTTATGAGGTGTTCAGTTAAGACAAGAGTAAGATGTGTATTCTTGAGTCATTGAATATTGTGTATCAAGCTTCTATCTCTTGTAATTTTGATATCATTGTGTTGTTGAAAACAAAAGTCTAGTAAAGTCGTGTGAGTCCTATTTCAATTCACTAGCAACTTGTTGTTCATCTTGTTGTTCTTGTGTTTGTTGGAACTGTATTTCCACCCGAGTAGTAGTATAAGTTAGAGTGTCGGTGTCATGACCTATTCGTAATGAAATTAGACCAAGAAGTTTGTGATATGAAGTCATAAGGTTAGAGGTCCGAGTGAGGGTGACTTTTGTGATTAAATATTTATAGTTGAATAACCGTTGATTGAGAATGATTTACCCTTTCGTGGTGGTAGTCTAATATGGTGGTACCATTTATGGATTGTATAGCAGTCCATGGAGGAAGTGTTGACTCAGAATGTTGTTTGTTTTCTTCCTTTCAAAATAGAGAAAGAGCCCAGAGTGGATACTTAAGGTGGTTATAGAAATCCCTTATAGTCTATGAATGAAAATGGCTAGATTAGCTAGTAGGTTGTAAGTATAGACTCATTGTCATATGGGGTATCTGAAGGTTGTCTAAATGCCCATTGGGGTAAGTAAGTGTGATGTGAGAAAACCGTATAAGTAGATAATAATGTATGGTTATAATATAAGCTTAAGGTTGATCATGTCTATTATGTGACCTTACCCCTTAACCTTCTTCTCATTGGCAGTTGTAAACTAATACTACTTGTGAGAAAGTATGTACTATATTTTTGAAGTATTTGGGTAGAATATCCCAATTTGAAGGATTAGTATATTTATATTATGTTGCACTCTTCATTGGTTGTAAATGATTGATGCTAGACTATAGGCTTAAATTTAAATGGTGTGGTGGTGAATAGTGGCAAGAGATTGATGATACATGTTTTGTGGGATTAGATTTGTAAGCTTGATGTGTTGAAATAGTACGTGCTAATGGATTATGACAAGGAAAACCGTAAGGTCATGATTGATTATTGTGGTTATGAATTTCTAGTGTACTAGCGTTTATTGATGTTTATTTCATAGTTTCTAAGTGAGGATTGTGTGTAAGGTTGGTTGTAAATCATGTTTAGCACTAGACATTAAGTTTGAAACAATTGATGGCCATCAAGGTGGATGTGATGATTTCTTGATAAATGATACTAGTTATATGAAAGTGATCTATAGGCTTGCATAGTGTATGCAAGTGCCTAAGTTTATTTGATTCATAATGAAGTATGACGTTGTATATGTGATGTAGAAGTATGCTCAAGGTGGTATGAAGCTGTAGTATTTTTCTAAGGCTATTACATGTTGTGTGTGGCTACTGGTACCGTTGAGTTGTTAGGTGGAAAAAGACTAGCTAGATGGTATATGGTGTTCTAAATAGCCAAGTTAAGGACTTTTGATTGATAGCGTTGAGCCTTTTGATATGAACTTGATTCTCATGGTAGAGGAAAATAAGTTTGAAGTTGCTATGTTGGTAGACTACGATAGAAATAGAGTGGCTCATTAAAGACTTGGTGATACCCATGTTAGGTGTTTGCTAATAGAAATAATAATAGAGGCACTAGAGGGTGTGCACTTCAACTTTGGGGATACTCATGAAAATTCAAAGTTAGTAAGTGTTCTAGTAATAGATGATGACTATTGGGTTTACAGAATGATAGAGTGTGCCTCAGGAGGTAGTATTAGCAGTGGGCGTTCCACTTTCATATGTGGTCTTTCGGGTTAAGTTTTATTAATTTTGTGTATTATCATATTTCAGAACCCAGAGTGCAGTGAGTGCAGTTAAGTTTAAAGTCTAGTAAGGTATCTCCCAAAAACTTAAGATGATAGCTTAAAGCTAAGGGGGAGATGACTAAAAAAATAACCAAGTAAGACTCTCAGATTCTTGTAGTGATGTCATGATGATCTAGAACATCAAAAAGTAAGGGTGAATCTTAACCCACTCCTATCTCAGTATTTCTCATTGATCCTAATACCTAATCATGCTTTACGATTTAGTTCCATGATCAGTTTACGTTCATACATATGATAGAGAGTCATGTACTCATGCTTTATAATGTGCTCTGTTTCCATAACTCATGTTTTACGCCAAATGATTGGAGAGATTCATCTTATATCCATGAATACCCTAAATTCAGAGCACTTTGGTGAGTCCCTATTGTTGTTTTGCTATTCCTCATGCCTCAGATGAGTGTCAAGCTTCATATAGTATCATTCCATGCCTCCAGATCTTATGTTCTAACCTTTTTTGTGACTCTTCCTTATGCGATGATAGTGGTGGTGAGTAATTATTCATTGTTGATGGAAGATCATAGTACGCTTGTTTAGATAAGGCCATAAGTATGAAGTAAGATTTGGGGCCAAGTTTTTATTTATGTGATGGTTAGTGGAATTTCGTATGTGTATGTTCTTGGGGTAGCTCGTGGGAGTGATATTGATAGTGGTTTAGAGAATATGTGAAGTATGCCTTTATGAGTGTTTGCTTTGAAATTCATATGTGGTTATAAAGATAGGATTGAATGACATATTGAGATTGTTGTAAAGGAATGCTATATGCGCTAGAGACTTTATAGTAAGAGTTCAGAGTAGTCATTGAAGTGGTAAGGCATGTTATACTTAGGATGTGATCTTTAAAGGAGATATAGAAGATTGCATCATATGGTTTAGAATAATAGCGTGGTCTGACATGTTGTATTTTTGTGACTTAGAGTTAGGCTTGATCACTGCGAAGGGACTAAGTTATTTTCGACATTAGTAGAAAGATTTGTCAATGCTCATATGAGAATTTTAAGCTGAGTTGAATGAATATGATATTTAAGGAGAATAGTATAGTTAAGTGATATTCGAGAAGTGTGCTAAGCTTGAAAGTAAGAAGTTGTAATGCCAAGGTCCTGGTAATTCTATCCTAATTCAGGAGTTATATGCCTATGTTCCAGATTGCAGAGTCGTGTCAATATGGTGATTCCTCAGTTGAATGTCTTGTGTAATCCATACCCAAAATTCTTGGCTCCCTATTACTGCTAGAATTTCTTTAGAGAATTGTGATGAAGAGATACTCCAGTTAAATTTGAGGGTGTAGTATAATTCAGTCTATATGGCCAATAAGTCAATTTAGCAGTTAGATTTGCATGACTTGTTTTCTCGTCTTTGCACTTATTCATGCTACTCGAAATCTCAGACATGCTACTATTCCAAGATAAAGTATACCAGTAGTTACGAGTATAGCCCATTTCATGCATCATGCATTAAATTCACATTCCAGATGTTCAGTTATGATTCAATTCGTAGGTGCCCTATGCATCACCTCAGTTTTTCGAGTATCTTAGTGAATTGAGCATTCATAGAGGGACATAGGGTACCAAGGGGGAGATACCTCATTCAGTTGCATGCATAGATTCTTATTACAAGCTTCACATCATTTATTATTGCGTATTTAGCCATACGTTCATACATTAGTTCAGTCAGATATGCATGCATTATAAATGCATGTTCAATAGAAAAGTTCAGCTTATCAGTGTATTCAGTCCTGCATTCATGAGAACAACTCGGTGACAGATCCATGCATCAGATATGCATGATTCATTATGAGAATTCAGCCTATGAGTAGCTTCAGTTGTGTATTCCATGCCTCGGATATACATGTCCGGCATAAGCATTTAAAACATCAGTAGTTCCAATCTTATAGTCATGTTTCTGATCAGTGTATTCTTTCTTAGGGAACATATCATGTCCGCATTATCACATACCCTTAAGACTTTGACATTCTATCCTCCGTTCGGGTATGAATGATCCCAAGGGGGAGATAATGTAACACCCCGCATTTTGGGCTAGAATAAAAACCATGACTTTGATGCGTTAATAATCCCAGAGCCTTAAATCCTATGCCAATTTGGCATGTTTATGTAGTATGTGAATATATTTGAGCATGAATTTAGACCATAG
Organism: Capsicum annuum; assembly: GCF_002878395.1. NCBI lineage: Eukaryota > Viridiplantae > Streptophyta > Magnoliopsida > Solanales > Solanaceae > Capsicum > Capsicum annuum. The sequence goes on from NC_061112.1 coordinate 52,573,221, forward strand.
AGGTCCTTCAACTCAAGGACGAGTTGAGACTATTTTGATCGATTAAGTTTTAGTAGACGTTGTAATTTGTGTTAGCTTCCATCGATAATAACTCTCTGTATATGTCGAATTAGAGAGCCTACTATGTGTCAAATGATAGGTCTTCGAGTTACTTTCCAACGATACCAATTTGCTAAAATCCGACACCCGAGCAAGAAGTAATGGCCTTTCAAAGTAGTATGTGTCGCCTAACCAATCGCATATGGCCACTGGAAAGCATATGTGATAGCATATGTGGCGCCTATGTAAATATAGGCGATATCATATGCGGCGCCTATGTAAATATAGGCGATATCATATGCGGTGCCTATGTAAATATATGCGATATCATATGCGGCGCATATCTTATGGTTTCAAGTGACTTAAATACTCTATTTTTGGGGCAAAATGGTCTTTTTCCCACCTTTATTCAGCCATAAACACGAAATTCAGTCCCCAATTCTCCAAAATACATCCACATTCATCTAAAAATTCTCAAGAACACTCCCAAGGGTTTCAAACTAGAAACCCAAATAAATCAAGACTCAACCGTAGGTTTTCAAAATTGATTAGAGATTCGGAATCCTCAATCTACAGGCTTCAAGAAGCACCCATTATTTTTCGAAATAGAGGTACGCGTGGTTTTCCTAAATTATCATGGGCATAAAAAAATCATAATTTAGAATGGGTTTTTTAAATCTATGTATATATTCATGTATTAAATGTTTTAACATCATTGTTTTGGTCTTTTGACCTTTCCCAAAGTGATTTAAGAATATGAATGTATGAAACCATGTATTTAAGAATGAATTCTTGTTGAGAGCATGATTTTCGGTGAATTCTCTCTTATTATGAATTTTTCAGATTTCTCATAGCATATGAATTGTTTTGCAATGCATCCTTGAAAAGCACTATATGAAATGATTGAACTCTTGTTATGATTTAAAGGTGGTTTTAAATCACTAAAGAGAAAATCTAGCATGAATGTTTAATGTTCATAATGCATGTAATGAAAGAGTGCATGGATTTGCTAAAGGCACTAGACCACCATATGTTGATGAAGTTTTTGCATAATTTTGACTTGAGTTTCGAAACACGAAATCTTCTATATCAGTTGCATATTTTTGGTGGTCTAAATTATGCTTTAAATGAAAGATTTAGCTTAATGTATTATGGCTCATAAATCATGACTTGCAAGTCTTGGTATGACAATACCAATTCAGACCAATACCATATCAGACTCAGACTAATAGATATTTCAGACTATCATGATTTTAGACATTCAGAATGTTGCATGTACAGAAAAGGTTAAAAATGGGCATACAGAGATGGTAGGTGGTTCCCTGAAGAGGGCTTGAGTTCAAGCAACTCATTGCCTAAAACCGTGGTTTGCCGACCCGGGTATATTATTATACACTGACTTAAGTATCGTATTGCGTATCAGATTCAGGAACTCCAACCCTTGCGGCATACTCGGGTTGGAGGCTTCCCCGCTGAGTCAATGGCGGATTCCATATCGCCCATGGAATATCAAACTTGTAGGGGATACCACCTAACTCAGAAGTAATACACAGATCAGAGTTTGAGATTTACAGACAGGTTACATGTTTTCAGAAGGTGCCCATATGTTTTTCAGAAACTGTTTTATGCATAATGTTTGATGAATATTTTCTCTCACGTATTATATATATATATATATGTTCAATTACTCTATTTTGGATTGCTTTGCGTGTCAGTACAATTATGTTGACCCCCCTTCCTCCCAGGTACTGAGGCGCAGTCGAAGGGTCTAGATCCTCAGTAGAGTCTACAGACAGGTTTGTCTCAGAGTTCAGTTGGTGAGCCTTCTTTTCTTCAAAAGGACTAGTCATTTAGGTATTTATTTTAGTATGGTTTTTGGTCTGCTGGGGGCCTTGTCCCAGTTATTCAGATAGTATGTCAGTAGAGATTTCGCAGACTGTTGCAGATGTTTATTAAATATTGTTGGGCATGTTTTCAGGCCTTTAACTGTTTTAAATTGTTAACCATGCTCCCGTATTATTGTGTCTATTCCGTATTACTTTGATCATATGAATTATGTGTATGATTACCAGATAGACAGAGGGCGTTCTAGGCCTTCTGGATCGGGAATGCTCGTCAAGGCCAGGGCCCCGGTTCGGGCCGTGAAAAATAAATAAATGTATCCATATTTTGAGTAATCATCTATGAAATTCACAAAATAGTCAAAATAATCTCTTGCTTGTATATGCATTGGACCATACAAATCAGTATGAATTAATTCTAACTTATTGTCGGCTCTATTTCCTTTGAAAGAAAATGGTCTCTTGGTCATTTTTGCTTTTAAACAAGATTCACAAGTTGGAAGTGCCTCTACTTTTAATGAACTCAAAGGTCCATTAGAAGCCAACCGTGAGATCCTATTTAAGTTAATATGACCTAGACGTAAGTGCCATAAGTATGTTTCACTCAATTCTAAAATACCTTTTCTTTTATGTGATTGACCAACATTATTAAGTTCCATTTTTTGTAGCGTATAATGGGAAACATAAAATACAAACAAATCATGTATTCTAGGAGCAGAAATAATAAAATTCTTCTTATACTTAATAATTGCATAATTATTAGTAAAATAAAATTATAACCAACATCCATTATTCTTGAAACTAAAATTAAATTCCTTGTTATATAAGGTACGTAAAGAACATTATTCACGCTTGAAACTCTAGAACTACTAAATGAAATAGAAATATTTCCTATAGATAAGGCTAGTGCTGGTTCCCCAATTGCTTGAAACACGTTCAGTTTATTTTCACTTAGGCGTCTTGTTTTCTGAGACCTCTACAAAGATGTGCAGATATGATTAGTGGCTCCCGAATCTATAGCCCAAAATTGGGTAGAAACAACCGCTAAAAACGTTTCAATGACATATGAAAAAAATGTATCTTGTTTCAGCATCTTTGCTATATAGCCGAGACACTATTTCGTATAATGACCAGGTTCCTTGCAATGATAGCACTTGCCCTTAGGTTTAGCCACACCACCATTGGCACCTGAAACCTCACAGGACTTCTTCTTCTTTTTATTTTTGCCTATCGGCTTAGAAGTCGAAGATGAAGGTTTGTCAACCATTAACGCCGAAGGAGGAGCTTGTTGCTTAATAATAGATTCTGCTGCTTGCAGCTCATTTAACAGTTTCACAAGAGATAAATCCATCTTATTCATGTTATAATTCAAGTGAAACTATTTAAAATTATCCGACAGAGTCTGTAGGACCATCTTAACCTGAGATTCCTTATCAATAACTGCACCAAGAATTTTTAGCTCGTTCAATAGACTTATCATTTTAAGAACATGTTCCCTTACCAAAGTTCCTTCAACCATTTTTATGGTCAAAAGAGCTTTCATGGTTGTTTGCTTTGTAGCATGATTTTGCTCACCAAACATCTATTTGAGAGACTTAAGCATATCATAAGCAGTAGTCATGGATTGATGTTGATGCTGCAACACATTTGCTATGGAGGCAAAAATGTAGCATCATATCATCTCATCAGCCTTAATCCACTTATCATATGCTTTAATCGCATCATCAGTGGGTTCATCTAACTTAACAACACATTTCTCAACCAGCATAAATTTAAAGCCCTCGGCAGTAAGAACAATATCCAATTTATGTTTCCAGTCCACATAGTTAAGGCCTTCTAGTTTATTTTGATTCAGGATAGAGGTTAAGGGATTAAATGAATACATGGTTAATCTGTTATATAATAGAATTAAAAATAGATCATTAGACATGCTGTAGAATAATAAAATTCTTAAAAATACATCACACATATAACCATGCACATAAACAGTTAAAATCGTTAGGGAAACTTAACCATTTAAGAAAATATACATGTAATGTCAGATATTTTATCTCTTAAATAAAACAGAACCAACTCAGTTAGAGAGTAAACTGTTGATTTAAGTTAGATAAATATCACATTTCATAAGTCTCTGTACCATTGAACAAACATGTACCTTAGTTGGAAAGTTAATACAAGTTATCAAAAACAAGAGAATATAAAACAGTATTATAATATACAAGTTTATCCGATGGGGAAGATGATCAATATCAACATATAAACTCATATCCCTCCGTTTCAAAAAGAATGACCTAGTTTGACTTGGCACGGAGTTTAAGATAATAAAAAAAGCTTTTGAATCTTGTGGTCCTAAATTAAAGTTATGTCAAATATACCAAAATGCCCTTGAATTTTGTGGTCTTAAACATGCCATGTGGAAAGTTGAAAGTAAAGTATTGCCAAAAAGGGAAAGAGGCCATTCTTTTTTAAATGGATTAAAAGGAAAAGTAGGTCATTCTTTTTTAAACGTAGGGAGTATTATCTTCTATTATTAACCACTGAAAATCCTAAGGAATGATCTTTATCACCACTGTTTGCAAAAGATAAGTTTTTCAACATTTTTAATTTTCTTGAAAACACAAAAATGCTCAGAATCCCATCAAAACGACCCCGAATGGCCAAAAAATAGTCTGAATCACAGCTAGTTGTAGGTATTGTTCAGTGGGTCATTTTCAATAAACGTATCAAATTTCAAGTCATTAAAAGTTCATCAAACAACTGAAAAACTCCAAAACCTACCAAATCGATAATTATTGTTCGGGATATTACGAAGGTCGGTAGGGCTGCTTGCACTGCTTGTCCTTACTACTATTGTTCATACAGTGAGTAACAACTATAGTTGGGTTTAGTCAAAACTCATCATAATTTTTCCCTTAATCCATAAAAAAATGAATGTGATAAAACTAAGCAAAACATGTTAAATTCATTTTTATATTTTCTTGATGATAAACTTAGATTTTGAAAATTATTAACATCATCAAAAATATGAAAAATAGTCAGCAACAACAGGATTTATACAACTATTATCAAAAATATGTACAACAAATCATATAATTTCTTTTACATTATCTAGCATATGTAAGAAGACTACTGATACCAATTGCTAGAACATGCACAACTGAAACAACAATTCTATAGGATCAATAAATTGCATCATATCTAGATAATATAACCAAAATGAAAATCAGAAAACTTACCTCATGATGCTTTCACAAAATTCGTTTAACGCTTTGTTTTTCAGGACTACGATCTTCTACCAAAACCGAATTAACCTTTTTCAATCGACACTTAGTGGCAAGTGATTATTTTTTAGAATGCAGGATGAACTTGAATAAAAAATCAGCCCCTATTTATTTCCAATTTCTAATGAACAAGGGAACATAAAAGGGCAAAAAGTTTTTGCCCATATTGCTGCATTTATGCCAAAAAAACATTTTTGCCCTTATTATAGGTTTAATGCCCAAAACGTTTTTGGACTTAATACAATCATAAAACTTGATTTTTTAATTCATTCTCTCCTTATTAATAAAAGACTAGTAATTAAAATAAAATCACTTCTTCTACAAAGTTTTTCCTTTCTTTTCCAAAATGATTAACTAATCTGGCATGGTAGGGACCGCAGATTTATTAAGTGAGGCTTCCAATTATGATATTAATTCGGTGATGAAAGAATTATCATATCATAATAAATTATAAATTATTCTACTAAAAATATGTAATTGCACTCCTTGATTTAATTTTAAAATCTACAGTTACATCTTATTTAACTACCCATATTAGAATTATCAACACTAATCAATTAAATTAAATTTTCAAAAAAATTTGACTTATTGATTAATTTAATCCTCTATTTATAATGTTTAAATTATTTCACATGACGAATATAAAATTCACCTGTAGGATTTTCACGTGAAAACTTATAAGCAACCATAAAGGGGTGTCTTCTATCTTAAGTCCGAGATATGGTTCTATCAACTAATTAATATTTCACTAAGTAATTTATCATCATCCAACCTATTAGGTATATATTGACTCATAAAAGAGTCTCACCTTTTAATAGATTAAAATAACAAATCAAACCACATAGATCATAATAATTATATCAAGATTAAGAGTATAAGTACATGTAATGGACTAGAAAAATCGTTTATTAATATTCAGAACATAAATGAATATCTCTAATTGGTCCATTCAATACATAGAAATGTACTAGCACAAGTAGTTGGATTATTACCATTCTCATAATGAAGATAAAATTATATTTGATCTTGTGCTACAATCATCACAATGTTTGTCCTACCTCATCTTTGATTGTGAACATTAATTTATTACTTATAAGAACCAATAATTTTAATCTTTCGTGCATGAGTTAAAATACTCCATACACAAAATTGTCTACTGTATAAGTAAAGGACACACATGTTAACACAATAATCTATTCAAATAAAGATTTTATTAATATTTACATGGGATAAAAATATAATACTATAAGACAAACTACATGGTTAATAGTATATCCCAACAGATGCTTGTCTAGGAAACAACAACAACATTCCCAGTGTATTCTCATAAGTGGAGACCGAAGAGGGTACAATGTACGCAGACTTACCCTTACCTCTTAGAGATAGCAAAACCATTTATGAAAAACTCTCCACTCATGTAACTATACAGAACACTTAAAATTTTATATAGGAAATCTGACTTAGACTGGTTAAATTCGACTAAGATTAGACAAAGAAAAAGAGTTGTAAATACTTAATTGTCACAAAGATATATTATAACAATAATATAATTGTACAAGAATTCAAAATAAAACTTGCTTGGCTTAGAGGCACGATAATACGCTTCTTGAAGATAGTTCTAGTAGAGAAAATTGAAGGAAAGGTGTCTTTTAAGTCTTGAATGAAGGATTGGTGACATTGACCAACTAAAAGGGTCAAACATAATTAGCAAACTTGATTAAGTTAATTATGGACTTGATTAATATTTTTAAAACTCTTTAATCTTTTCAAAGATACAAATCAACCCAACCCACACCCCTCTTCAATCCAAATCTATTATCTCTCTCCTCTCTCGACAGTTCTCCCAACCAACAGTTCTACAAATTTCTACTTTCAATCCCCGGCGACTTAAACCTCCAATGATAAATAGTTGAGATTCAAGTTCCTTTTCGACTTCAACCATCAATCGATGTGACAGCCTTGCTCTCCAGCCACAACAGCTTCGAATTCTTCATATTTCCTTTTCTTCTTTCATAGGTAAAAAATTATGGCCTTTTTAGTTTTAAAGAAAACGAGTAACTTGAGCCAACTTCTCTTATAGTATTGGTTAACATTTCAATATTTGTTGATTTAATTTGAAATGCGGTCTGAATAAAATCTTAATTGCTGATATTTCTTCTCTTTTCTTTTCGAAGTAAATTATGATTTTTTGTTGTTTGTTGTATTTTTTAAAAGTTTGATTTTTGTTGTTTGTGTTTATACAAACAAAACAATGATTCTTGATAAAAATGATGATATTGTTGTTGTTCTGTCTAACAAAATTGTGCTACTATTTTTTTCTCCAACAGATTATCTATCTGATGCAATATATTAACTATCTGATACAATAGATTTAGCATATTATGCAACAGATTAATCATCTGCTGCAATAGATAAACCATCAGATTAAAATTCTAATACAACAAATTAACCATCTGATGCAACAGAGGAACCATTAGATTAAATTCTAATGTAACAGATTAATCATATGATGCAACAGATTAATCATCTAATGCAACAGAGAAACCATCGGATAAAAAATCTGATGTGACAGATTTAGCATATGATACAATAATTTAACCATTTAATACAATAGTTTAACCATCTAATGCAACAGATTAACCATATGTTGCAATAGATTAACCATCTGATGCAATAGATTTACTATCAAATGCAACAGAGAAACCATCATATTAAAAATTTGACGCAACATATTAACTATCTGATGTAACGGAGAAACCATTGGATTAAAGATCTGATGCAATAGATGAACCTTCTGTCGGATAAAATCCTATCAACTCTCCCAACAGGACATGTCCAAGACTTGATTTTTCCAACTGATCATCATATGTCGTAATAGATGACCCTTCTATTGGAAGAAATCTAAACAATATTGACTGTTGATAATTATTCCAACAGATCACTCGTATGTTGTAATAGATGTATGATCTATTGCATAGGCCATTTGTCTATCTCAATAGATGAGTGATATATTTTATATTATTGTAAAAGATTACTCAATCATTGCTACAAGTTAGTTAGATATTCTAACAGATCACTCATATATTACAACAGATATATGATCTGTTGCACAGACCATTTATTTGTCTTAACAGATTACTCATCCATTGCAATAGATTAGTTAACCGCTCCAATAGATATGTAATCTATTGCACAGACTATTCATCTATCTTAACAGATGAGTGATATATTTTGTATTGACACAACAGATTACTCATATATTGCAACAGGTTAGTTAACTGTTCCAATAGATCACTCATATATTGCAATAAATATGTAATCTGTTGCACCGACCATTTATTTATCTCAACAGATGAGTGATATGTTTTTTATTATTATAACAGATTACTCATCTATTGCAATAGGTTAGTTATTTGGCACAACAGATAACCTATCTGATGCAATGGATGTATGATTTGTTGTAACTATTATTTTACTATTTTATATGTAAGATTTACTGTTATTCTTTTTTAATGATGTATTAATCAACTATAATATATTTTTTTATGTTCCTGTTAATTTTACGTAATATGTTTCCCAAAAGAACAGAAACCGAATCAAGTTCAAGTAAAAGAACAAGTAAGCAGCTTGGCTACATCCACCACTCTATGAGCTTGCTTTGCAAGCGTTATCTCAATCAGGAACAGAATATGATAAACACGGGGAGGTGGAATATTTTAAAAGAGATGATCCAAATGCTAATAGCCCTTTCATAGAAGAGTTGGTCAAAACCTTCAGCATTGATTGTTATGTTGTAAGAATGCAGTGCGATGGTGCCACAAATTTAACGAGTGATTTCGTGGTTAAGTCAACCGTGGGAAAATCTTTCAATGCCTTTAGAAAAATACTTCGAGAATAAAAATTGGATGCTTATTTCAGTGACAGCTGCTTTGAAAAATATCTTGATTTACCGAAGTACAACAGTGCTCATTTCCAAATGAAAATGGTATATAAACTTCTCAAGTGTATGTTTATGTATGAAAACAAAGATAAGATAGATGAGGTGTGGATAAATTACTGTGGCATGCCTGTTTGTTTTGGTTGGACAGAGTTTGCCATAGTTACTAGACTAAAATATTATTCTCTTTCTTCTTCTCATGTTAATACCTATTCTAACCCAAAAAAGCACTCCGCATACCCAAAAAAGGCAAAGTCAAGTCATATGATCATGATGAACTGGTGTTCATTGTTAGTCCAAGCTTCAAAAACAAAAATTTGGTAGAAGCATTGAAAGGTAAAAGAATTTCAAAGAAGCACAAGCAATCATTGTACTTGATTTGGTTTGTACATAATATTCTTTGGGCGAAAGACGTTAACAACAAAATAAGCGTTGGTTTGATAAATCTCTCAAAGGATCTTGAGGTATTTAATAGCTATCCTTGGGGTTATGAAAGCTTCAAAATGACTGTCAAATATTTGTTGACTCCGATAGCGCCAAAGACCGTCAACTTATATGGCTTTCTGTGGGCTTTCATGGTAAATGTTTCTTTTATTATGAAATAATTCATTTTTTTATTCAATAATGGTTTGATTTATTGGCTTTAATTTATAGGCTTTGGTGTTTGAAGTCATTCCTTATTTGAGACAACAAGTGAACTACTAGGAAAAAGTTTCCTGTCCAAGAATCTTGAAATAATTATCGGCCAAAACTAATAAAAATGCAAAAATTCCTGATCTCTTCAACCCCCGAAAGGATGCAGTAAGTATAATTATAATTAAATTTTTATTTTAATTAATGATTTTTTGAATGATCTAATCATCAATATATAATGATTTATGTTAGATTGTGCATCCGTCGTGTATTTTGACCAATTGAGAGTTGAAGATACCATTTTTCTTACTTTATGATCTGTGCAAACTTTATCGGACCCTAAGGTCATTGATAGAATAAAAATAGAATTGTTTGGAGCAATAGCCATTACAAGAAAAATAATTTTGGAGGGTGGGCTTGTTGTTGTTAATGGTCTTTATGGTGATGGAGTTGTTGGTGGTGGTAGTGGTGCAGCTGTTGGTACTAATGATGCTCCTCTTACAGTATTTAAAACAAACCATTATGAGTATGATCATACTGGTTATACAAATTTGGCCTCTCCCAGCGAATGTTCTGCATGCAAATGTCAAGACTGCAAGGTAAAACATGATGTAGTGATTAATTCTATTAATGCATTAAATGCTTCTGTAAAGGAATTGACATCTAAGAGGGGTATCATTCCATTAAAGAGGATTTTATATCCATCCACTCCATTAGAGGTTAAGACTAAGAGGAGAAGGAAAGTAATTTCCAAGGCATTATCAAGCATCCAAAAAAGTGAAATTGTAACTCCTCTGTCCATGTGTTGCACTGAGTAATGTACAATGGCCAAAGAAGAGCAGCACGAACTAATAAATAGACACATATCTATTTTAATAGATAACACATCTGATGAAAATTGTCAAATAGATATATACATTTGTTGCAACAGTTGACTAACTTGTTGCATCAGATAAAGTATCTGTTGTAACATATGTCTCATCTATTTTAGAAAATCAAACAGCTCTTCGTACCTCTTTTATTTGTACCAACAGATGACTTATCTGCTGCAATGGATGGTTCATCTGTTGGGACAAATTAAATCAAGACTTTCTACCATTTTAATTTTTCCAAACAGATGAGTCATATGTTGCAACAGATGGTTCATCCATTGGAAATTATCATATAGGTCTTCCTCATATAGAAATTTATCCCAACAGTTGATTCATCAGTTGCAATAGAAATATAATCTGTTTGGGATAATTTAAAATAGGAGGAAGACATGTTTGATTTGCTAGAACAGATGAGTTATCCTTTTTTGTTTTGTTATATCTCCGTGATTAGCATTGACCAATTCTGGCTTTTCATATGGATGTAGAAACTAATGCTGAATAGCATTGATAATATGCTACTCTTTTTATGAAAATGCGAAGAACAAAAAGTGCAAAAATCGTACGTAAGCGATAATAAAGATCCACGATGACCAAAGCCCAATTTCATAGCACCGGATAAACAATAACTAGTCCATATTGAGTAGATCCTTATAGCTTGAGTCTGTCAAAGTAATAACCTCACCTCTCCTTAGGTATTCTTGGCATCAATACTTAAATTGTTGATGTATTTGTTGAGATTTGTACCCATAACAATTTTTTTACATTTTATTTATTTGTTGATTTATTTCAGCTAATTTCTGAAGGCTTCGATTTATTTTATTTTATCTATGAATTTTATTTTTTCCTTAGTTTTGAACTTATTAATTGAAATGGAATACTAAATTCAAATATTGCAACAGATAATATATTTATTGCAACAGACGACACGTCTGTTGGAAAATATCAAATAGGTTTAGACATATATTGCAACATGTAGGTAATTTGTTGAAAATTATCAAATAGGTCTTCCCACTGTTGCAACATATAGACTTAGGTATCAACATCAGCATAATGCAATAGATGACCAACCTATTACAACAGATAAACTATATGTCAGAACAGGTAGAATATCTATTACAATAGATATACAATGTGTTGCATTATAAAATTCAACTTTCATTAGACATAAAAAAATTCTCACTACATGTAAAAAAAGTGAAGTGACTTGAAATAAAAAAGGCGGAATCCATCGACAGTGTTCAGTTTAAACACGTAAAATAAAATAGGCACCAAATGTGTCAGTTTGGCACTTTTGGCCCTGTTGGATGCTCACATATAATTCATGCAACTAAGGCTCGTTGAACCCCCATTTTTGCTGACTTGGCATCTAATTTATCCCTCAATGGTCTTTTTCCCCCATTGTCTTATATATTCATCTTCTTCCTAAAATTTACCCCTAAATTCCCAAATCTTCTTCTTCATCATCTTTTTTTATCTATTCAAATTCTTTAAATTATTTGCATTTGGTCTTTCTTCATCTTTTTTTTATTTTTTCCAACTAAGCTTGACAATGTTGAGTTCATCTTCCACTATTTTTTATGATAAAGATTTTCGATATTGTAAGAGTAGTCATGAAGCTCTATTGAAGAGTTTTTGGACTAAACAAAATCCAAGTCATAGATTTTTTACTTATAAGATTTCAAAGGTAATATTTTTTATTTAATTAGTTGATTAATTATTGACTTATAATTGTTTTGTAATTGTGTTCTTGTTTTTATAGAAATTGGGTGGATGCGATTACTTGGATTGGTATGAAAAACAATACCCTTTATAAGCAAATCATGTAATCTGGGGGTTGTTGAAGAAAGTCAAGGCTTCTGAAGAGAAATAAAATTGAGCAAGAAAATACTACATTGTTGTTGTTATTGCTACTGGTTTGAAGTTTTTGGACACATAGATATTCAAGCCTAATTTCTGAAATTTTCATGGTGGTGTATTTGTTACTGATTTGGTGTTGTTGAGAACATTGATATTCAAGCGTAATTGTTAGTACATATCAAATAGATTTAGGTATATGTTGCAAAATTTAGGTCATCTGTTGGAAATTATCAAACAAGTCTTCCCACTGCTACAATAAATTAGACTTAGATTAGATAGAAATAACATCGGCATAATGCAACAGATAACCAACCTATTGCAACAGATAAACTATCTACTAGAATAGATAGAATATATTTTACAACAGATTGACAATCTATTGAATTATAAAAAAACTCAACTTTCATCAGAAAAAAATATTACATGTACATGTAATGTAAAGTGAAGTGCGACTTGAAATAAAAAATTATTATTTCATAGGCTCTTCTTTATAAAAGGGCTCCAAGCATCGAGTTATTACCCCATAAGCCCATACCTCTAGCAGGTTTGCCATAGCGTTGTCGCACAGAAAGGTCGTTGGCTCGATCATTTCTCTGCCGGTCAGCAAACATTCAATGTGTTCAAGCGCGTGCGAGCCGCACGCGAAACTAGTATTATTTTTTCAAAGGTTCATGCGCTTGTTTTGATCTTCAAAATCCCATGATTTCTTCATCAACACTTTTTCTGGCAAACGATACATCAGTTTACTCTACCTCAACAAGATGGGGAACAGGTCTATAAGTGGCTGCATATGGATAAAAAATGACCTAGTCGATGGCAGGTTCGTTGTAGTCATAAACCTTGATCTTTTCCTCCACGAGTAGTATCTCAACAGCCTGATAATGTATGTTGTCTACGTTCATGACTTCAAGAATCCTCTTTGCCTCGGCCTAGATTTTGCCGTATGGATTTGGCCTCTTTCTTCATCCCAGTCGAACGTAGAAACTAACTAATCAAATCCCCCGCCCTAGGCTAATGCTAGATCATTGAGTTGATCGTACTTATCCTTTAGCTTCTTGCAGAATTCAAGGTCCATTATCCTATCGGTAGCGTCATAAGCTTTCGGGTACGCTAATTGTCTTTTCCTTATTAGGCAGAGAATTTTGTCAACATACTATGATATAAGAAGTCAATTTTTAAATAGGTTAGTAATTGTAAAGATGAAACGGATAGTTCATCTATTGCATAGGGTTCTTTGAATTAATCCAACGCAACTTATGTAACATATGGACAATAAGTTGCAACAGAACCACTACCAGTTACACCAGAATACCCAGCTATTGCAACAGATTTCACATATATTGCATAGTTTCTTCTTAATGGAGTAGATTAGAAGGCTATGTTAGGAAAAGTAAACTTACCTTGTCCTTATACTGCATATGCATATCTATCATAATCTTTAAGTTTTGGGGGGGAAGGGAGGCCTGGGGTAATCTGGTGCACCTCGCTTGGCATTCTTGACCCGTCACAGATCCCTCTTCTCTTTGGTACCAAGTTCTGCGTATATGTCGACCTTCTTCAATGGCCCCTAAACTTTAATATTTTTTCATTTTTGACTGGAGAGTATGTTGCTAATTGCTCTTTTCTTCTATCTAACCATCGTTGTAGGAGTGTATGGCTCCCTCACCTTCTTGGATGGTATGACACCCCTCTTGGATTTGAATTGTTTGACAGCTTTAGCAATAGCCTCTACCTTTTTAAAGAGTTTATCTTGTCTGTCCGTGCACTCTTCACATTTGCAATGAGAACATGAGGGTGAAGAAGGGTGAGAGGGACCGATGTAAGGGTGAGAGGGACCTATGTAAGGGTGAGAAGGACCTATGAAAAGGGTGTTTTCAAACATATTTATTTTTTCTTGAGCATCAACATGCTCATCATAACGAGTGGTAGAAACATCAGCATGCCTTCCACCAACACCAACAACTCCACTAGAAGAAGCACTCGGATCTTCTGCAGTAGGTTGGTCATGAAGAGCCTCAACATTAGGCTGACCTTGCCTAACTGCCCTTTTTATGGCTATTGCTCCAGGCAATTCCATCTTTATTAAATCCACTGTTGGGTCTACTATAGTATCAACATGACCTAGAGTAATAAAATAAGTCATCTCTAACTCCTGCTCAGTAGGCATGATCCATAGATGCACAACCTAGAAAAAAGATAGATACATTTAAATCATATAATATAATAATTTTCACAGTTGGGTTACATGTTAACATAGACAACTTATGCAACAGATGATTTGTATGTCGCAATAGATTAACAATATATTGTATCAGATTATCCATCTGTTGCATAATTTGTAGTAGATGGTTAATCTGTTAAGAGTTGTATTCAGAGAACCAAAGCAACAGATAGGTAATCTAATGTAAAATATCAATCGTCTGTCGCAATAGATTATCCATCTGTTGCACCAGTTGGAACAGGACAAGTAATCTATCGTGATAGATGTCCCATCTGGTGTATCAGATATAATATCTGTTGCACCAGATATAACATCTATTCAATGTCTTTTATTGAGTCAAATTATTTTACTTGAAAGAAATATTACATCATCCGGAGGGTTAAAGAGATCAGCCTCCTTAATTCTTTTGTTGTTCTTCGCAGCCAACCACTTAAATATTCATCGATGAGAAACCTCATCCAGGTAATTCATTACCTGCTTTCGAATGGTAGAAATGGCTTCAAATGCCCAAGCCTAAAAATGTAAATAGGAAGCAATCAAAAAAAGTCATAATAACTATATTCAATATAAATTAATGGATGAGTAAAAATAGTGATTAATTTTACAATGAAAGCCCAAGAAATCCGTATAATGTGATCATCCCTGGTGATAGCTTTGTCAGTAAATATTTGACAGTCAAGTAGAAGCTATCATATCCACAGGGATAATTATTGAATTTCTCAAAATCCTCAGCATACGCCAATAAATTATTTTCTATGACCTTGTTGACGTCTCTTGCCAATATAACAGAAAGGGCAAACCAAACTAAGCACAATTGCTCACTTACTACTTTCGTATGGTTTTATCCTTGAGATCTATCATCAAATTCGCTGCTTTGTAGCCACGTCCAGCAATGTCCAACAACGCATTTATTTTTTCCTTGCATTCGTTGGTTTTGATGGGTGGTCGCTGGGACAATGTCTTCCCTCTATTTGCTTATGGTGGTTTGGTTGTCCTTTTTTCCTTGGACCTTTTGTGGGGTGTTCCCTTGGCGATAGGTTCTTCTAGATGATTTCATCTCAAGCCGATCACTATGGTAAACTCTTGCAACCCAAAACAAACCGGCATGCGGCAGTAGTTGATTCAGATTTCATTCATATTTTTACCTCCTCCTCTGAATCTTTATCATCTCTCACGTACTTGATCCTATACTTTAGAAGACCACATACCATCCTTATTTGGAAACGGGGAGTGTGGTCCTCAGGCAGCTCAAGAAAGGATCCAAAGTAGCTCCTCTTAAAAAGTTTGTCTTTGTTTTCGTTCTTCATAATATTCCTAAAATAATTAAAATGCTTCCCCAACTGACATTTAAGTACAAGTTCACCAATTAGTTTTGCAGGGTCATTTATCGACATCGCAACTTGAAACCTGTCAATACTAAAAGTTTTGACAGGATCATGCTTGGATGTCGATATTAATTCACACCCCATTGGTGATCTATTATCATCATGTTGATTATCATCATCCTTCTCACCCTCAAATTGATCTTCTTTCTCATTTTTATTTTCTTCATCACCATCTATAAACCCTTGTCCACCTCCCTCAATGTTGTTTTCATATCTCTTCTCAGCTTCAGTTTTCCCTAACTAGATTGTTTAGGAAGCTCCTCCGAATCCCTCTGTACTGTAGCTTTTTTTGTTGGATGGTAAGAAGTTGATCCACTTTAACTTTCTTTTCTTTTGGGAGAAATGTTTTACCTACAAATAACAAAAAATTAAAATTACATTACAATTGATGTATGCATAAATTTAAAAAATACATTACAAATACCTCCAATACCGACACACCAACAGCCATCACCACAAACACTACTAACCAATGCCACAAACACCATGAATACTGACACCACCAACAGCCACCACAAACATCACCAACCAATACTACCAACAGCCACCACAAACATCACTAGTGCCACCACAACGACCACCAACACCACCACCAATACCATAAATACCATCAAATAATACCACGATAGTCAATGGAACACTGAGACAAAAACTAGGCTTTACTCGAGTTCTTCTCAAAAGTCAAAATTATAAACCCATTCTCAAAGATAATAATACTAAAAGTCTTCTTTTTTATTATTAACTTAAAAGCCCTTATTTTTTAGAAAATATAACAAATATAGAACTCTTCTCGAACTCTGTTACCTATGAAGACAGAGAAAACAACTAATACAAGCAAGAATAAAGTCAAAAATAACACCTATATGGTCGAAAATGAGAATAAAATCAATTTGTTGTGAAGGGTTAAGCAATTTATTGAGTATTTGTTGTCTGTATTGTTAAGAGAGAGAAAAGAGCGAGAACTCAAGATCTGAAATGATGAAATATTTTCTTCACAAATGGATGATTTGTATGGGTTGATTTATATTTTAGAAAAGAATGACAAGTTTTGAAAATATTAATTTGGTCTGAATTGATCTTAATTAGTTTTTTAAATTATAAAAGATATGCATAATTTTTAACCCTCTCATCATGCAATTGCCAAAAGACTCAATTGAAGTTGTAGTTGACCCTATGAACTCACCCCTAGTCCTAGATTAATCAATTTAGGTACTAGTTGAACATATGAACTCAATTGAAATTGTATAAAAACAAATGTTCAACCTATTGCAATAGATTACCCATCTGTTGTAAATTATCAAACAGATTAAGCCATCTGTTGGAATAGATTACCCATCTATTGTAAATTATCAAACATATTAAGTCATCTGTTGAGACAGATTACCTATCTATATTAAATTATCAAATAGATTAAGTCATCTGTTGCAACAAATTACCCATCTGTTGTAAATTATCAAATAAGCGCTTTCATCTGTTGTAGTTGACCCTATGAGAACTCATCCCTAGTCCTGGATTAATCAATTAAGTTATTAGTTGAATATATTAGGTAATAAGAATCACTTCAACTCAGAGTGATCGATCGATGACTCTAGTTGGGAGGAATGGAATACCGTCTCATCATGCAATTGTCAAAAGACTCAATTGAAGTTGTAGTTGACCCTATGAAACTCACCCCTAGTCCTAGATTAATCAATTAAGGTATTAGTTGAACATATAAATTAATAAGAATCGATTCAGCTTAGAGTGATCGATCAATGACTCTGGTCGGGAGGAATATAATACAGTCTCATGCAATTGCCAAAAGACTCAATTGAAGTTGTAGTTGACCCTATGAACTCACCCTAGTTCTAGATTAATCAATTTAGGTATTAATTGAACATATGAACTCAATTAAAATTGTATAAAAACAAATGTTCAACCTATTGCAACAGATTATCCATCTGTTGTAAATTATCAAACAGATTAAGCCATCTGTTACAATAGATTACCGATCTATTGTAAATTTTCAAACATATTAAGTCATCTGTTGTGATAGATTACCCATCTGTTATAAATTATCAAATAGATTAAGTCATTTATTGCAATAAATTACCCATCTGTTATAAATTATCAAATAGATTAAATTATCTGTTGCAAAAAATTATCTATCCTATTGTAAATTATCAACTAGGTGTTGCCATCTGTTATAGTTGACCCTATGAGAACTCACCCCTAGTCTTAGATTAATCAATTTAGGTATTAGTTGAACATATGAACTTAATTGAAACTATATAAAAACAAATGTTCAATCTGTTGTAACAAATGACTTATCTATTGGAATTTATCAAACAGATTAAGTCATCTGTTGCAATAGATTATCCATCTGTTGTAAATCATCAAACAGGAGTTGTCATCTTTTACGACAGATGACCAAGCTTTGGAAATTTTAAAACAAAAATTGTCATCTGTTGCAAAGTATATGCTTTAAGATCTTTTTTTTAAAGCAATTTAGGTATTTCCTGTTCGAGATAAGAATTATAAAATACTAAGGTGGTAAAAAATATTATTTGGATAACTCAAAAATCTCCTCATTGAGTAGTCTTATCTGGTCTTTTCAATGTCAATGTCTCCTTGTGCCCCTCAAAAGTTATTAATGATTATTTAAAATCCATATCTAGAATACTCTCTCCTTCATCCATAAATTAACTTAACTCATCTCTCTTCTTTATTCTCAATTCTCTTTCTCTTTCTCTCCTTTTTTCCTCTCTTTTCTCTCTTATTTTGGATGAGGATCCTTTTAGATCCCAAACGATCAATATCTTTTCTCCACTGAACTGGATCTTCTGATCCCTTTGCTTTTTTGATATTGCAGATATGGTTCACTATTGCTCTTTCCTTCTCATCTTCTTCTTTGTATGTTATTTAAATTAGATATTTACATCTATTGTTATTAATGATTTACCCATTACCAGTTTTATATTTATTGAGAAAACTAAAGAAAAGGTGACTTTTAAGTCTTGAATGAACGAACCATTGTTTTTATTAAAATATACGAAAAAAGACATCTGTTGAGAGAACTTAAAAGCCTGTTGATGTTGGTGGTGGTGGTGGTGCAATAGTTTCCTCAACTGTTACAACTGATGAATTAGCTGTTGGAATAGATAGAGCAACTGTTTGAAAAAATCAAATCAGAAGCAAGGCTGGTTTGATTTATTCTAACAGATGACCCATTTGTTGCAACATGTCATCCATTTATTACAACAGATGCCTCATCGGTTGAACAGATAGAGAATTTATTGCTTCAAATTAGTCATCTATTGATTCATTCAATTTTGTGTTATCTTTTTATAATGTTCTTTTTTTTTCTCTTGTTTGACATCAAATGTATTTCTATTTTTGTAGATAAAAGAAAGTGAAACTGGATGAACTTTTGCTCGACCAACATTAAAGGCTAGAGTAAAGATGGGTTTAGAGGAATAAGTTGCTTATAGATGGAACCACTTCATATGTGAGAGGTATGTATTACTGATCAACCTATCATAAAAACACACATCCAGTACAATGATTTTGTGAATATTGGTTCTTTACCTATTAGACATTAATCCTTCAAACAAGATATGACATTTTATAGTTAAGATTGTTAGGTTCAAACTGGTAAGGCTGAGGGACCAAGTAGGTGGTATCGATACCCTGTTATGGTTTAATGAAGATTTTGCTAATGTTTATGTGTCAATTTTGGAGAAGGGTTAAAGTTTTTGGTGGCAGTGTAAACATTGAAATAGCGATTGCACTGACTTTAAGGGTTTAATGGACTTTCGAAAGGCCTTCGAAGCCTCGCACTGCTGCAAATAAGAATGGAAATGACTATAGTTATTGCTCTGGTCCAAATTTATATGGATGGGTTGCTCGAGGATACTATTATACTGTAGAAGGTTATTGTAAGAATACCTGTACGGGAAGGGGAGGTGGAGAAGACCATATATCAACTCAGACGTTAGTAAAGAATAAACATAGAGTACCAAAGAAAGTGTAGAGAAACTGACTGATGAAATTGACACGAAAAATAAAAAAACTGAATGAGCTACGAATGTGAAAGTTTATTTGTAATGCCTCGAGTCTGCACCCTGGACGTCACACGGTGCTCATAATCTCGAAGGACCACAAGCTAACCCATAATTACTACCTGCTGCAATCACTGAATAATAATATCGTATAATGCAGGAATTAGGCAAAAAATTTCAATAAGGTTCAAAACTGAAATCAAATGTTGAATACTAAAAATCAATACTGTAAACTGAACATCCATCTGAAAAACTCTAGTCTGAAAAGCCTCTAACTGAATTGTCTAAAAGTAGAGTTGATGGGACAATCCCCCAACTAACTCCAACTACTGAAGTACTGATAAACAAAAATAATACTCTGTCCTCAAACTATGAGGAATCATCACTAAATTTGTTGTTGATGATCTAGGCTACTAAGTACGGTCAGGAGCCCATACGTCTGAACCTATGATATAAGACATCATAGCACAAAAGAAAGGTATGCGTCAGTACTTTGAATGTACTGGTATGCTAGGTGAGGTAAGGCTGAATGCATGGGTTCATATGCATGAACAATAACTAACTAAATGGCTTGAACATAACTGAATAAGAGTACATATATAACTAAAACTATTGTAAATACTGATTATGCAATGCTATGCACATAACTATGTATCTGTAACTGAGATTTAATTAACACTGTATAATAAGTTAAAAAATTGAATAACTGATATCTGAGTTTACTGTTAATTGAGTGATTGTTTTTGACAGTCCTAATTTCGTAGAACTAAACTGAATTCTATACTGAGTTGGGTGACTGTATCTGACAGTGCTGATTTTGAAATTGAACTAAGATTTTATACTGAGTCTGAAACTGAAACTGAAACTGAAACTGTGGGAGTGTTTATCTAACCGACATACCCCGATTATGAACTGAGTTGAGGTTCAACCTGTAACCCCAGTTGGAAGGGTATTAGCACCTTGCCAAGGGTAACAATGGCTATAAGTTAACTCTCTCTGATAAAAATCCCTTTCAACAACCCTCATTGAAAGGAAAACTAATACGAGATGTATCAACCCTACACTGGCAGGAAGATATCTCAACCTACGCTGGCTACATCGTTCTGTAATGCAGGGACTGCTGCTAAAGGTCAAACCCTTTACTGAAAAGAATGCCCTCATCCTTAGGCTCACTCGGTGTTGATTCCTACTCCCAACTGAATAGACACTGAACTGATTTCTAGACTGCACTAGGGTTGACTGAACTATTACTGATCGTGCTGTCTATCTAAACTGGACTGAGTTCACTGAGTTTTGATAACTGACTAAATACACTGAGTTTTGTTAATCGGCTGAATATACTGAGTTTTATTATCTGACTAAGTACTACTATACGTGACATCACTGAGACTATTCTGAACAGCTAGATTTTCAGGTATTAAATACCCCCAAGAATCGATTGTGTAAATTGTAAAACATAGCACAATCTTGATAGCATCATAGTTAGACACTTTGTCACAGTTCATTCATTGAGGTATTTTAGCAAATATTTGTGAGGCATGAACTTGTATACACGCTAATATGATATGATTTCATTACTCAACTCACACAAACAATTCATCAAATATTTAGGGAGCATAATTTATACACATGACTATACTACAACATGCAAGCATCATGATCAGAATCCCAAACTCACAGATTCAAGGGCATTTAACATGAAACCATATAACAACACACACATGTTATTTATTTCTCAAAAAACTTACAATTAATCATGGATTATAAACCCAACTACATCATAATTATAAATACAATCAAATTCAACATGAAGTTCGTGAAAGAAATTAACTTATAATTTGAAAAGGGTTATTGAACTCCAAGGGTGGAAGGAAACCCTTGATGAACACCTAACATACCTTGATACTTGAATTCATAAAGATTGATGTTGAATTTCTTGAATCTTGATCTTAACTTGATGGATTAGGGTTTGTTATTAAGAGGATTTTAGTGAATAATTAGAGTATTTTGCCTTTTGAGGGATTTAATCTCGTGTTTCAGGGATGAATAAAAGTAGGAAAAATATCACAAATACCCCTCTGAACGCTGATTTAATTACTAAAAAGCATGCCCAGCAATGCGCATACCGACGCGCCGCGTCGATGGAATCAATGCGTTGACCAACACTCCATGTCAAGTTCACATTGGTTCACTGGAATTACACTAAAAGCTGGGAAAAAATTATCTGATACGAAGGGCGATACGAGGCTTCGAGATCGCATCGACCCACTGTTTTGGTCACCTGAATATGATTCAAACAAGGTTCAAAAAATCCAAAACTCAGCCAGCATGACCTATTGACACACCTGATCATGATTCAATCTAAGGATCGACATTTTAAGGTCATAAGGATCGTAAATTAGGATCTCCAACTTATGAAGGCTAAAACAACTCTAAGTATAAATAGTTAGCTCAAATTTCTAAGTCTGGGACCTATTTTCAAGCTTTAATAGACTGAGTTAAGCTTAGTATTTTGTGGGGTCTTACAGTATCCAAAAATAAAAATCCATCAGTCGTTCTTGAAAAAGAAAAATGCTCAAGTAGACTGGAGCTGTGCAGTTTATTCGGGGACTACAACTAGCTAGCGTGGCCTAAATGAAAACTCACAAAATGCAAAACCAAACCTTTAAAGTTTTAGCTTCTCTAGCACGGAAGGTGATAAGATTGTCGGCCAGGATTTAAACCTGAACCAACTACTCCTGAATTAAAAATAAGGGATCAAGCTAAGGTGGCAATTTCTCAAGTTAAACTTGCATCCCATACCTCCTGTTTATGGCTCTGGTTAGGTCAAAGGCAGTGGAAACAGGCATGGGATTTCTACCCAACTTCAGACTTTTTTGTTTCTATCGCCCTTGACCTGATCATAGCCATAAATAGAAGGCATGGGATGGAAGTTAGACTTCAGAAATTGATGCCTTGGATTCCCTTATGTTTACTTCTGGAGTTGTTGGTTCAAGATTCATTCTTGACTGAAAATCTTACCAATCTCCTATGTTCATAAAGCAGCTTCTTTAGAGTTCTGGTCCTGCACTTTTTGAGTCTTCATTGAGGCCACGCTCGCTAGTTGCAATCTCTAGCAAAGTGACTGGCTCTAGTCCTCTTAACCATTTTTCTTTTTCTAGAATGACTGATGGATTTTTATATTTGGATACACTTCCATATTTGAAGCTCATTTAGTTTTTTCATTTCTCATATCAATTTCATTGGCCAGATTCGCTAGAAGTTCCTTACTTGCTTCCCTGTGTTTCCTCTTAAACAAGGTCTAAGATGATATATGGTCTTCCCCACCTCCCCCTTCCCGCACAAGTATTCTCCAAAGTATATTCTGATGTATAATAGTCTCCTCGAGCAACCCATTCATATCAATTTGGACTAGGAAAATTTCTATTAGTTCCATCATTATTTACTGCAATGTGAGGCTTCGGAGGACTTTCAAGAAGTTCATTGCGCCATTAAAATAGATCCGATCACTATTGGATATTTACACTACCGCCAAAAACTTGAACCCTTCACCAAACTTGACACAAAAACATTGAACATAACACATCATTAAATTGTAACAAGGTAATGACACTACCATCTTGGAACCCTTCGGCCTTATCAGTTCGCACCTATCAAACTAAATTGTACAATGTAGGATCTTGTTTGAAGGATTAATGTCTAATCGGTAAAAAACTACATTCACAAAATCATTGTACTTTATGTGTATCTATCACGGTAGCCTGATCAATAATACATAACTCCCACGCATGAAAATGGATCCATTTATCTGCACACACCTTATTCTTCCTACCCCATCAAGATATGTCAGATAGTGTTTATTCATCTACACATATGTGATGACTATTAAAAAGGAGGTGAAGAGTCATGACTTTTTATCTAACATATTCAAAATAGTTGATGAATCGAATTCTCTATCCGTTGCAACTGATGAATCAACTTTTAGAAGAAATCAAAACATCTCCTCCAATAGATGGTCTATCTATCACAACAGATAATCCATATATTGCAATAGATGTCTCATTTGTTGCACATATAGACCATCTATTGCAACAGATGGTAAATTTGTTGTAACAGATGGACGATCTATTGCAACAGCTCAATAATAACGGTTGTTATCAAGTCTCAAACCATTTTGAAAAGGTGAAAAGTATTAATCTAAAAGAAAAAGTCACAACTTTTTACAGAAAAAAATGTCAGCAGTTTGAATGTAATTAGTACAATGGAACTGAACATTCGTGCCTTTTGGCCTAACACATCCAGATTCAATCTTCTATAAATAGGCCCTTCTTTAATCTTCATTCTACTCTACTTTATTTATTTATTGCATTTTTTCATATGACATCTTCAATCACTTCTCTTCAAAGAGCATATTCCTTTCTCGTTGAGGTAAGTTTTTTTCAACATAAATCTACCAGTTGGTAATATACGTTGTATTACGTTTGAACTCTTTTCTTTACTTTTGTGTCTACATTTTTTGTCAATTCGTGCGTGTTCTAGATATGGTTGATCTTGTTTGGGACATTGTTATTCTGCGTGACACAGTGTGGGAACTGTAGAGGTAGGTTAATGGCCTGCAGTAGGAGTTGGGCATCGTGAGAGCAAGGATGCTCTGAGAGATTCGCAGGATGAAGAGGGCCCTGCTACTGCCGGCTGAAGATTGGTTATCTGTCAATAATAATGATGTTGATGATAATAATAATAATAATAATAATTAGAATGTGCTTTTTCTTTTAGCCTTTGTATTTTAATTTTTTTATATCGGATCTATACCTAATGTATTTTATTTTTCATTTAATGAAAAAAATATTTTTAGTCAACTTTGTCTTTTTAATTCTTATTCAATTTTCATTCTATCTATTTCTTCTAAACATATATGTTAACATGTCGACGATTGGAGGTAAAGAGCAATTTTGAATCCAGTAGCAATAGCAATTTTGACTTTTGAGATCTTTCAACAGATGAATCATGTGTTGGAACAAATTGGTCATCGATTGGATTTTTGTCAACAGATTATCCATCTGTTACGACAGATTTGCCATCTATTGAAGGAAAACATTCCAGTTTGATGAATTGTATTGTGTTCTTCCAGCTAATGTCAATCTGTTACAACATATTGGTAATCTTTTGAAAATAATTGTGGTTTGTTGTATTTAGTTCATATTTTGCCTCTTTTTATTGATGCATAAGTTATTAAAAAAGATATTTTATGCTAGAAATTATTTTGAGTTATTTCAACAGATGGACCATGTGTTTGAATAGATTGGTCATCGGTTGAGTTTTTGTTAATAGATTATCCATCTGTTGCAACAGCTTTTTCATTTGTTGGAGGAAACTATTCCAGTTTGATGAACTATATTGTGTTCTTCCAGCTAATGTCCATCTGTTACAACATATGGGTAATCTGTTACAAATAATTATGGTCTGTTGTATTTAGTTCATGTTTTGCCTCTTTTAATTGATGCACAAGTTATTAAAAAGGATATTTTATATATAATAAATGATAACATTACATTCAAAACAATGATTTTAATATATAAAAGTCCACAACAAACAACAACACAAGTTTTTACAATTGGAACGATCATGGTGGATTACGATTCGGGCATGTAGTTCTTTTGTGGCCAGCATGCTTACATACGGAGCACTTGTTTCTTCTTGATGGAAATGATTCTCCGACTCCACGTCTCCTCTTATATGGATTTCTTTCCGGATTGATAGTGCTTGGGTCAATATATGGAGGAGGTATTAATCTTCCTAAAAGCTCTGCAGGAACAACTCAAGATTCTTCAGAAGGCACCAGAGTAATATGCCCACTATATGTCATTTTATATTTTTCCACCGAATAATATAGAGAGGAGTGCACATAAATTTTAGGTCTATATTTTGCACCGTATTGAGCTCGAAGTGCTGCCATAGCATGTGGATAGGGCATTTTGTCCAAGTGAAAAACTCTGCACGTACAAGATCTTGTTTGAAGATCGACCGTGGCAACATCACCATAAACGGTGATACTGAATTTGTAATCTTCTATTTGATGAGATAATAACCTATTCCCCAGACTGATGTTCTTTGACATTATTTTTTTTATTTCTAGAACAAATGGGGCTCTTCTTGTGCCCTCGAACTGCACACGCCTTTCGTTAAAAAATTAGCCATACTTCGTGTTTATTATTTCAAACAGAGCCTTGGTGGGAAATTCTCTTTTATCACCAAACAATGAATTCACCAATTCAGCTATGTTTGATGTCATAATATGTTATCTATACAAAAGAATCAATTAGTAAGGCATCATACTAAACTTGTAGCTTAAACAAGACATTGAATTCATAAGAATGTACCTATCTGTCGGATAGAATGTCCGGCTCCATCTCTCAAAATCGACACGTACAAAATATTCTGCTGCCTTAGGATACACATCCACTATTTGATTGAAATCGTCTAAAAACTCCTCTCTACTATATGTTTTAGCTGCTATATAAAAAAGGGTCATGGCTATTTCATTATGATAGTTGGTCTGAATGTTCTCTCCAAGATGCCTGATGCAATAACCAATGTAAGTTGAATTGAACCCATATTTGGAATACTTGGATGTCTATCCAAAACAAAACACAAATCTTTGGTATCTTCAATGCAGCTTCACAGTTGTTCAAAAAAAATCCATGAGAGGCATCGCATTGCTTGTCTGCTACACAAAAAGCAACAGGAAAGATGTGATTCTCCGCATGCTGTATCACCACCGCTAGCAGAACTCCATTATACCTGTTTCTCAAGAAGGTACCATCGACGGCTATGCCTTTTCTCAAATGTCAAAAACCTTGAATCCAAGCACCATAGGATACAAAAAAGTACTTGAACCTTTTATTTTCATCAACATGCAATGTCGTCTTACTTTCAGGATGTGTGGACTCAATCGTGTAACGGTAGGCATCCAAGGATGCATACCATGATCGTGTGTCCCCCTAACCAAGTCCTTGGAAATCCCCATGGCCATATATATCTTCTAATAACTGACCAGGACACCCAATTCGTAAGGAGTTGATTGGCCATAACCTTTGTAGAAGGGCCTTTGCCATCGGGGAAACTATTCTTAAAATATTCATTGAGGACCTTTGATGTGGCATGGGGATTTTAGCTCGAGATGTACTCTGAACCACATGTGTGATAATTTTTATATTTATGAATGACGAATCTGTCAAAACTTACATACTTCACCACTCTTAATCACCACTTGCATTTCGAATTAGCACATTTCTAGCAAAAGACACTGCTCGAATTAATCACCTTCTTTATTCTGAAATCTTTTTTCAAGCAAGAAATAAACAAAGTGGTAGATAGTTCTTTCTTGTCCTTGACTGACATTCCATTAAAAAGGAAAGAACTATCCACCGTATTGGTCACATCAACAGGCGTAGGTGTTTGATCATCATCTGGGATATTTATGTCTAGATCATCCAACCTATCATCAAAGATATCTTGCTGTTGTTCTTCTTCTACATTTTGGTTCTCATTCTCTCTCATCTTTTTAACCACGTACACCCTTAACACTAGCCTGGATGAATCACTAAGATAAGCACGCAACTGAACCTGATCGGTTATCTTGAAAGATAGTACCCTCTGATTTTCAAAAGAGTTGTGCATGTAGCTGATGATGAGTTCTTTCGGTTAATAATTCAGTCAACAATAGTTGATGATTAAGTTTAAAAAATCATCATTTGAAATATCACTTTAAACTTTGATAGCTATCTTCTCTAGCATTTCACTCTCCTTCCAAAGCCATACATATCGATTGCTATTCTCGATCCATTGACCATGACAATTCACCCCTATTGTTATTGATCCCTTCATTAGTGGTACCTAAATAAAGTCATTTGTTAAAAAAAGAAAGTTAATAGTGATTTCATAGTGTCGTACATGAATTCCAACAGATGTGTAATCTGTTGCAACAGGTGAAAAATAAGTTACAGCAGGTAAGTGATTAGTCGCAATAGATTACCTGTTGGGATTCATGTTATGCTCCTGGAGTTGATTTCAATAGATGAGTCATCTGTGGTAATAGGTGAATCATATGTAGTAATAGATGAAGCATCTGTTGGGATACTAAGGCACCTTTGAAGCTGACTCTAATAAATAAGTGACATGTTGCAACAAATAATTAACTTGTTACGACAGATGACTTACCTGTTATAACAGATGACTTACCCTATTACAACAGATAACTCCAATAAGCATCTATTGGGATCAAGTTCAGGTTCTATTGCAATAAGTTATTAATATATTGCAACAGATATTTACTCTATTGCAATAGATGACACATCTGTTGAAATCGAGTTCAGGTTCTGTTATAACAGATATTTATCATATTGCACCAGATAACTAATATGTTGCAACAGATAGGTCATATATTGCAATAGATATTTATCATGATGCACTAGATAACTAATCTGTTGCAACAGAGAGGTCATATATTGCAACAGATAGCCCATCTATTTGATTTATGTTGCAACACTATAGAACTATAAACATGAATCCAACATATGATTCTTTCATTGAAATAAATGTCTCATCTGTCGTTACAAATGATTGATCTGTTTAAACAGATGGCTCTTATATTGCATTCATGTTTGTGTGTTATCTATTATTGAAAATATAGCACAATAGCAGTTACCCAAATGACAAATTCAACTAAAAACCATAATTTGACTTACCAAAGTCTCCTATGAAGTAATGTTAAAGAGGAAAGCGATGTACGAAAAAATTTGACTTAAGAAATTGATCAAATAGCAGTAGTAATGATAACAACAACAACAATGGTCAACAAGAAGAAGATGAAGATGATAATGATAATGAAGCAGAAGATGATGAATAAAGCAGAAGCAATAATGAACAACAAAAATATCTAAGAGAGAGAAAACAACAATGGATGAGAATAGAGAGAAACGCGCCTTTTTTCCCTTTATTTTCCATTATATTTGGTAAATATTTGGATCAAAGTGTAAATTTAAAAGCTTGTGGGTTATTCTCAAACTTACCCAAATTTCTTAATCCATAATAAAGTAATTGTCACCTACACTCAATTATTAAAACTTGTGTCACCTACACCTCATTTTCAAACTCTTTTATCACCTACAGCTCAAAGCCCCTGGAGTCTCTCCCATGAACAAACGGAAGAATTAATAACAACTCTATCTTCAAAATTCAACTAAGCCACAAAACAAGTTCCATTCAAGAATGTTGCTCTTCTATTCTTGAACCGGTAAGCTCACCATTTGATCAATGTCTCTCAAATATTGTTCAAGGGGAAAGTATATTTTTTCGAGTACTTATGTTTTCAAACAAAACAAACACTATTTATAGGTTAAAAACTTCATGTAAGAGAAGATTATTAATTAAGTACTATTTAATAGGCGCATGAATATTATAAACAAAAATATATCATTCTTTCAAGAACCTAAAATGTAAAACTTAATAAAGAATGAATTATCAAATTCATATTTATGTTCTTTATAACTCAAAATCTTTTAACAGATACATTTGTTTCAAAATTAATTAAAACATAACTCAAAAAAATTCTAATCGATCTATTTGTTTCAAAATTGATTGAAACACAACCTTTATCAATAACAATCCCCCACTATTTCAAGAAATTTTATCTTTAAAAAATAAAATTCATTTGAGACATTAATCTAGTAACATGCATCAATAATGGTATCTTTTGGACGTGAACCATTAGCTAGTAGTGAAGTCTTTCTAAATCATTGACTACTTAGTGAACAAATCTTGAAGTAGAAAAATACTCCACGCATATTAATATATTCCTATGAAAAGTAAAATTTTGTGACATCTTACTGCCATGTGTCCAAAATCCTTTTAGCTAAGTGCTTTAAGATTTTCCCGTTAAAATCTTATTGAAGCAATCTCCACTTCGTACTTAGTGCGGTGAATTCATCAAGAGTAACTTTGTATACTCCGATCAAATAGTCTATGAATTTCATTAAGAAAAATTAATCTCATCCTTCTTTACAACAAAATATTAGTAAATCTATCAAGAGTGTACCTATACAGTCCAATCGAAATCGGTGTATTGACTTATTAAGAGAATATAATCTCATCTTTTTCTTTTGTAGGAAGACTCTCAAACCTATCAATAGTGTTATTATTTACTCCAATCGAGATCGGTCTTAAAGATTTATCAAGAGAAAAGAATCTCGACTTATGCGCATCTACTCACTCTCTAAGGAAAAAGAAAATTTTGTTGATGTGCTTCACAATTGTAACTTTACTTGTTTTTTCCTTTAAACCCAAGATTACATCATTAGGCAGGTTACCATAAAGTACAATCAATCTACAACAGGTTTTATTCCCATTCCATTATAAGTTTATACCACTAATCTTGCCTAACCCTTTAGACAAAGAATTTGCTAAATTAAGTCTGTACTTAACATATTGAAGCGATATTATGTCATCCTCCAATAATCTTCTCACAGATTGTGTTTGAGATAAACTTGTCTTGACTTGCCATTGTAACAACCACTTGAAAATATAGCAGCTTTGTAATCACAATAGATAGTTAAAGGTGGTATTGGCTTATCTCATAACGAAAAATCTATCAGTGCACTCCACAGCCAATCAGCTTCTTCTCCAGCAGAAGACATAACGATGAATTCTGACTTGATGGTTGAGTGAGTAATACTTATCTGCTTCTTTGATCTCCAAGATATTGTTTCTCCAGTCAAAGTAAAAATCCAAGCACTAATAGATTTAGAGTCATTCAAATCAGAATTTCAAGTAGCATCACTATAGCCTTCAAGAACTGCAGGAAAGGTAAAATAATGCATGCCAACATTAATTGTATCCTTCAGATATCTTAAAACATGAATTAAAATATTCCAATGTTCAACTCCAGGGCTACCAGTAAACTTGTTCAAAGTTCCTACTACATAACCAATATCTAGCCCGGTAAAATGCATGGCATACATGAGACTCCCAATAATTTGAGAACATGTCAATTGATCAAGAATATCACCAGAGTTTCACACTAGTTTGATGCTAGGATCAAATAGTGTAGAAGCAAGCTTGTCATCAAAATGACCAAACCTATTCTGAACCTTCTCAATGTAACTTGATTAAGAGTCAAACCATTTATTGATCTTACAATTTTGATGCCTAAAATCACATCAGTTTCTCCAAGATCTTTCATTTTAAATTGAGAAGAAAGAAATTATTTTGTTTCTTTGACTCTTTCAATATCAGTTCCAAAGATCAACATATCATCTACATAAAGACAATATTATAACACCAGAATTTTCTTGAAAGTTACTAAATATGCATATATCTCCACCATTTATTAAATAGCCATTAGAAATCATAACTTTTCTAAACTTCTCATGACATTAATTTGGAGCTTGTTTTAATCCATAAAGAGATTTAAGAAGCTTACGAATTTTATGTTTTTGATCAGGAATGACAAATCTTTCTAGTTGTTTCATGTAAACTTCTTCGTCTAGGTCTCCATTCAGGAATACAGTCTTCACATCCATCTAATAAATCACAAGACCATGAATTGCTGCTAAAGCAATCAAGAGATGAATAGAGGTCATCTGATCTACAGGTGCAAAAGTATCAAAATAATCAATATCTTTTAATTGAGTAAACCTTTTGCTACGAAGCGAGTTTTGTCTAATCTAAAGTACATTGGATTTTATTTTCTTCCTAAAAATCCACCGACAACCAATTGATTTACATTCAGGAGGAAGATCTGATAAAATTTATATATTATTTGATATAACAGAATACATTGTATCATCAATAGCTTCACGCCAAAAAAGAGCATCATGTCAAGGCATAGCTTCATCATAACTTTTAGGATCTTTTTCAATCAAATAAGCTTGAAAATTAGGTCCAAAGTCCTTTGATTTGGATGATCTTAAACTACGTCTTGATTGGCTTTCTTTCAATGGCTCAACTATTTTTCTTTTAAGATGAGACATAGAAGAACTTGCATCTTGTTCAAAAGAATCTTTTTTCTTGAAAAATATATGCTCAAAAAAGTTAGCATGTAAAGATTTAATAATTGTGTGTGATTTGGGATCTCAAGATTTAAAAATCTATAAGCTTTATTGGTTTGTGAGTAACCAATAAACACGCAATCTACTCCTCTATAGTCAATCTTAGTTAAATATTGGTCTGGTAATCGAACATAAGCTAAGCAACCCCATATTTTAAAATAATTTATATTTGGCTTTCGATCATTCCAAAGTTCATATGGAGATGCATCATGATTCCTAAAAGTAATTCTATTCAAAATATGACATGCTGAAAGTAAGGCTTCAGTCCACAAATTTTCAAACATAATAGATCTGTAAAGCATAGAATTAACCATTTCTGTGAAAATTCTATTTTTTTTCTTTTTGCTACACCATTTTGTTATGGTGTATCTGACATGGTCAATTATTTTTCAATGTCTTTTTTTCACAGAAACCAATAAAATCTTATTTTAAGTACTCTCCACCTCTATCATATCTAATTGGTTTAATCTTTAAACTCAATTTATTTTCAACCTCTGATTTATATGTTTTGAAAGTTTTGAATGTTTTATCTTTTATTTTTAATGAAAAAACATATGTATATCTTGAGTAGTCATCAATGAAAGTGATAAAATACCTCTTTCCATGACGTGGCAAATAATTTATCTCACAAATATCAGTGTGGATTAATTGTAAAAGTGGGAAAGTCCTTTCAACTGTCTTAAAAGGCTTTTCTTTAATCTTGCATTTACTACAAGTAAGACATTGAGTAGTATGATTCTTTCCACAGTCTTTGATTAATTCATTATTCACCATAATTGAATGGATCTAAAATTTACATGTTCAAGACATTCATGCCATAAATCCAGAGACTCGATAAGATAAGCAGAAATATTTTCATTTTCAATATTAAGTTTAAACATTCCATTTGCAACATAGCTTTTTCCAGCAAACATGCCATTTTTAGGTAAAATAAACCTCTATGCCTCAAAAATTATTTTAAAATCATGCTTCGAAAGAAGATTAACTGATACCAAGTTCTTTCAAATATCAGGAATATGCAATACGTCTATCAATGTAACTATCTTTTCAAAAGTAAATTTCAGTTCAACAGTTCCTTTTCCCACAACCTTAGTAGAGGACGAGTTTTCCATATATAAAATTTTACTGTCCCCCACTAATTCATAGGTCTTGAAAGAATTTCAATTACCTGATATGTGACGAGTTGCACCGATATCTATCTATCATTCCACTTGATTTTTCGCTACAAAGGCTTCTGTGACCATTGCCACAAGATTATCTTTTTTATTTTTGTTTGCTTTTTACTTTTTCTTTTCAGCTTTGAGAATTCTACAATCACATGCACAGTGATCAATTTTGTGATAATGATAACATGCATCGGGTTTAAAATTGGCAACATTACACTTGAAATTTGTAATCTTCTTTACCTTTGAAAAGTTCTTATATTCAGGTTCCTTATTGGTTGATTTTTCTTAAACCATATGAGCTTTCATGATAGGTTCCTTCAAATTATTATTATTACGGTATCGTATCTCTTGTTCAATTTGCAAGTTTTGCAAAAACTGTTCAAGAGTCAAATCTTTCTTTTTGTGTAAGAGTTTGCTTCAATATTTTTTGAAGATAGAGAAAGTTTTGATACAATAGCACCAACATGAAAGTTTCCACTAAGAACAATTTCAAATATTGTAATTTTGTTAACTATAAGTTGAAATTCTTTTACTTGTTTAGTGATTGATTTTTCATCAACCATTTTGAACTCCATATATTTGAAACAAGAAATTTCTTAGAACTCGCCTCTTGTGCTAAATAAATAGCTTGAAGAGTGTCTCATATCTCTTTAGCAAATTTTCATTTAACATAATGTTTGTCGGACATTCCTTCAATAATATAATTCTTGCACAAATAATCATCATATTGTCACTTGGAAATTTATTCTTTAATCAAAGTAGCCTCGTCAGATGCTACATCAGAACCAGGAGCATTAGGACATGGTTCTTAAAGAAAATATGTTAACTTTATTGGTCTTAAAAAATTCATTTTTTCACGTCATCTAGAAAAGCCTATGTCATCAAATATTTTAAAATTAGGATCAGTCAAAGATGGAATACAATTCGATATTGATGTAGAGACCATAGAGACAACTATCTTCAAATTGTTAGAACAATAATGATAATTGTATAAGAAATTCAAAATAAAACTTGTTTGACTTAGAGGAATGATAATATGCTTCTTAAAGATAGTTGAAGTCTCTCTCATGAGCAAATGGAAGAATTAATAACAGCTCTATCTTTGAGATTCAACTAAGCCACAAAACAAGTAGCATTCAAGAATGTTGCTCTTCTATTCATGAACAGGTTATCTCACCATTTGATCAATATCTCTCAAATGTTTTTCAGGAGAAAAATATTTTATTTTGAGTGCTTGTCTTTTCAAACAAAAGAAACCCCATTTATAGGATAAAAGTTTCATGTAAGATAAAAGTATTAATTAAGTAATAGTTAATAAGTTCATGAATATTATATATGAAACAAAATATTTCATTCTTTCAAGAACCTAAAACATAAAACTTAATGAAGAATGAGTTATCAAATTCACATTCATGTTCTTTGTAACTCAAAATCTTTTAACAGATGCATTTGTTTAAAAATTAATTGAAACATACCTAAAATAAAATTCAATTGATGTATTTGTTTTAAAATTGATTGAAACATAACATTTATCAATAAAATGATAATCAGAGAAGTTTTAAGGGACCAACAATAATGATCAGAAAAGGGATAATAGTCCGAAAAATACATGTACTTTGCCTAAATTTGCAATTGTGCATATTGAACTTTGTGGTGGTCCTATTACCTCCCTGATTTATTTTAAAATTAAATTATTACACCCTTAAAGGCTTATGTGGCAAAGAGAGTTTATCTCACTTTAAGAGAGTAAGTCATCCGAAAATATTAAAAAAATTATTTTTTATATTTCTTTTTAATATAAATATATATATTATTTAAATTATTATTATATTTTTTTACGATCAATTTCCTTCTTCTCCCACCACCAAATTTCTCCGCCACCATTCAACCAACGCCGCCGCACAACTACCAGTTGTCCACTTCTTCATCTTTCTCTATTTTTTTCCATATAAATCATCAATATATATTATTTAAATTATTATTATTATATTTTTTTATTTTAAATTTCTTTCTTCTTTCTCTCACCATAGCCAAATTTTCTCCACCACCATCTCACTATTGCCGCTGCGCAGCCACCACCATTTGTCCACTTTTTCATCTTCCTTTATTTTCCTCCCCATATAAATCCTCAACCTAATTATTTAAATTATAATTATATTTTTTTATTGTTAGTTTCTTTCTTCTTCCGATCACCATAGACAAATTCTCTCCACCACCAACCCACCATTGCCATCGCGCACCCACCACCACCTCTTTGTCCACTTCTTCACCTTCCTTCATTTAATTTCTTCCCCATACAAATCCTCAACCTTCTCTCTTTTTTCATTGCTAAATTCACCCAAAGTCTTGCCTAAATTTCAAGAATTAAGAATCAAGAATAAAAAATCAAGAATCTTTAAGACATTTTTCAGAAATTTGGCTCATTTTTTCATTTTAAGCTATTAGTTGAACCTTTAATATGGTTGTAATGGTGAAAATATGATGAAAAATGATGAAAAGAATAAGAATGGAGAAGAAAGTAAATAAAAATTAATTTTAAATAAAAAATACACGTGTAAATATGAGATTGACGCGTGTATTACACCGCCTACTCCAAAACTAGGTATAGCATTTCGGGGGAGAATTTATTCCACTTTAAAATAATTTAGGGGGTAATAGGACCCCCGCAAAGTTCAGTATGCGCAACTGCAAATTTAGGCATAGTACAGGTATTTTTCGGACTATTATCCCATTAGAAAAAACAGAAGAGATTTCTTATTTTTGTATTAAATATTAGAGTTCACCTAGGGCAGCTCAATCATATTTGTGGCCTAAGCCCAAAATCAAATGGAGGCTTCAAGTTCTAAATTTTTTTTATAAATCTATTTAATTAATTTCTTTTAGCTATTTTTTATTAATTATATAATCAATTCATTTAATTTTTACTACTAAAGATATATCAAACTTCTTCTAATAATTCTTTTCTTTATATTAAAGGATTATTTTTCTACAAATATTATTTAATATTTTTTAAAAAAAAATCTATAATTTATTATCATTTAAAAAATAAGACCTTTCAAATTTGAGGGCATAAGGCGATCGCCTTTTTTCTAAAGGTTGACCAGCCCCTGAGTTCACCATAGAGAAGTAGAGAGGTGTTGTCCAAACGCCCCCACTGTATCCACTGTATCCACTGTATTGAAGACATCAAATTAGTCTGCACTAATCCGTGAATTTGAAAATATTTAACTTCGCCCATTTCAGTTTGTTCGGCTTATTTTTTAATTGGTTAGAAAAAAAATCTTCTTTTAGTAATATTTTATTTTTAACTTTACAGATTGCAAGCTCAATATTATAAGACTACGAAATATTTTGATACATTCTACGTATATTTAATTTAAAATATATTATTTAAAAATATATCTTTTTTCTGAACTCTTATATAATCAGCCAAACAGATTACTCCTTGTTACATTTTAGATGGCAACTCTAATTGTTCAATTTACTTGTGCAATTTATGAAATGAAGAGAATTTTATTAATTTTTCTCAATATTGCCCTTATCATTAAATGATTATATAAACTAATAGCGGTCAAAGTTAGATTTGCAAAGTATAATTAATAAGATAAGATATAAATATTTTTCGTCAAAGGAAATGTGAAGTCTAACCTTGGTAAAGTAAATAAAACAGAGAGAAAAACTTTACTATTTTTAAAAATGTTGTGTCTAAGTAGGTATTTGGCAATGGAAATAATTTGAAATTTTTAAAATTGAAAATAGAGTCCAAGTTGTGTTTGGTCACAATCTTTTAGAGTTAATATCTAAAATTTAAATGTAAAAAAAAAAAAAAAAAATATATATATTTTTATTTATATATATATATATATATAAAAAGTAAATAAATCTACAAAATTTAGGATTTTATGAAAATAAAGTAATTTTATGAAGATGAAAAATTTAGATTTTTTTTGAAAAAAATAATTAAAAAGTGAAATCAAATATTGTGTTACAAAATAAAGTTTATTTGGAATTTTTGTTAGCAAACACATATTTAAAAATAAAGCAAATACATATTCCGAAATAAAGCTTACATACTCAGTGAAAATTACAAACAAATTGAAGAGAAAGTAGTAATGAGGACCAGTGTTTTTAAAGGCACATGCGTAAGGCGAGGCATACGCCCCGAGGCGATGGAGCGTAAGCCCTACGGATCCTTTAATTTCTAATATTTTATAAATCAATATAATTAAAAATAAATATATTTTGAAAGAGATAAATCACTAAAAAATAAAAGTAAATTGCATCAATATTATAAAAAAAAAAAAAAGTAAATATGTATCTAAAACTACCTCAGTAGAAAAAAAATTAACCAAAGTCACATAATACAACTAATAGATAAAGTCAAGTTTCATATGATAAACTATTACTTCCTCCATTTCAAAATAAATGTCAACTTTCATATGATAAACTATTACTTCCTCCATTTCAAAATAAATGAATTGTTGAGTTATTTTTCAATGTTCAAAATAAATGAATTATTCATTCTTCAAGAGACATGTTGAAAATTTTTTTCAAGTTTACTATTTCATTTAATGGGATTCATAAGTACTTCACATTTTCTAGGAGAACAATTTAAGAATAATTAAAAGGGTAATAGTGGAAAGTAACCTATAATTTATGTCTTAAAAGATTTTTCTTAAGGGGTGTGTCATACTCCAATAATTCAATTATTTTAAAATGGGGGGACGATATTTTCTCAAAAACACAAGTTTGTATTAAAAAAATACATAATGAATCAACTCTCACCTTCTCGTAACTCGATCATATATTTACGTACCCATATATCATATATTGTATTTTAAAAGAAAGCAAAAAAAAAAAAATTTGAAAGCTTGTCACTATGCAACTTGAAAAGAATTAAAAGAAAAAATTAAACTAGGAAGAAGAAAATACCTTCTTGAGCAGCATCGTCATCGACGCTCACCGATAAACACATTTGAAAGCATGAATTTTAAGTTCTCTTTTACTTTTGATTTGAGTATTTAAATATTTACCAATCATATATTTTAGTATTAAGAGTGTGTTTGGTATTCCAAAAAATATTTTTCAATTTTCTCATGTTTGGTTGGCTTAAATATTTTTTAAATCAGCTTTATTTTCTCAAATTTAAGATAAATGAATTTCCTTCAAAAAGTAAGGAAAACATTTTCCAAAACTCTCTTCAACCTCACTCTCAAGTTGAAACGTTCATACAACTTTTAAAATCACTCACCTCTTCCCCAACCCCCAATCCCCTACCACCCCCATCAAAAAAAGATATTTCAAATTTTTTTCTTATCCCATCCTCTACCTCAACCCCACCCCCCCTCTTCAAAAATATATTATTTTTTGTAAAAAAAATCAAACTTTTTTCTTACCTCCACCCCTTGCTCCCCTGCAAAAAAAATTAAATGTTTAAAATTTATATTTTAA
This sequence comes from Capsicum annuum, assembly GCF_002878395.1. NCBI lineage: Eukaryota > Viridiplantae > Streptophyta > Magnoliopsida > Solanales > Solanaceae > Capsicum > Capsicum annuum. The sequence goes on from NC_061112.1 coordinate 52,612,051, forward strand.
AAAAATTAAATTGTTTCTTACCCCACCTCACTCCCCTATCCCGATCCCACCCCCTACTAGCTCGCCCGCCCTTCCCCCCTCCCCCCACAATTTTTTTAATTTTTTTTTTAAATCAAAACTATTTTCTTATTCCATCCGTACCACCTATTTTGACACCGCCCTCCCCCCAGCAGCCTACCAGCCCTCCCTCTAAAAAAAAATTATTTTTGTAAATTTGATTTTAATAAAAGTTTTAATAAAAAATTCTTAACACACCCTTCTTATCCTATTCGTTTTCATTATTTTTAATTAATTATACAAATATTTTTAGAAAATATTTTTCTTCTTTCATAACGAATACAAGAATATAAGTAAGAAGCAACTTATTTTCCTAAAAAATATTTTACTCCTAAATAGCGAACACACCTTGAAAAAAGTATTTTTGGGGGTCAAAAATTATTTTTAAAAAGTATTTTCTACTCTTTAACTAAACACTATAATGTATTTTCTAAAAATATTTTTTCATTGTTCATCCAAATACTAAAAAATATTTTTCACTCACCAACCAAACATAAGAAAATAAGTAAGAAACCAACTTATTTTTCGTGAAAAAAATTTTGAGGAAAATATTTTCGTTCATATCAGATACACTCTAAGTTTAAATTAGAGATTTAATAGAAAAAAATATTTTATTTTATAAATTTTTTAGGCTTACGCTTAATTTGCATCTAACGCTTAGGCAAATGCTCTTAAACTTAAGCGGATGTCTTAAAATTTCAAGGCGTTCATATTTTGATACTTTTGACTTTTTTGCAACATTTATATTTATATTTATATTATATATAAGAGAGAATAAAAGTTTAGGTAGTCCTCAAATTAAAATTTATGATATGAAAATCTTACATGTGACATTATTTTTTCATAATTCTCCTTTTAAGATTTGCCACATGAACCTTTGTAATTGGTTGAATTTTCTTTTGATTTTATTAAATTATTTTCTTCTTCATCTTAAAATATTTGTCATATTTCACTTTTGAAAATCAAATTATATGAACTTTAATCAATATTTTAAGAAAAAAATATTATTATGTTGATATAATCATTACAATTTATGGTATTTATTTTTCATATAGTTTCGAATATCTAATTTCTAATTTTATTGAATTAATATAATACAGTTTAGCTCTAAAGTAAGTCAAATTGTCTTTTCAAAAATAAAACAATAAAATTTGAATAACTTTTGAAGACAAACATTTTTTACCACTAAAGCATAGAAGATCTTGAGATTTGATAGCCTTCGCAAGGGTTTTTTCGATATTTTAATTTTTTGGAGAAATAAAATTACTACACGTGATAATTAATGACGTTTTTTAATTACATATTTTCACTGTCATTCTTATTCTTTCTTTTAAGATCATTCCGCTTGAATTTTATAATTGATTTTTTCTTGCCACATGTTAGATTACTATTTGATTAAAACTCCTTTCTTTTTAAATCAATAATGTTCAAGCAAACTTTTCCTACAGAATTAAAATGGTTGTTTATGATACTACTCTTATATGTAAGTGAGGATCATCACTCTTAATCATCCCCACGGGGGTACAACTGAAATATTGTGAAAAAATTCTACCCCTTAATGACTTACACGTGGTTATTGATATAATTGGCTTCACCGAGATCATTAATTTCTAAGTACAAAATTAATTTTGTGAGGGCCCTCATGTGTGTCGTTTAGGATTTCTTCTAGGAGTTTATTTGATTTCATTTTTTTTAATAAATGATTTCATTTCTATATATGATGTTTTTATTTTTACATTTATATTGTCTTATATTATGATGTTTTTAATTTCTATATTCAGTTTAAAATAAATAATTTTTTTATGATTAAAAAGATGCTAATTTTCTTTCAAATTTACTCTTATTTTAATAATGAGTTCTTACATAACCAAAAAATTATATTAAATATTTTAATGATGAAAAAAATATTTCATTTGTTTCATGTTAGTTGGTCATTTTTCTTTTTATACACATGTTAAGAAACCATAAATAAGAAGATAATCTTACTACTTCACCCTTAAAAACCTTATTGAAAACTTTACAAACAAATATGAAGATCAATAGGGGGTGGGGGTTATAAAATATGTACCATTAATTAAGAGTAATTTAGTGAAAACACCTACTTTACAAACAAGTGTGACTTTCTTAAGAAATATGCTCAAGATAAAAATATCATTTTGTGTAGAGCTGAGCATACTATAAAAGTAGGTTGGTTTTATTTAAACTTAATTCCATTGCATGCATGACTTTTTTTATAAAATAAAAAGAAAATTTCTTTTCGTGAAATTTATATTATATCTTATTTTTTCCCATGAAAAAGATTAGTGCAATGACTTTTAGTAGATTAAAGTAAAGTAATTAAAATATATTCAAGAACTAATAAATAAGCATATTTTGAAAAAGAAAAGAAGAAGAAGAAGAAGATAAGAACTTTTCTTTTTAAAAAAAGTTTAAAATTATATTAGGAGAAAAAAAGGAAAAGAGGTTACAACCATTTTGAATTTGATCATTATACGAGATTATAAATTATTCTTTTTTGAACTAATTATCATTCTCATATGATTTGTTATCTTTTGGCACGATTAAGTATATCCATTTAAACTCGCATTTATTTAATTATAATTAAAAAAAATATTTTGATGAATATTTATAGCATTATTTAAGTAAATTTTGATTAAGATTGTCTAAGTATAAATTATATATGAATAAACTAAATTATATTGATTCAGAACATTCATAAGGTGAAAAGTTGCAGGTAACTAAAATAAATTCTTAACACATAAGACAATGAATTGTAATTAATAAAGATTAAAAAATATCTATTTTTATCCATACATAAGAATTACATGTTCACAAATTCGTAAAAATACGACAATATTTTTCATTCTATTATCTTCATCAAGTTGTTAATTCCCATACTTTATCGGTTTAGTAATTTTGTGTCACTTTGAGATTTGCCTATTTTCCTATTTTCCTTTCTTCTTAATTAGTAGATTTTTCTTTAAAACATATTCAATTATCCACAACAACAATATATTCAGTATATTCATAATAGTGGAGTTTGAGGAGGGTAGAGTGTACACATATTGTATCGCTACCTCACAGATGAGGTAGAGAAGTTGTTTTCGATATACCCCCTGATATAAGATAAAAATGATTTATGAAAAGACATAATATAAGAATATCAATCAATAGGCAGTGACAAAATAGCTGTTAAAAAAAATAAAATCATCACAGAATAATATCAGAATCGATCTATCCGAAATAATAAACATCATAAACACCCTAAAACAAAACGCTACATGGCTATGCACTATTAAAACATATTCAATTATATGAAAAAATTTAAATAATTATACAAATGTATCAACAAAATATGATCATCTTACAATTACAGTAAATTAATTATATGGTTAAAAATATGATGCGTATTAAACTTCTTCATGAAGTTGTTAATTCTCATACTTTATCGGTTTAGTAATTTTGTGTCCCTTTGAGATTTGTCTATTTCCCTACTTTACTTTTTTCTTAATTAGTAAATTTTTCTTTAAAATATATTCAATTATCCACAGCAACAATATAATCAGTATATTCATATAAGTGGAGTTTAAGGGAGGTAGAGTGTACACATATTGTATCGCTATCTCAGTGATGAGGTAGAGAAGTTGTTTTTGATATACCCTCTAACACAAGATAAAAATGATTTATGAAAAGACATAATATAAGAATATCAATCACTAGGTAGTGACAAAATAGCCGTTAAAAACAAAAATAAAATCATCACAAAATAATATCACAATCGATCTATCCGAAATAACAAACATCATAAACACCCTAGAACAAAAGGCTACATGACTATGCACTATTAAAACATATTCAATTATATGAAAAATTTAAATAATTATACAAATGTATCAACAAAATATGATCATCTTGCAATTACAGTAAATTAATTATATGGTTAAAAATATGACACATATTAAACTTTTTTATCAAGTTGTTAATTCTCATACTTTATCGGTTTAGTAATTTTGTGTCCCTTTGAGATTTGCCTATTTTTCTGCTTTACTTTCTTCTTAATTAGTAGATTTTTCTTTAAAACATATTCAATTATCCACAACAACAATATATTCAGTATATTCATATAAGTGGAGTTTGAGGAGGGTAGAGTGTACACATATTGTATCGCTACCTCACAGATGAGGTAGAGAAGTTATTTTCAATATACCCCCTGGCACAAGATAAAAATGATATATGAAAAGACATAATATAAGAATATCAATCAATAGGTAGTGACAAAATAGCCGTTAAAAACGAAAACAAAATAATCGCAGAATAATATCACAATCTATTTACCCGAAATAACAAACATCATAAACACACTAAAACAAAAAGCTACATGGCTATGCACTACTAAAACATATACAATTATATGAAAAAATTTAAATAATTATACAAATATATCAACAAAATATGATCAGCTTGCAATTACAGTAAATTAATTATATGGTTAAAAATAGGACACATGTTAAACTTCTTCATCAAGTTGATAATTCTCATACTTTATCGGTGTCCCTTTGAGATTTGCCTATTTTCCTACTTTACTTTCTTCGTGTGTTTGGTATGACGGAAAATGTTTTCCATGAAAAATATTTTCTTAAAAAATGTTTTATGGGAAAATAAGTTAATTTCTTACTCATTTTCTCATGTTTGGTTAGGGAGTGAAAAATAGAATTATGCTGCATACGGAACAATGACAATAGTAGATTCCAAGGGTTTAGTGGCGGAGGAGGAGATTACAACTGGTCTGCCTCTTCTGGTAATTACAATCAACATCAATATAGTCCAAATATATTCCAAAATGAAAATGTTGCACAGAGTAGCCTTATGGCAGAATATAGGGGGATCCAGCAATTAGAAAACAACTACAACCAAGATTTTTCTGCGAGCAGCCATGTTAATAAGCAAATCTCGAATCATTATGAGGGAACGGTTCCATAAAATGCAAACGCATAAGAAATTAATTATGAAGCATATTTTTGAGATTTTTGCAAAAATCATAGTCGAGAGAAGAGATAAGAAAACTCTAAAATTGAAGAAAAGACAGTGAAATATACTTCTGATTTCGAAGAAGGGAGAGTGCAATTTGTATTGTTGGGGTGGGGGTGGGGGCATTACTCGCGTGCCTCAATCCGGAAAATGACTTCCCTTGGCTGATTAGGGAAGTCATTTTCCTTCAAATGGAGGAAAATGTGCTGCTTTAGAAAATGTTTTCCCAATATTTTCTTACCACTAAACAAGGGAAAATAAGAAAATGTTTTCCAGAAAACATTTTCTATCATACCAAACACTTAATTAGTAGATTTTTCTTTAAAACATATCCAATTATCCACAACAACAATATATTCAATATATTCATATAAGTGGAGTTTGAGGAGGGTCGAGTGTACACATATTGTATTGCTACCTCATAGATGAGGTAGAGAAGCTGTTTTCGATATACCCCTTGACACAAGATAAAAATGATTTATGAAAAAACATAATTTTAGAATATCAATCAATAGGTAGTGACAAAATAGTTGTTAAAAATAAAAACAAAATGATCACAAAATAATATCACAATCGATCTACTCGAAATAACAAACATCATAAACAACCTAAAACCAAAGACTACATGGCTATGCATTATTAAAACATATTCAATTATATGAAAAAAATTAAATAATTATACAAATGTATCAACAAAATATGATCAACTTGCAATTATAGTAAATTAATTATATGGTTAAAAATATGACACATATTAAACTTCTTAAATGAAAATATTACTGGTTTTATGTTTTAAGTTTGGGACTGGGCTTAGCATGGACCTCCAGTAACTAGTTATAGTATAATAAATAATATCTTCTATTTATTATTTCTCGTAGTGGACATAAAAAAGTATAAAACAATAATTAAAATGAGGCGAATAGGTTACTCTTGTAATGAACGTGTAAAAGATAAATATAATAAGTAAATAGACCGAATGGAGCAAGCTATTAATGTAGTTTAATTATCATGTAATATCCTTATATATTCTTATCAAATTAATTTATATAAAGGATTTGATTTGAGGATATAATTATTATAATTATAATATAAACTTGAAAAGCATTGATTTTTTTTCCAGATGATTCTATAAGATGAGATAAATGTAATTAGCAAAAGCTATTGCAACTAAAATTATGAGGAAAACTAAAATTCAATAAATATGAAAATAAATTTATTTTTAGCTATAACTAAGAAAATATCATTATTTTTCTATTTATGATCTTCATCGAAGCGTAATTATTAGATATTTTAAATTATGTTATTATATAAAATATTGAATTACTTGTAGTTTTTTTATATATTCTAATTCTCTGGTAATATCTTCTTCATCATGAATAATGTTTTTTATTTAAAATTGTCCAATTATGTGATTAAAAACTATAATGGTTATGAAAACTTATCAAAGAGATTTATTTAGTAGATCATTAGATATACTGATTATAAAGTAAAGCAAAATATATGATATAAATTATTATTTTTATACTTTGAGTTAAGAACGGCCTCATGAGACTAGTCTTGAAACAGGAAATTACACCGTATAGTCCCAATAGGAGGTGACTTTGAATTTTTGACCCTAATAAGAAAAGTTTTAAAAACTAGCCTTCCTTTCTTTTTAAGTATAGTACAAGTACAATTTTGTCCCTGTACACCTCAAATATTTTTAAATTTTCATACTCATTTGTCTCTCAAATTCTATTTTTATTTTTATTATTTTTAATTTTATTTTCATATTTTAATTCATTTGTCTCAATCTTTATTTTTTTCTCAAACATTATCTATTTCTTACTTTTTTTTTCTGTTTTTAATTCATTTGTCTCAACTTTAATTTTTCTTTTATTTTTTATTTTTATCACTTTTTTTTTGTATTTTTTTTTAAACTTTATTTTTATTTTTTCCTCTCATTTATGTTTTTCTCAATTTTTTTTAACTTTTTACTTTTTTCTTAATCTTTATTATTTTCTTATCTTTTTTTTCTCAATCTCTTTTTTTTATTTCTCTATTTTGTTTGATCTCTTTTTTTTTTCTCTTAACTTCTATTATATTTTGCTCATAAATAAAAAATTAGATAATCCACAAAGGGATCTTATTTTTTTGACATCAAAATAAATTTAAGGGCATGAATTGTTGTTAGGAAGTTCTTTACGATAAGTTTTGTCTCTAAGGCAAAAATTATAGAATAGCTCATAAATTAAGACACAATGTGGTAGCGTCAAGTCTTTCTTGTGGAGCATAACTTGTTGTTTGAAAATCCTTGAGTTAAGTCTTGATTCTAAGGCAAGAGTTATAGAACATCTCATAAATAAAAAAATAATGTGGTAGTGTCAAAACTTGTGCATTAGGCATAACTTGTTCTTTGGGGAGGTTCTTTGGCTAAGTTTTGTCTTAAAGGTAAGATTAATAGAGCAACACATAAATCAAGACACAATATGAAAGTGTCAACTCTTTTTCACAGGGCGTAACTTATCGGCTAAGTCTTGCCTCTAAGGCAAGAGTTGTAGAATATATCATAAAATCAAGACACGGTGTGGTAGTGTCAACTCTTGCCCATGCAGCGTAACTTGTTGTTTGAAAGTCTTTGGACTAATTTGAGCCTCTAAGGCAAGGGTTATCGAACATCTCATAAATCAAGACATAATATGGTAGTGCCAACTCTTACCCGTGGGGCATAACTTGTTGTTTAAAAGTCTTTGATTTATAAAATATCTCATAAATCAAGACACAATGTGATAGTGCCAGATCTTGCCCGTGGAGCGTAACTTGTTGTTTAAAATTTTTTAGATTAAGTCTTGCCTCTAAGGTAAGAGTTATAGAACATCTCATGAATCAAAATATAATGTGATAGTGTCAACTCTTATCCATGGGGCGTAACTTGTTATTTAAAAGTCCTTGGGTTAAGTCCTGTCTCTAAGATAAGAGTTATAGAATATCTCATAAATCAAAATACAATGTGGTAATTTCAATTCTTGCTCATGGGGCACAACTTGTTATTTGAAAGCCCTTGGTCTAAGTATTGCCTCTAAGAAAAGAGTTATAAAGCATCTCATAAATCAATACACAATGTAGTGGTGTCAACTCTTATCCATGGACATAACTTGTTGTTTGATGGTCCTTAGGTCGAGTCTTACCTCTAAGACAAGAGTTATAGAGAACTAAGACTCGAAAGACTATCTATGGACTGAAAATTGGGACTCAAAACTAGTCAAGAAAGCTTAAGTTTAACTCAAGCAATCACTCAAGAGAAGCCGAATTCGTAAAAGAAAGAAAAAAAAGTTCCAGCCAATTTCTATTTTGAATGATAAGGAAACGCTTGATTCGGGTCTTAGAAGGGCATCGAGATCAAGGAGATCGTGAGATCAAAGTGGACGTTCCTGATTTCCATGACTGATTGCATCCTGAGGACTTTCCTGATTGGCTAAGTAGCGTAGAGAAGTTTTTTGGTTGGAAAGAACTACCCGAGGTGTGCGAAGATGAAATTCCTGAGCAAAAATAAGGAACGCTTTCTCGACGCTGTAGATCATGCATGAATGGCTTATCCAAATGAGACAGAAAGTTCTTTTCCCCTTTTTGTTAGGCTTTGCTGAGATGATGTTTCATTCTTCGTCACGCTACCCATGACTGGATAGAGGTAGCGCCATAGACCGTCTCTTTAGCTTAGAGTCGTTTCATGAGTGAGGGGACTAAGCGAATGTACGCTTCCTTCAAAACCTGACTCTATCTTTGACTCTTGCCAATGCACGTAACTTGTTTGAAAATTCTTGGGATAAGTCGTGCCTCTAAGGCGAGAGTTGTAGAACATCTCATAAATAAAGACATAACGTGGTAGTGTCAACTCTTGCACATGAGGCATAATTTGTTGTTTGAAAGTCCTTGAGCTAAGTCTTGCCTCTAAGGCAGAGGCAAGTGTTGTAGAACATCTCATAAATGAAGACATAACATGGTAGTGTCAACTCTTTCCCGTGGGGCGTAATTTGTAGTTTGAAAGTCTTTGAGCTAAGTCTTACCTCTAAGGCAAGAGTTGTAGAACATCTCATAAATGAAGATATAATGTGGTAGTGTCAACTCTTGCCCGTGAGGCATAATTTGTAGTTTGATAGTCCTTGAGCTAAGTCTTACCTCAATGACAATAGTTGTAAAACATCTCATAAATGAAAACATAACATGGTAGAGTCAACTTTTGCCCCTGGGACATAATTTGTTGTTTGAAAGTCTTTGAGCTAAGTCTTGCCTCTAAGGTAAGAGTTATAAAACACCTCATAAATCAATACACAATGTGGTAGTGTTCAGTGGCGGACCCATGATTTAAGAATAGTGGGTGTTTAAAAATTTTAAAAGCTGAAAAAAAGTAAAAAAATCATCTCAATGAGGTTCGAATTCGAGGCCTCCTTCCGATGAAACACCTTAAGATCAACCTAAATGTCAATGCACTCACCCAACTTTTTGTTATAGTGGGTGCTTTTATATGTTTTATACCTATTTTTCTATATTTTCTATGTAATTATACCTATTCCGTGTCGAGTTTAGTGGGGAGTACCCTAAAATACTATATAGTTTCGCCCCTGAACTACAACTCTTACCCATAAAACATAACTTATTGTTTGGAAGTCATAAGTCTTGCCTCTACAATTTGGTAGTGTCAACTCTTGCTCATGAAACGTAACTTGTTGTTTGAAAGTTATAAGTCTTGCCTTTATAATGTAATAGTATCAAGTCTTACTCATGAAATGTAACTTGATTGGAAGAAATCGAAGAAAAAAACAAAAATATAAAAATTGTGAAAAAAATGAAGAAAAATATTTAAAAAAATAAAAATCAAAGAAAATGTAGAAGTTGAGAGAGAACGGAAAAAAATCAAGATTGATAAGAATTACAAAAAAGATAAAATAAAATAAAGGTCGAGAATTTTTTTCTTAAAAAAATAAAAAAATTAAAATTAAAGAAACATAATAAAAAAATTATAAAAATAGATGTTGAGAGGAGTAAAAGAAAAAAAGTAAGAATTGAAAAAGATCAAAAATAAGAAGAAAAAAAAAGAGGAAAGAAAAGAGTAAAAAATTAAAGTAAAAAAAAAAAAAGAACTTTAGAGGAAAAAGAGGAAAAAAAGAAAAAAAAGTAAGAACTGTGAAAAAATAAAAAATAAAAAAATTAAAATTAAAATAAAATTAAAACGAAAAAAATAAAAGTTGAAAGATACATAAGTACGAAATTGTTATCCATTACGTAGATCATTTATATAATTACTTCATTGGTCAGAAATAATTTTATCTAAAAATATACTACTTACTTAATAGTTGTTGAAAATTATTTTTACAAGAAATTTTATTTGAGCTCAAAATTTGAAAGTCAAATTTATTTTGAGTCTACTCCTCTGTTTTCCCCATCTTGAGCCAATATTTTACATTCCCACACCGTCTCGATAGTTTTTGGCTACTCCTCACAGCTAGCTTTGTGACCGCCTTTTAAAACAACGATGAGGACCAAGGTCTTCACTTTAATATACCATTGCCTATCGGAAGGATTCTGAGCAGAGATAAATTCAAAATTTTAAACTTGTAGGTTCTTAAATTCTATCACTAAGTTATTTCTCGATTTAGTTATAGTTTTCATCTATTAATATTTATAGCTTTTAATATTTTTTTTTTATGTAATTTTAAGCCTTACATACCATACCTTCTGCTCTACATATTCTGCGAGCCCTAAATCAAATATTTGCAGCAAATAAAGGCCTCTCCAATGGCGTCACATTTGACAATCTATCAACTCCCTCTAAAACAACCAACAAAGTTAGATTCTTGTCACGTCCAGAGCAGCATCAGCTGCAACTTCAAGAAGCAAGAATCAGCTCAAAACTCAACTGGGTTACGGTTTATTCACAGGAAGAAACTACTCAGTGATCTTACCACATGGGGAATTGGAGGCCCTTGTAATTACTTCATCCAAGTCTTTAACCATACCCAACTTGTTTCCGCTCTCAGGTTCCATTTCTTTCGTCTTAAATCCCACTAGTTTCACATTCCTTGAAATTTTGCTTTTAGTTTATGCCGTAATTTTTCTTTCTACCAAAATAAGTTGCAATTTTTAGATGATTTGAAGTTTAAATTTCTTTAGGTCAAACACATCCTTTTAAGTTCCTAGAAAATTAAGTTAAAGAACCACTTATTTAGCCACGGAGACAGTATTAGGTTTTGTTTACTTTCTTTGCTGAGATATTTAAGTTTTTTTAATCAATTATGCAGATATTTGATAGTAAATTGACTATTTAAAGCCTTCTTAAGTTTAAGAAAATACCCGTTTTGCTGCACAATCTTAAGAAAACCAACAAGATTGAACCATAATTGATTGATTGACTGCACCCAAGGATGTGACCAAGTGGTCAAAAACGTGAGTTAGCAGCATGAGGTCTTAGGTTCAATTCCGAAAGGCAAAAAACACTAGTGATTTCTTCACATCTGTTCTAGCTTTAGTGAACAGAATTGCGTGATATTTGTTGCTGGTGGAAGGTGGTAAGTATCACGTGGAGTTAGTCAAGGTATGTGAAAGCTGTCCTAGACAGCACAGTAATAAAAATAAATTAAGAAAAAGAAATATTTGATTGATTGACTGGTAGTTTTATAATTGATTGATTGACTAGTAGTTTTAAGATCTGCCCTAATGAAATAGTGCAGGTATTGTAATGAGCAATCCATGAGATTTATGATCTTAGGTAAAGGCTCAAATTGTCTGTTCGATGACGTGGGTTTTGATGGTTGCATAATTCTCAATCGGATTGAGTTCATGGAGAAGATAGAAGAATCAGGAGTATACCGGGTTGGAAGTGGGTACCCGTTTAATTGCTTTGGAGTTGTGTCTGCAAATGATGGTTTTTCAGGACTTGAATTTGCTGCTGGTGTTCCTGGAACTGTTGGTGGAGCTGCTTACATGAATGCTGGAGCGAATGGGCAGGTAAATGAGCATTAAAAGTACCTTACAATAGATTTATGATTTTAAGTTTCATTATGTTATTATTATTGTTATTTTTCTGCATGCTTTGTATTGCTTTCTGTATTAGTTGACTAGCTGTCGTGTTTACTTCATTGTCATATTTCCTTGTTCATAACTATTTTCATTTGATGCACTTGAGCCGAGGGTCTTTTGGAAACAACCTCTCTACCTCCACGAGGTATGGATATTCTACTCCAGATCCCACTTGTTGTGGGATTACACTGGGGTCTGGGTATGGTGTTACTGTTGTAGTAGTAGTTTCAAAGTATCTCTACAGATGAATTATTGGCATAATACATAAATACACACTCAAACTTGACGTCAGCTAGCAAGTAAACACTAACTATGAAAGTGCACATCCAGATACTTCAACGTGGTCTTAGCTGACAACTAAATACTCCAACTCGTGCCCGCTATGTCTCAAGGATGTGTGGCACATAAATTTTGGAGGTGTCTAGATGATTATTTTGTAAGTTGGAGTGTTCAACTGACACAATGGAGAAGAGTTAAAAGTGTCTATATATGCATACTCAAAATTAGGGTGTTTACTTGCCAGCGGAGGCCAAGTTTGAGTGTTTGTTTATGCAGTATGCCTAAATTAATTAGTATCGGAATGAAATAGTTTGAGATTGATGCAACTTTGTGCAATTCTGTCTGCTACTGCCTTCACTTCTGATACTATATGATTCTGAGAATGCAGCCTATCTTTTTAATTCTTCTTTCTTTTGACATATTATAACAGGAAACAGCCGCTGCTATTGATAGCATAGAGATCGTCACAAATGAAGGCGAATCTAGGATGCTGAAATGAAGAGAACTAAATTTTGGCTATAGATTATCACCATTTCAAGAATTGAAAGACTTGGCATCCATTACTGCAGTTACATTCCGGCTAAAATTCTCCAAAACTGCACGAGAAATGCAGCAAGAATACTTGGCTAGGTAATTGTTTCTAATGTGATGTTTTTTTATTTGGAAGCATGGCTATTTCAGACCTTAAAATCACAATAAAGATGGTTTCTTTGCAGAAGATGGAGGACGCAACCTTTGGGGCAGAGAAGTGCTGGTTCAGTTTTCCGAAATCCATCTTCTATGGGTTTTTCTGCTGCAGAATTGATAGAGAAAACTGGGTTGAAAGGGTTGAGAGTTGGTGGAGCCATGGTCTCAAACAAGCATGCCAACTTTTTTATAAATTGTGGTTGTGCAACTTCTCAAGACATGCTAGAGCTCATAGGCTTAGTTAAGGATGCAGTAAATCAGAAGTTTGGAGTGGAACTAAAGGAAGAAATCTCATACATTCATCCATCATAGAAACAAGTTAAAGAAACAGGTTATGTTTTCATTGACTGAAAATCTTTACACTTTGCTGATAGTCACATGCTGGCTGACCATTTACAGATAACATAAGAAGGCCTAAAACATTGGTTAATGAATCCTACGCTGTCTCTTTTCTGGGCTACTAGTTAGAGCTTTGGTGATGAAGTGAGTAAGAATCCCAACAGGGCAAAACAGCAAGCACAGCGACACAGAATGGCGTGTTTCAATATCATTCTGCAATCCGTCGTGATAAACCTGCCTGTTTCAAGTGAAATACTCTAGTTAGATGTCTAAAAGTGAAACCCTCCACATGATGTCCCAAAAAGAAATCAAAGGGCCATAGCCCAACAAAGATAGATGCCTAGAGATTGACCTTGCAGCAAAAAGATCGATAGCCAACAGATGAATCCATGCAGAAGCTAACGTCACCTCGTTGGAGAACATCTTAGCTATACCAGGCAGCTGAATGGAAGCAAGTGTTAAGATCCCGACCATACAACTTGTACAAATTATTATGTAGTTGAGCACAGACCTCTGGAAGCCAGTATTGACTTGCAAACATCAACCGGATCGTATCTGGTGTCCAAGAGAGGTATAATAGATATGCGTACAAAAGTCCAAGCACAATGTAGGGTATGCTACTTTTCATCGCTTTTCTGGTCTGCATTTGAAATTTTGTTCAGTTACAACTTGCTCTTTGAAATAAAGCAATGACTTACATCTTTTGCCAAAATCAGCATGTTATAATTCAATACTATCAAACTAAAGCACTGAATGGAAAACATATACATAAGGACTGAGATTGTGTACCAACTGTTCTACTTTGTTTGAAGCTGGTTAGTGTTTAATTTAAGAACGCCTTCTGAATTAATAAATTCACTGCCAAGTTTGATCTCCAGTACACTGGAAATGAAATTGCTTAAGGAGTTCAGAGTAAAAGCACTTTAGAAATCTTACAAGTTTAGCTTTAGGAGCCACAACCATGATGGTATAAAATGGAAGAACTACTGCTGTTCCCACTGTGAAAGCAGTAGATGCAACTTCTGAACTTGGCAACCCTGCAAATGAATAAGAAACTTAACTAAGAGCTTGCCAGTGATACACTTAGCTAATGTTAGTAGTTGGCATAAAAGTCTGCCAAAATAAGAAAAACTGTACAAAAGGATCAAGGAAGATTGAGTCTGCCAAAATAAGAAAAACTGTACAAAAGGATCAAGGAAGATTAATAGCTGCATGAAGGGAGATTACTGTTAAAACTCTAATTTATTTTACACTCAGTATCATTGGAACTTCAGTGCTTTATAATTCATTAAAACTAATGACAAAATATGCGCTTTTTAAGCAATTTTATTCTCCAAATAAAAAAAAGGAAGACGATTGATGAGACTACTAAACCCAACTGCAGCAATAACTTAAAGCACATACTTAAAACTACTTTATCGTGAACATTCAAATCCAGAGATAAATTATGACAAAGAAATGGAGATTGTAAGAAAGTAATTACAGCAAGCAGACGCCCTAAAGCTTTTTCGTTGAGAAAGAGTTCTTTGGTGATTTAGTTGAATAGTGACTCTGGATCCTGCCAGTGAACTCCCTCCACTGCTATGCTTGGTTTCAAATCCACCAATATGTTGACTTAAAAGGTCAGACTTCATTTCTCTAAGAGCAAGGGAGGCAGTCTGGTTTCTCCAGGTATTCAGCGGGACTTTTGACACCAAAGCTGGTGTCCAGCAGTTCATCTGCAATAAGTAATGGTTAATTTCAGATGATGAAATTCTAGATGGGTAAAACAAATATGACCGCCAGAAAAGCAGTTGAATTTCAGTGTACCCTCCAAGTTTAGGGTTCAATGTGTTGCAAAACCTTATTTCTTTATAGTCCTATTCCGGAAGGTGTGCTAGACCTCACATTGATCTAATGGACCTTCAATTTGCTAGGCCTTCAGACACTAGCATGCCTCAATCTTCAAATATCTTTACATCTATGTAGGCCTAATAGTCAATGCGGACTCCCTGCTTCCAGATTGTAATATTAATGACTTAAATAAAAAGAATGATGTCGAGAGAAATTCTTAGCTCTGAAAATGTGTTGCTACGAGAGATCGAAGATGAAGGTGTTAGATTTCACACCATTATGCGTGTCACGTCTGTCTAGATGATAAAATGCCCTTCTTCCTCAAGGAATAGATACCTCGCTTTGTGCCCTTTGTCTGCAACATCTCTTCCTTGAAGAAGTTCACGTAAGCTCCAGTTTCTGGTTGTCTGTTGCTCAATAAGATCAACCTCTAAGAACTTACCCTGTGCACAAACTATCTCTGCTTGTGCCGGCAGAAGGAAGAGGGGGCAATATATGCCCCACTCCCCCCTGTATTTTGCAAAGAGGTTATTTACACGTCCGTACCCTTAACCTATGGGTTAACAATATCAACCTAAACTATCAAGAGGGTATCGGGGTAAGCTTTTAAGCTGGTCAAACAATCTATAAGCACTTATTGGTTTACATAGTGAAGTCCTTACACAAAACCAGCCAGAAGCCATTTATGGCTTGACTGACATTTTGCACAATTTTATTCCTTATATTTTTTGTTCTCTAAAATATCTTCCCTAAAAAAAAATCTTAATTCCCTCTCCATTCCATTTCTGTCATTCTCCTTTTCTCTATGTAAAGATAGTAGGAATAACATACTTAGTAAGTTCTCATAAGCAGGGTTTGGGAAGGTTGGCGTATGCAGACTTTATATCTACCTTTGTGCGAGTAGAGAAGCAGTTTCTGATTGACCCTCAACTCAGGAAAAAGAGGAAACATTTTTTAAAATCACTTCGAAGAGAAAAAATAAATGACCTATCCTTAAAAATACTGCAATTTTCGATGTAAAGATTGTATTAAAGTTATATGTCGTAAGCACATCATTCAGTTATGTAACTTTTTTGACCAATTATCAGTTTAGCATTTTTATCCAAACCCATTGGACAAGTAAAGTAGACACAAAATAATAAATTATCTTTTAATATTCCAAACTCGACAAGTAAAGTTGGGCAACTATTTATTTATTTTTACATGCAAAGATGGATGGAGGGAGCAACTTTTTATCCATAAAATTAGCTCCGTCGCTTAAATTGTTTTTCGCTTATTTGCTGCTTTAAAAATCAGCTATGCCAAACAGGCCTTAAATTATATTTTTACTGCTTTATTTCCATCAGAGATGGCACTTAATCTTGCTGATCAAATTCAGGCCCCCTTCAGAGTTTTAACACTTGCCTACGGGCACTAAAAATTTGGATATGTTAACTGATGTTTCTCAGAATAGAACAACTCAACCAAGAAAAAAAGTTCTAAATTGGACACTTTGCGCAACAAAAACTACAATTTACAAGGCCAATCAAGAAACAGTGGATGACTCGATCGAGGATTTTGTGTAATAAAAGTATATCATAGCTAGCAGAAAGAAAGAAAGAAGAGCATACCTTGAATGAAATTTGGGAGTGGCAAAAGCAAGCACAAGAGAAGTACATATTTATTAGTAGTATTGAACTTGCAACAACAATAAGAAGTGAAAGAACGTGGCTTCATCATATGTTTTATAGTAGAAAAAAATTAAATAGGAAGGACAGTGATAATGTAGGCGAGCTGTTACAAGATACTTTATTAGGCTTTAGAAGGAACAAAAAGTTTTAGCTTTAGAAGCAACACTAACTTTGGTGCAAATAAACAAACAAAAAGATGAGGTCATCATTCATATTTTATGGTCAATAGTAATATTAGAGCATGAATATAGATCTGCGCTAAATTTCCTGTTATGTGTGGAATTTGAAAAAGAGAGTCGAATCATAAAGTTTTTAATATATGTAAGCTTTGTTTTGCATTTTTATAGAGTTTTTATGATTTGGTTTTGTAAACTTCCGATCACGTGACAATAACTTTATCAAAACCTCCCTTCTCGATCAACAGTAATATATTGCACACATATATATAGTGAAAGTGCCTATATGGGACGGAAAGTCGTCAAAGCACTTGCTCTATTATGCTTCTTTACACCTGTTGGATCCATTTTGGCCTTTCATAATCTTTCTAATTTAGGTTTATGTCTTTCATCAATGGGTACACGAGGCGCACATGTACATTGGTGGGTTGTCCTACTTGTTTTTTTGCCTCATTCGCAGTTTGTTGCCTTGGAGATTGGAGTACATGCTATTCTTACTTTAATATGTACTCCTTAGTGATATTCTTTAGATTTAACATCTATACATTTCATGTCAATTTATTTTTTTTATTTTGATTTAATAATTTAAGAAAGAAAAAAATACTTTGAATTATATAGTTTTAAATTAAAAATATAAATATTTTATGGCTTAAACATGTCATATGAAAAATTAAAATTAAAGATTTTTTATTTTTTTTTGAAATACACAAAAAATAGGTCAATAAATTGAGGAAATACATAATTTGATGCGTACACTTGCAAGCAAATATTATATTAGCTTATACCTTTTGCATGACCTTTTCTTTCAAAAGGAAGTGAAAAGGGGAAAAGAATGAAGAGAAGCGAAAAGAAATAAAAAGCAAAGTATTGGGGAGAAAACCGTCCAGAACTTTATTCGGTATAATGGTAATGAAATAGCTTCTTTGGCTTATTTGCATCGCCTGAAAGAATAATTAAAACAATTGAAAAAGATCAAGAATATGATTAATTATTTGAAATGGAGAGAAATATTAAATTTTTGGTTAAAAAATATTCTTCTCTTTGACGGAATAACACCAAACAGGCCACATGATTAGTAGTATTAAATGAAGTGATATTCTAATATCATTGAATTATTCAAAAAGGAGTAAATATATTTTCCGTTAGTTTGTTGATCCAAAATATCACCCTGTTAAATTTTTGGCTCAAAAATATTCTTCTCTATGACAGAATGACACCAAATACACTATATGGTTAGTTGTATTAAATGGGGTGATTTTCTACGTGGACGTTGATATAGAGTGGCATGTGGCACTTTTTGTTCACATGGCGTGCTTGGTGTCATTTCATCACAGAGAGGGATATTTTTGAGCTAAAAATTTAATGAAGAGGTATTTTTGAGTCAAAATATAACGAAAGTGTATTTTTGAGCTAAAAAGTTAACGGAAAATATTTTTAGTTCAGACGTACTTTGCCCTTCTCCGTTAAAAAAATATAAAGACACTTGAAAATTCTAAGGAAAATCCTTCTCTTCTTCGTATGCTTTTGAAGCACAATATTTCAATTCAATCAATCCCGATAATTATCCCCTTTTAATTTCTATTCCTATTTATATTCAAAACTTGTATGTATGCATGTGTAACAAAGATCTTTCATATATAGATCCTAATACATGGGAAAAAAGCTAAAATAAGTACTAATTTAGTCATGTTAAAAAAAATGATTCTGCTCCTCTTGGAAGGACGAAATATTTTACAAACTAATTTGGAATGGCAATTGTTTTAAAATTGAGTTTCAATCATCCAAAACTCCTCAGTCAAATGGAAAAAATCTTCAAACCATGAATATATCAACTTCACACCCAAAGAATTAAAGTTTAATTGTAAAATGGATAGAATTATTTAAATATTTTATAAACTTCGTTAACAGTCCTGCCAAGCTACCTCACCCAAACTATGTAAATCTGATTAGTTATCAGATAAATTTAGTTTCGAACTTCAACTCTCCCCCTTGTGTTCCCCAAATCATGAGAAAATATGGAAATGGTCTCTTATGATCAATTATAAATTGAATAAAAGATGATATTTTCAGAATTTTTATGTATATAAAAAGAAATCTCTTATAAAAAATTTAAAAATTAAGAAAAAAATTATAAACACCAAATTTCGCTAAAAAAAATAGAACTACTGAAAGTGTCCAACTCAGATACTGAGTTTGCCAAATACAACCAAACAGCCGTATTAGAAGGAAAGTTGTGGAAGCACTTGTGTGATTTAGGTTTTTATGTCTCAACGTATGCGAGGCGCACATGCACGATGGCAGCTTGTCGGACTTGTTTAGTCATCCTACCCCCAGACATGCTTTAAATATAGTCATGTACTACCAGAAATGAGGTGGTGGTATCATGGGCTCTAAATCACAGTGCCAGAACTATGGGGTCATTTGGTCCATGGCATTGGATAGGATAACTAAGAATACTGAATTGGATATCTATGAGATTACTTTATCCTACTCTTCATATGGACAATTACTTCAGCATTTTAGTATAAATGATGAGTTAAAATAGTTCGCATTAATTAAAATCTCATACCAAATATCAGATAAAATTGATCTTAAAATTTATTTCAAAATTATTTTCCTTATCTAATGTAGCAAACGACTCCCAAGGGAGAAATGGATTAAACGAGTGTTTTTTTTTTTTTTTTTTTTAAAAGGAAATTGGGGTATTTAAAATCTAGGGTGGGTTATTAACTGAGTTTGTCATGTGTCCCTCCGTCAAAATTAAGAGCAAATTTGTGCCAAAGTATAATGGAACGTGTATATTTAGATTGGAAATATAACATGAGAAGTAGTATATTTTGACTGAAAGTACAATGAGAGATATTTTTTTTGATTAACCAAGGATTTTTCATTTCATCCTAGCAAAAAGTTGTCAAACGAGGACATAGAGTACATCCCATGCCAGAGGAAGGTATGATAGTTTGGCCTATCTGATGGCTATTAGTAGTAGCATTAGTTCAAGATTGTTCATAAAAAAATTACTAGAAGAACTTAGAGCCACTTTTCTAGAAAAGAAAGTTCCAGTAATGTCTGCCTTCACTTTTTTTTTTGGTACAAATATTGTAGGAACTTCGAATAGCACCAATCCTATCTTTGTTGGGTCCGTAAAGCCCTCCCTGGCTAGTCCATCTGCCATCCTATTCTGTTCTCTGTATATGTGGGTGAGTGCTAAAATTCTCATTTGCTGCATTAAGTACCTACATTCACAAATGGTATTAGAGTATCTTAGATTACCAGAGTTGATCATAGATATGGCTAAGGATGACTCACAATTAATCCATAATGGCAGTAAATTTCTGGCTTTTACAATTCTTAGACCATACAATATCCCTAAGAGTTTAGCCTGGATAACATTGGTATTGAGGCAACGCTTTCCATAAATCATTACCTAGTTATTGTGGTAGTCCCTAATTATTCCACCAATGTCTCCAGTTCTTATATTTTGATCAGCAGCTCCATCAGTGTTCAGGGTATAATTGTTTGGTTGGGATAGATTCCATTTTACTTGGATAATGATCTGATCTCCTTTTGGTTCTACAATATCTAGGATTATGTGTTGGTATTCAGTAGTGCTGAATATGACATGATTTGAATTGTGAATGGAATTATTGAAGTTAAATACCATGTTATTCCTACTCAACCATATGGTCCATAAGCTAAAGGGGATGATGGTATCCCAAGAGGGGTGGGCATTAAACATTTTGCCTTTTAGAGCTGCCCATGTGTTAGTCCAGTTGGTGGTGTTCGGGGCAGAGGAGTCAAAGAATTCCACTGTGTTGCTAGCCAAGGCTAATTGATTCCATAAGTGAGTAGCCCTAGGTCATTGGAAGAGGATATGTGTGATGTCCTTTCTTGGATGGTCATAATATCCACTCATGAGGTTTACGTTAATTCCTATGTTGTACAGATGAAGATGATGGTTGTTTAGCAGCCTCCCATGATGGGTTAGCCAGAGGAAGGTTTTCACTTTGTTAGGATCTTGAGCTTTCAAATTTAGGTAAAGTATTTTGTACCCGGACCAGGTTGGCTTTGGTACTTTTTGTCGATGAAGTGATAGACACTTTTGGTGGAGAATAAGACATTAAGAGCAAGATTGCAAATTAAGGTATTAATCTTATCCCCATCGTTAGGAATGTGGGTGTCTGTGATAATGGTTGCAAGCTGATCAATGATGGGGAGAGAAGATTGTGGAAAGGTCCCAACTCCCTTCAGTCAGGAAAACACTGATTTTAAGGCTTTCTTTACCTTGTTGTAGGGGCCTGCAATACTTAGGCCATGGTGGGGGATCTAGGAATCTTTCAGGAATCCAATTCTATCTCCTTTCCTACTACCTCTTTGGAGGCCTTCGTACAAATATCCCACCATCCTCTAATACATTTTAAAATTTTAGAGGCAGTGGGGGAGATATTTGGGTTTTTTTTATTGTGACAGTATTTAAAATGCAGAATCTTTGCCCAAAGGATTTGAGTGTTATGGTACATCCTCTAGGCTAGACATGCATAGAGAGATTTGTTATTGGTTTTGCTCTTTTGCAATCCCAGGCCTCCCTCCTTTCTTGTTTTGGTGATGATGTCCCAGCTGATCAAGTGAAGTTTTTTTTTCTCAGCAGTTGTGCCCCAAATAAGTCCTTTTTCACTTTATCAATGGCCTTGAGGGTTTTGACAGAAAGCTGGATGTATTGCATGACAAGGGAGGGAATGTCTCCTAGAGTGGATTTGGCTAACATTGCGTGACTTGTCATGTTAAAAAATATTATTTTTCATCGTAGAGTCTAGTGTCCATATTGTCAATGATATTTTTGAAAATCTCTATGCCTTGGCCTCGAATGAAAGATAGGGAATCCAAGGTATTTCCAAAAGTATCTATAATACCCCGTACTTCTACCTAGCTTGAAATCATCCCAAGTATGTTAGAAACTT